>NC_061510.1:326526677-326594864 GCF_022539505.1 Lolium rigidum
CTCAACGATTCCAAGGCGGCAGTGGAAATATCCGGAAATTAATTAGGGGTTCAAAATAAATCCATCAAAGGAAACTTTTATTGTTCATAGAGGATGACATGTGGGACCGACCTGCCAACAGCGTCCTCATCGTTTCAGAGGGGGCACGAGATCAAAAGAAAAAGGCAAATAGCCAGAAATTAGGGGTAAAAAATAACTCCAAGAAAGGAAACATTTATTGTTCGTAGAGGATGACATGCGGGACCCATGAGCCAGCAGCTTACTCAACGTTTCAAAGGCCGCATGAGATCGAAAGAAAAAGGCAAGTGACAAAATATCAGGAGCCAAAGATAATCCAAGAAAAGAAACTTTATTGTACGTAGAGGATGACATGCGGGTCCCATTTAGCAGACAGCGGTCTCAACGTTTCAAATGCGGCTTGAGATCAAAAGAAAAAGAAAGTTGATTGTACATAGAGGATGACATGCGGGTCCCATGAGTCAGCAGCTTACCCAACGTTTCCAAGGCGGCAGGGGATCAAAAGAAAAAGGAAATAGCCAAAAATCAGAGGGTGAAAAAAAATAAACTTTTATAGCACATAGAGGATGACATGCGGGTCCCATGAGCCAGCAGGTTCCTCAACGTTTCAAACGTGGCATGAGATCGAAAGAAAAAGGCAAGTGACCAAATATGAGGAGCCAAAAATAATTCAAGAAAAGAAAGTTTTATAGTACATAGAGGATGACATGCGGGTCCCATTTAGCAGACAGCGGTATCACCGTTTGAGAGGCGGCAGGGGATCGAAAGAAAAAGGTAAGTGACCAAATATGAGGTGCCAAAAATAATTCAAGAAAAGAAAGTTTTATAGTACATAGAGGATGACATGCGGGTCCCGGTTAGCGACAGCGGTATCACCGTTTGAGAGGCGGCAGGGATCAAATGAAAAAAGAAATTGCCAAAAATCAGAGGGTGAAAAAAAACCAAGAAAATGAACTTTTATAGTACATAGAGGATGACATGCGGGTCCCATGAGCCTGCAGGTTCCTCAACGTTTCAAACGTGGCATGAGATCGAAAGAAAAAGGCAAGTGACCAAATATGAGGTGCCAAAAATAATTCAAGAAAAGAAAGTTTTATAGTACATAGAGGATGACATGCGGGTCCCAGTTAGCGGCAGCGGTATCACCGTTTGAGAGGCGGCAGGGGATCGAAAGAAAAAGGCAAGTGACCAAATATGAGGTGCCAAAAATAATTCAAGAAAAGAAAGTTTTATAGTACATAGAGGATGACATGCGGGACCCAGTTAGCAGCAGCGGTATCACCGTTTGAGAGGCGGCGGGGGATCAAAAGAAAAAGGCAAGTGACCAAATTTGAGGTGCCAAAAATAATTCAAGAAAAGAAAGTTTTATAGTACATAGAGGATGACATGCGGGTCCCATTTAGCAGACAGCGGTATCACCGTTTGAGAGGCGGCAGGGATCAAAAGAAAAAGGCAAGTGAAAAAATATCAGGAGCCAAAAATAATTCAAGAAAAGAAAGTTTTATAGTACATAGAGGATGACATGCGGGTCCCATTTACCAGCAGCGGTATCACCGTTTGAGAGGCGGCGAGGGATCGAAAGAAAAAGGCAAGTGACCAAATTTGAGGTGCCAAAAAAAACTCCAAGAAAAGAAAGTTGATTGCACATAGAGGATGACATGCGGGTCCCATTTAGCAAGCAGCGGTCTCAACGTTTCCAAGGCGGCAAGGGATCAAAAGAAAAAGGAAGTAGCCGGAAATCGGGGGTCAAAAAAATCCAAGAATAGAAAGAATTTTGGTTCATAGAGGATGACATGCGGGACCCATGATCCCGCATCGTAAACGGCTCGATCGGAGAACGTTGAACGAGATGGCGCGATCGAGAAAAAAACAATGCCGCAGAGGCTGTCATCTGGGCCCTACATCCCTCGGCGGTGCGGATTTGCGTTGACTCGGCCGGCGAACCCGAGATTTCGAGATGCACCACGTCCCGGGCCACCATACGCGACGTTTTGGCCGCTTTCATCGGGCTAGGTGGCCTCAAAAACGAGAAAAAAAAGTTTTGACATGCACCACGGAGGGACCAAAAATCGTCGGCCATGGTACACCAGCAACCACGGCGCGACTTCAACTTCGTCGGCCATGGCAACTTTTCTTGTAGTGTCATGGATATTGTCAACATAGAGAAATATAACAAGTGCAATATGCAAGTATGTAGGAATCAATGCACAGTTCACACAAGTGTTTGCTTCTTGAGGTGGAGAGAGATAGGTAAACTGACTCAACATAAAAGTAAAAGAAAGGTCCTTCAAAGAGGAAAGCATTGATTGCTATATTTGTGCTAGAGCTTTGGTTTTGAAAACATGAAACAATTTTGTCAACGGTAGTAATAAAGCATATGTATCATGTAAATTATATCTTACAAGTTGCAAGCCTCATGCATAGTATACTAATAGTGCCCGCACCTTGTCCTAATTAGCTTGGATTACCGGGATTATCATCGCAATACACATGTTTTAACCAAGTGTCACAAAGGGGTACCTCTATGCCGCCTGTACAAAGGTCTAAGGAGAAAGCTCGCATTTGGATTTCTCGCTTTTGATTATTCTCAACTTAGACATCCATACCGGGACAACATAGACAACGAGATAATGGACTCCTCTTTAATGCATAAGCATGTAGCAACAATTAATGTTCTCATATGAGATTGAGGATATATGTCCAAAACTGAAACTTCCACCATGATTCATGGCTTTAGTTAGCGGCCCAATGTTCTTCTCTAACAATATGCATGCTCTAACCATTTAAATGAGTGGTAAATCTCCCTTACTTCGGACAAGATGGACATGCATAGCAACTCACATGATATTCAACAAAGAGTAGTTGATGGCGTCCCCGAAACATGGTTATCGCACAACAAGCAACTTAATAAGAGATAAAGTGCATAAGTACATATTCAATACCACAATAGTTTTTAAGGCTATTTTGTCCCATGAGCTATATATTGCAAAGGCGAATGATGGAAATTTTAAAGGTAGCACTCAAGCAATTTACTTTGGAATGGCGGAGAAATACCATGTAGTAGGTAGGTATGGTGGACACAAATGGCATAGTGGTTGGCTCAAGGATTTTGGATGCATGAGAAGTATTCCCTCTCGATACAAGGTTTAGGCTAGCAAGGTTATTTGAAACAAACACAAGGATGAACCGGTGCAGCAAAACTCACATAAAAGACGTATTGTAAACATTATAAGACTCTACACCGTCTTCCTTGTTGTTCAAAACTCAATACTAGATATTATCTAGACTTTAGAGAAACCAAATATGCAAACCAAATTAGCAAGCTCTAGGTGTTTCTTCATTAATGGGTGCAAAGTATATGATGCAAGAGCTTAAACATGAGCACAACAATTGCCAAGTATCAAATTATCCAAGACATTTTACCAATTACTACATGTAGCATTTTCCGTTTCCAACCATATAACAATTAACGAAGCAGTTTTAACCTTCGCCATGAACATTAAAAGCTAAGAACACATGTGTTCATATGAACCAGCGGAGCGTGTCTCTCTCCCACACAAGCATTTTATTCAGAGAATGAAAATAACAAAACAAAAATAAAAGCACACAGACGCTCCAA
Source organism: Lolium rigidum (assembly GCF_022539505.1). NCBI lineage: Eukaryota > Viridiplantae > Streptophyta > Magnoliopsida > Poales > Poaceae > Lolium > Lolium rigidum. Next base: position 326,530,315 of record NC_061510.1, read on the forward strand.
GTAAAGTACATAAGATGTGACTCGAATAAAAATATAGTTTCAAGAGAAGAAACCTGATAAGTTGTCGATGAAGAAGGGGATGCCTTGGGCATCCCCAAGTTTAGATGCTTGAGTCTTCTTGAAATATGCAGGGATGAACCACGGGGGCATCCCCAAGCTTAGACTCTTCACTCTTCTTGATCATAGTATATCATCCTCCTCTCTTGACCCTTGAAAACTTCCTTCACACCAAACTCGAAACAAACTCATTAGAGGGTTAGTGCATAATCAAAAATTCACATGTTCAGAGGTGACACAATCATTCTTAACACTTCTGGACATTGCTCAAAGCTACTGGAAGGTAATGGAACAAAGAAATCCACCCAACACAACGAAAGAAGCAATGCGAAATAAAAGGCAGAATCTGTCAAAACAGAACAGTCCGTAAAGACGAATTTTAAAAGGGCACCAGACTTGCTCAGATGAAAATGCTCAAATTTAATGAAAGTTGCGTACATATCTGAGGATCACTCACGTAAATTGGCATAATTTTCTGAGTTACCTACAGAGAATTAGACCCAGATTCGTGACAGCAAAGAAATCTGTTTCTGCGCAGTAATCCAAATCTAGTATCAACCTTGCTATCAACGACTTTACTTGGCACAACAAAACACAAAACTAAGATAAGGAGAGGTTGCTACAGTAGTAAACAACTTCCAAGACACAAATATAAAACAAAGTACTGTAGCAAAATAAACACATGGGTTATCTCCCAAGAAGTTTTTTCTTTATAGCCATTAAGATGGGCTCAGCAGTTTTAATGATGCATTCGCAAGAAATAGTAGTTGAAGCAAAAGAGTGCATCAAGAGGCAAATTCAAAACAAATTTAAGTCTAACATGCTTCCTATGCATAGGAATCTTGTAAATAAACAAGTTCATGAAGAGCAAAGTAACAAGCATAGGAAGATAAAACAAGTGTAGCTTCAAAAATTTCAGCACATAGAGAGGTGTTTTAGTAACATGAAAATTTCTACAACCATATTTTCCTCTCTCATAATAACTTTCAGTAGCATCATGAGCAAACTCAACAATATAACTATCACATAAAGCATTCTTATCATGAGTCTCATGCATAAAATTATTACTCTCCACATAGGCATAATCAATTTTATTAGTTGTAGTGGGAGCCAAATTCAACAAAGTAGCTATCATTATTATTCTCATCATCAAATATAGGAGGCATAGTATCATCAAAGTAAATTTTCTCCTCAATGCTTGGGGGACTAAAAATATCATGCTCATTAAAGCCAGCTTCCCCAAGCTTAGAATTTTCCATATCATTAGCAACAATGGTGTTCAAAGCGTTCATACTAATATGTTCCACAGGTTTTTTAATTTTCGCATCAAACCATCCATGTCTTAAATCAGGAAATAGAATAAGAAGCTCATTGTTGTCCATTATGCCAAACTAGTGTAAACAAGAAACAAAAAGATGCAATTGCAGGATCTAAAGGAAGTAGCTTCGAGTACTTACAACGGCGAAAATAGCTTAGTAGTCGAGATCCAGAGTGTGAGTACCTTTTACCTTTCCTCCCCGGCAACGGCGCCAGAAAAGTGCTTGATGTCTACGGGAGCTTCTATTCTTGTAGACAGTGTTGGGCCTCCAAGAGCATAGGTTTGTAGAACAGCAGCAGTTTTCCCTTAAGTGGATCACCCAAGGTTTATCGAACTCAGGGAGGAAGAGGTCAAAGATATCCCTCTCATGCAACCCTGCAACCACAAAGCAAGAAGTCTCTTGTGTCCCCAACACACCTAATAGGTGCACTAGTTCGGCGAAGAGATAGTGAAATACAGGTAATATGGATGTATATGAGTGGTAATAGCAATCTGAATAAAATATGGCAGCGAGTAAACATGCAACAAAACAGTAAACAAACGGAGATTCAATGTTTGGAAACAAGGCCTAGGGATCCTGCTTTCACTAGTGGACACTCTCAACATTGATCACATAACAGAATAGATAAATGCATACTCTACACTCTCTTGTTGGATGATGAACACATTGCGTAGGATTACACGAACCCTCAATGCCGGAGTTAACAAGCTCCACAATTCAATGTTCATATTTAAATAACCTTAGAGTGCATGAAAGATCAACACGACTAAACCAAGTACTAACACAGACATGCACACTCGTCACCTTCACACTATGTAGGAGGAATAGATCACATCAATACCATCATAGCAATAGTTAACTTCATAATCTACAAGAGATCATAATCATAGCCTACGCCAAGTACTAACACGGATGCACACACTTGTCACCATTACACCGTGCAGGAGGAATAAAACTACTTTAATAACATCACTAGAGTAGCACATAGATAAATTGTGATACAAATCACATTGCAATCATAAAGAGATATAAATAATCACTTCACTATGCCATTCATAACAGTGAATAAGTATTCTGTGAAATATAGCCTAAGAGACCCACACGGTGCACACACTGTCACCTTTACACACGTGGGACAAGGAGTCTCCGGAGATCACATAAGTAAATTCACTTGACTAGCATAACGACATCTAGATTACAAGCATCATCATATGAATCTCAATCATGTAAGGCAGCTCATGAGATTATTGTATTGAAGTACATAGGAGAGAGATGAACCACATAGCTACCGAGTACAGCCCCGAGCCTCGATGGAGAACTACTCCCTCCTCATGGGAGACAGCAGCGTTGATGAAGATGGCGGTGGTGTCGATGGAGAAGCCTTCCGGGGACACTTCCCAGGCCCGGCGGCGTGCCGGAACAGAGACTCCTGTCCCCCAGATCTTGGCTTCGCGATGGCGGCGGCTCTGGAAGGTTTCTCGTACCGTGGTTTTTCCGTATCGAGGTTTTAGGTCGAGGGGCTTCTTGTAGGCGAAGAGGCGGCGTCAGAGGGTCGAAGAGGCGGCGACACCATAGGGTGGCGCGGGCCACACCCAGGCCGCGCCGGCCTATGGTCTGGTGGGCCTGTGGCCCCCCTCTGGTCCTTCCCGGGTGTTCTGGAAGCTTCGTGGAAAAATAGGAACCTGGGTCTTGATTTCGTCCGATTCCGAGAATATTTCCTTACTAGGATTTCTGAAACCAAAAACAGCAGAAAACAGCAACTGGCACTTCGGCATCTTGTTAATAGGTTAGTTCCAGAAAACGCATAAATATGACATAAAGTATGTATAAAACATGTAGATATCATCAATAATGTGGCATGGAACACAAGAAATTATCGATACGTCGGAGACGTATCAAGGTACCGCCATAAACCTAGCATACGCTGGTCGTCCCAACAAAGCATGATATTGCGACGGGAAATCCACGACTTCAAACTCCAATTTCTCTATCCTGTAATTTTCTCGGGTCCCAAACTGAACGTCGAGATTAATCTTGCCCAACGGATAACTTGGTTTCTCTGGCGTGATCCCGTGAAAACGTGTATCAGTTGGTGCTAGATTTGCTAGGGATATGTTCATCTTCCTTAATGTATCTGCGTACATAAGGTTTAAGCTGCTGCCGCCGTCTATGAAGACTCTCGACACGTCGAAGCCAGCAATTACTGCAGGTAAAATAAGTGTGGATTGCCCCGGTCGAGGAACCTGTTGTGGACGATCCGCAATTGTGAAGCCGATGTCCTGTCCCGACCAGTTTAGGTACTCGACTGTTGGTGGAGGCATCTTTTCTGCCATAAATACTTGCCGTGAAATTACTTTCTGCGCCCTGTTAGATGGCCTAGCTTTCTGAATCATCAAGACTGCGCCATTAGAATTAGGATCAACATACGGAGGTGGTTGTGGTGCTGCCGCTATTCTGAGCTGGTGCCGATTCTCATCTGTAATTGCGGGAGGAGGTGGAAGATGTATCTCGCTCCTTGGCCCCTGGGGATTTCTATTCATCGCTTGGCCATTGGCTATTCCTGCGGCTCGCAGCATTGCTTGGAAATTTCGGCAATCCTTTTGCAGATGTCCCGATTGCCTCTTCCCATTACTATCAAGGAAAAAATGCATCTGACATGGTCCGTTCATCATTTCTTCGGGAGACACAAATGGTCTCTGAAACCTTGGTCCATTATTTTGCCTATTACCGCGGTAGTCACTTCTGTTATCACCTTGTTGCTCGTTACCTCTTTGGTAATTATCTTGATTGCTTCCTCCAGGGTTTCCTCGGAACCCAGCTGATATATGGCCAGGAGCATCATTATTGTAGAACTGGCGAGAAAATCGCCTTCTATTTTGAAAATTTCGACTGCGGTCCTCTTCTGGCGACCTGTGTCGTTTGTTATGGATAGCATCTTCTCCATCTGCCCACTTGTTCGCTATTTCCATTAATGCTGATATTGTTCTTGGGTTGGTTCTTCCTAGGTCCTCGACAAAATCTGCTCGTCGAATTCCTGCCACGAATGCATCGATTGCTCTCTCGTCAGATATATCTTCTGCCGAGTTTTTGATGATGTTCCACCTCTGTATATATTTTCTCATAGATTCATCATGTTTTTGTCTGCACGCCCTCAACTCTTCCAACGATGCTGGTTTTTTGCAGGTAGATCGAAAATTTCTCACGAAGACGTCCTCGAAACTATCCCAGTTGTCGATGGAACCTGGTGGAAGTTTCTTTATCCAAGAACGTGCTGCTCCACTTAGATGTACTTGGATGCTCTGCATGGCTGTTGCCCTGGTTCCTCCTATTAACTTCACCATCTCGAGATAGTCCACAAGCCAGTCTTCTGGATCTTGTAGACCGTCGAATTTCTTGAAATTTTCCGGTATCTTGAATCCTGATGGTACTCGAGTTTTTCGAACTCGTCTCGTAAAGCACGGAAGCCCGCATAGATCTTCATCGGCAACTTCTGGTGAATGCCGATGTTCTCTTCTTTCTTGTCGTGCTCTGTCTACCCTTGCTTGAGTCGCTGTATCTCTGGCCCCACTTGTTCTTGGTGGATCTTGAACTGCTGTGGTAGGTCGTGGACTATTTTGCCTTGCAGTTCCTTCGGGAGGTGTAGCTGTGAATGCTGTTCCCATGACTCCAACTCCTGCCATTGCCATGTTGAATAGCGCTTCTCTCGGATCTCCAGGGGGTGGTCTGGACGCGAGGATGTAAGCCTGCGTAGCCATGTATCCAGCTTCTGGTGTTTTAGGGATAATGTTTCCCCTGGTGTCGATCGACATGAAGGACATGTCGAGATTTTGAACCAGATTTTCCCTTTCTGCTTCGGGTATATTTTGCAGTCGAGATCTTGCTCTCCTTCGAGCTTCTCTATGACTATCTCCCGTTGTTCCTGATTGTCGGCTTAGTTCTGCTCTTCGCCTACTTGACGCCGAAGCTGCCTCCTTTCTTCTATTCAGGGAAGCTGTTTGTTTTTCCAACTCCCTACTCACCCGAGCAAGTCTATATTGATAGGCCTGTAATTCTTCGACAGTAGCGGTTGTAGTCATTGGTTCTGTACCGTTCATGGCTCTTGCGGCTCTATCCCACGCTGCTTGCGGGAGTTGAACTCTTTCGCAAGGTGAGGACCCGACGTATTTAGTGCCTAGGCCTCTTGTGAGATCAGCGGGATCGACGTATGGATTTCCCAAGTCGTCGAAAGCCTCTGATGTCTCTGGTTCTGCTCGACTTGCCTCCTCAATTGCATAGACTTGATGATATTTTAAGTGTTGATGTTTATCAGGATTGGTGACACCATCATTGAGATTGGTGAAGACCTTTCCAAAGGCAACAGATTTGTCGATGAAGCTGTCGACGCTGTCGGAGTCGCTGCTTATAAAGGAGTCCACAGTCGACCCGAAGGATGTGTCGCTGAAGATCTTGGCGAGCTTTCCGCTTGCCTTGGTGTCGATGAATCGTGGCGACGAAAACTCTTCATCACTTGTCGAAAAGTCAGAATCGGTCGCTGAAAATTCCGACGAGACCGGAACTTCGAGACGATAAGATCCTTCCTTATTGACGCTGAATCGGAACTCTCCGAACGTCATGATGATGGGCTCCTCCAGATATGCACATGCATCCAAACGGGAGGACGGGTGAGGAATAAAATCGACTAGATCAGTTTTTTCCTGTTTACCTCGATCCATCGCATTGCTTGCTACCGACGAAGTCGACGATTCTGGACGTGCCATCGAGATCAGCTCCTTGCAACCTCTAGATCCCACAGACGGCGCCAATTGACAAGGGATTAACTTGTCAATGCCTACAAATTGTAGACTAGGGTTTTGTTAGATGTAGAGGGCAAGTAGATCTCGAAAGTTTCAGCCGAAAAAGTACTCGACGATGCAAAAACTAGGGTTTGAGAGACAATGATTCGGTCCTTTCTACGTCCCTCGACTCCCCCTTATATAGGAGGTGGAGCCGAGGGTTTCGTACTGTACAAGTTACAGAGTCCGGGTAGGTTTCTAACTCCTCCCGCAAGATTACAAATAATGTTTCCTATTACAACTCTAGTTTTCCTTAACAATATCTTGGGCTTCCGAGGCTTCTTATTCTTCGAGTAGTGGGCCTTCAGTAAACCCCGGGTACCATCATCGGCAGGCCCATTGGGTATGCCTATGTCAGCCGGGGAGAGGCGGCGGCCGGAGAGAGGCGGCAGCCGGAACAAGCCAAAGAGAAAGAGGCCGTACGGACTAGAAGAAAACGAGGACCAATTTTGGCTCTGATACCATGTTAGGGCAATATGCTTGTTGTATTACCAGGGGGCCAAATGCCACAATATATAGTACATGTACATGTGCACATATGCAGAAAACCCCCTAACATATGGGGAAACTACAATATACAGATATATACATCTAACATTATGAACGTCTTGGTTCAATGCATGGACCATAAACATTGACTAACGTCCAGCTCTCGGAAGACATATTGGAGGTGAACTTAACCACTATAGCAAAACTTTCCCGAAAAAGCAGAGTACCAGAAAAAACTACACTATTCCAAATCACCAACAAACCACCGGAAGCTCCACAAGATGGGGTACAAATGAACTGATCAAAACGTTTTGGACCAAACTTTCTAATATCAGAATTTGAGAAGGATTGCATCTTAGTTTCTTACAAACAAATAATAGAAGCAGCACACTCCTCTATCTTTTTTTTTGCGGGTAAAACCAGATCTTATTGAACAATAGGGCTTACATTCTGTTCCACTTCGAGTTCCCAAAGAAAGACTTCAGGACTTGAACCGAACCAAAACTCAGTACGATGCTCTGTCCTTGCCCAATTGGCAAGACAGTGACTAACCCTAACTTGTCCACGATCTACTTTTACAAAGCTATAAACTCTACCAATATTTGCTAATCGTTTAATATCAAACACTAAATGCAAAAAATGAGAACGATCTTGTGAATCATCCTTGACTGAGGCCATGAGCCGCCCACAGTCGGTATCAATGATAACTGGTAGTGTACTACGCTGGATTGCCAAATTCAGACCTTCCGAGCAGGCCAACAATTCTGCTTCAAAAGCCTCTTCACAAACTGGTACAAATTTGGACGCCGAAAAGATGACAGTGCCCTCCTCATCTCGCAGTACCATGCCCAGCCCTGCAGTGCCGTCCTCAACTCGGAACGAGCCATCAACAGTTAACTTCACCCATCCAGTTGGGGGTTTTAGCCAAGGTTTATCAGGTGGTTTATCTTTCACCGAGGTCCTTGGAGCTTGAATATTCGAGTGTAACAGTGGCTGCTTGCCCTTAATTAACTGCTCCACAGGTGTACTCTTGATATCTCGGATGGTTTTGATGTAGCTCTGTAGGAATCTCTTCGGTCCTAGTGTAGATGGAAGGGGTTTACTATGGGTAATTTCGTTTCTTGAGTACCAGTTTCGCCATGCAATAAGCAAAGTGCAATCAATCATCTGATATGGGATTTTAAGCAGTAGCTCTCTGAACCACTTCAGTGAACTGATACGGAAGTCAGCCTCTGATGGTATGTGCCAACAGTCACGCATGACATTCCAGAGGCGATGTGCATGGGGGCAACGGACTAGTGCATGCATAGTATCTTCCATCTCCAAACTACATATGTTGCATAACCCAGTAACCTTCATATTTCTTCTCCTCTTATTACTTTCAGTAGCCAAAGCATTTGAAGCAACCTTCCAAGCAAAGGTTTTAACTTTCGGTGGTACTGATGACTTTCAGATTCTGCTCCAACAAGGATCCTCGCCCAGCGACGTGACACTAGACGACCCAAATTCACATTGCACGGGTAACTCGTTGAATGCGAGCTTGTATGCCGACTTTACAGTGAATATACCAGAACGTTCTGGCTGCCAAGCAAGAACATCCTCAAGACCGTGCCTCGACGGTTTGATTTTCAGAACAGCCTCAACATCAATAGGAATGAAAGTGGCATGGACCAGATCAATATTCCATCCACCCTGACCATCCAGCAACTCCGAAACGCGAATAATACGCTGATTCTTTTTCGCAGTAAGGGTTTTTCCATATGAAAATCGTGGGAGCCAACTATCTCGCCACACTCTGATGCTTTTGCCATTACCCACACGCCAGATCAGACCTTTCTTCAACAACTCCAGGCCATAAGAGATTGCCGAGATGAAGAAGGATTACCAGTAAAAACGATATCAATTAAATTGCCATTTGGATAATAACGGGCTTTGAGAACCCTTGCACACAAACTCTCAGGACAAACAATCAACCTCCAAGCTTGGCGTGCTAGAAGTGCTTGATTTAGAAGGCGCATGTCTCTAAAGCCCATGCCCCCTCCATTTTAGAGCGTGTCAATGTTTGCCAATTTACCCAGTGAGTTTTGCGTTTACCTCTCTCAACGCCCCACCAATAATCACGAACAAGCTTGGTCAGATCATTACACACAGAGAAGGGCAACTTGAACCCTCCCATGACAGAATTTGGAATTGCCTGTGCGATAGCTTTGATCAACACTTCACGTGCTCTTTGAGAGAGCATATCACCCCAGTCCATTAGGCGCTTACATAAGCGTGATTGGAGATTCACAAAACGGCCTTTATGCATGCGACCATCAGGGGTAGGTAAGCCTAAATACTTGTCCTCAAATTCCTCATTAACAATGTGTAGGATAGAGCGAACCTCCTCTTGGGTTCCCCGTGGACATGCAGAACTGAAAATTATAGAGCATTTTGATGAATTAATCAACTGTCCCGTACCCTTAGCATAAGTATCAATAACTTGCTTGACTCGTACAGCCTCCTCCTCCGCAGCCCGGAAGAACAATAAAGTGTCATCCGCAAACAAAAGATGGGAAACCCCGGGGGCACGACGACACACCTTAATAGGGGTTATGCCATTAACCTCAACTTCTCTTTTAAGTAAGGCAGAAAGACCATCAGCTACAAAAAAAAAATAGGAAGGGAGAGAGAGGATCTCCCCGGCGTAGCCCTCGAGTAGGAGAAAATGCTTCCAATAGGGTTCCATTAAATTTGACTTAATACCTCACCGTGGTCACACATGACATAATCCATTGTATCCACCTATGAGAAAACCCCATCTTATGCATAGTAGACTCCAAAAAGGACCAATCCACTCTGTCATAAGCTTTAGATAAATCCAACTTATAAGCACAAAAATGAGAATTAGGAGATGAACCATGTTCCATATAGTGAAGGCATTCGAATGCCAAAAGAGCATTATCAGTAATCATCCACCCTGAAACAAAAGCACTTTGGTTCTCCGATATAACTGCACCCAAAAGTGGCCTCAACCTGTTGACCATACACTTTGAGACTACCTTGTAAAGGACATTACATAAGCCAATGAGTCTGTAATTGGGTTGTCAATCTTTGGTATCAATATGATTGTCGTATCATTTGTTCCTTGCGGCATAACACCGGTAGCAAAAAAGTGCTTCACCGCTTTGATTATATGTATTATTCCGCAAGAGCTCCCAGTTCCTCTGATAGAGAAACGGGCAGGAAAACCGTCAGGTCCTGGAGCCTTAATAGGGCCAATCTGGAATAGAGCATCTGATATCTCATCATCAGTAAAATCTTTACATAAACCTTCATTCATCTCCAAAGATATTTGTTCCGAGAGTAATGAGGTAATGGACGAATGGTCCAAAGATGGATCACGTGTCTATAGAGATTTAAAATATGAAACAGCCATACGTTGCATATCCGTTGGCACTGTTTGGATCGCACCATCAGAGTCGCGAAGCTTGACAATTTTGTTCCTACGAGCTCGCCACACTGCCTTTTGGTGGAAGAATTTCGTATTATTGTCGCCTTCTTTCAGCCACTCTATACGAGACCGTTGTAGCCATATCATTTCCTCCCTATACATGAGTTCATTCATCAAATCAGTTAGCGCACAAATTTCTGAATGGGGCGCATTAGACTCCTGCAGGTTTTTGAGCTTAGAATGAAGTTGTTGTAACTCCCTAGTAACATTACCAAACTTTCTTCGTCCCCAAGCATGTAATCTCGTCATCATTACTTGTAGGCCTGCAGATACCGAACCAAGATCCTCCAATGGGCCAAGTTCATGCCAAGCCGTGTCAATAATCTCCTTCTTGGCCGGATCCCTTTCCCAAAAAAAATCATATCGCAGATTGCGATGTTGAACTGCAGGTCGTGTCTCCATTTCTGTAGTCAATAGAACCGGACAATGGTCTGAACAAGGGCTCACCAAGTGAACAACAGCGGAGTCAGCATAAATGTCACGCCAGCTATTATCCGCCACAACACGGTCCAGGCCTACCCGTACATTACTGTTACCAGCCCTCTTATTATCATACGTGAAAGGAAGGCCCGAGAATCCCAAATCCTTCAACTCACAAACTTGCAAGCAATCCCTGAATGCTGCCATCTGCGGCTCCGATCGTAAGCAAGCTGAAAAGTGTTCATACTGCCAAAGCGCCTTATTAAAATCTCCAAGGACAAGCCAAGGCAGAGAAGACGTGGCCCTAAGCATAGAGAGGAGAGACCACATTCGATGGCGGTTTTCCACACGTGGTTCCCCATAAGCAAAGGTCACATGAAAAAGCGGCTGCCATTGTCCCAATCGAATATGAGCATCAATGGACCTCGGACTTGAATCCTTGATATCCACATATATAGTTTCATGCCAAAAGAGTGCTAGTCCTCCACTCATACCTTCGCTATCGACACCGAAGAAACCGCGCAAGCCCAAACGGTGATGAAGACACCGTACACAGTCACTTTTCTGCCGTGTTTCACACAAGAAGACTAGCTGGGAACTGTGTGTCCTTAGTAGGACAGAGAGCATTACATTTATCATCCCCATTAAGACCTCGAATGTTCCAACACAGAATATGCCAAAGTCTTAACAAATTATTTAAGCTGGCCATTGTAGCAAAAATCGATAAAACTGGAATATACTCTCTCGGCAAATATTAAGGAAACTCTGAGGAGAAACTCGAGCCAGCTGATGAGCTTGCAGCACCACCTCCATGATCGAGCATTAGTTTTTCTTCGGTCAGATCTTCAGGTTCCACATCACAAAGCTCAACCCCCATCTTCTGCATGGCCTTGATCTGCAAGACTTCTGGAGTTGGTGCCAAAGGAACAGATGATTTCTTCCTCCTAGAAGAACCGGAAGGCAGCTCCATTTGGATGTAACCTAGTTTGTCACTACGCAAACCTTTCCGTTTCTCAGTAACAACCACGGCAGTTTCTGACTTTTTCTTGTTTCTCTTTTTCTTTGGCTTCACAGACAACAGTAAACCCTCTGTCCATGTCTCATCATGAGGAGCATTAGTGGCAGAGAGATCTTCAAGATCATTAATCGTAGCAAAAACCTGTACCAAGATCTCTTTGGCACATAGACTGTCCCAACTGTCAGGTCAACCAACTGAACTAGGGGAATGCATGGTGCGTATATAGCTGACAGATAAAAGTTCAGAGTAGTTGCTTCACATAGGCATTTTGCAATCATCGACAGATCATAGTCATTGAAAACAGATGCAGTAATTTGTGGACGATAAACCATTCTGTAAAAAATGGAGAAGAACAGTGCAGCATCTGGAGACACACCAACCCAGATCTTTGAATTTTCACCACCAATCCACATGTAGAAAGACGAGCCTGTCAAAAACAGTGTCTGATGAGAGTGACTGGCTAAAGACAACGCTTGCGGTATAGCAGCAGGATTTGAGACGGCAGGTGAGTACAGTTCGCGCAAAATAGGGGATTTAGCCTTAGCTGCTTCCGCAGAAATTTTAACTTTCCAAACTTGACGAGCCGGCTGTTTGGAATTGCTATAAACCACACAACCTTTGGCTCTGTGACCACTCCCCAGACATTTCGTGCAAGAAACGGGCTTCCAGATGCGTGTCAAACATTGATCACCAACCTGGCTTTAGGAGACACCTGGTTTTTTTGAAACCTAGGAGACACCTGGTTTAGTTTGGGTCGCTTTAACATATTTTTTAACCAGTCAGACTCTCCGGAATAGCCGAGAAATGCATCGCCTCAATGATTTCAGAATCAGAATATCTCGCCTGCCTTAAATCAAGCATATGACCGAAAAAATCACGCGATGACATAGGAATATCCGGCATATTATTGACTTGGAAATTTGAACTGCGAAAGATCTTTCTGTTACCAGTAACGAGCGGACATGTTGCAACAGAAAATTTCAAACTCCCCAAATTCAGAGAAGTTACCGCAACCTTATCTCTTTTACCGTTATCAGAGATCTGCATGCCCGAAGAGGACGGGTCAACGGGCGAAGCTTCCCGGCGAGCAGCCAGCGGCGATAGAAAGCCAAATTTTTTCAGCTCCGGGGAAACTTCAGAAACTGAACTTGGCTTGAGAAAATCTAAAGAAGTTTTAATTGCCATAGAAGCACCAGATGGTTCAGGAATCGTGGCCATGCAAGCCGTACGTCTAGGTTTATTTGCCACTGGCGTCCATGAAGAATCCAGAACCGGTTGTTTCCCTTTGATATGATCCAAAAAGCAGGGAGCAAAAGGGTCACCACGAAACAAACTGAAACGACAGTTAAAATCTGGCCATGAACGTTCCCTGATCGAATAGATGAAGTGCCCAACCTTGCTAGAGGCCACTGAAAATCTGAAACGCTGATCGCTGAGCTTGACCACATGAAAACCTTCTGGATTGCCACCGAGGCAACAATTTAAGACCACGGCCACAGATTCTTCCGAAAGAGCAAAAGAAGAATAGGAGAAAGAGGCGACCAAAAAGAATTCCTTGGCCGAAGAAGACTTGGAGAAGTGAACCGAAGAGTGAAAACGGCGACGAACCTCAGCCGCCAAGGCCCTGCCCGGCGAGAAATCCCACAGCAGCAGAACATCCATGACGAGGGAGCCTAGAGATCTTCACCTTCGCCAAAGAAGAAGTGGAGATACGCTCATATTATGAGCTACTGAATTTTTCCTCGAACTTCACACTACAAGATTACAAGATTCGATGATAATCTTGGAAAATATATCAAAGACTCTATTTCTTTATTCAATTTCATTTCTTCTTCGGAAGAAGACTCTGTTATAAAAGCGACAAGCAAATAACGAAGAACGAAATAAGAACACACGCAGGGGACACAAGATTTAACGTGGAAAACCCCTTCCAACACAGAAGGGAAAAAAACCACGGGCGCCAGCCAGCAAAACTTCACTATATCGGGAGGTGTTTACAAATGCCGTGGGTTATCTTATAATCTGATCAACCCCAGCCGGCGGCTTACAAGATGTATATATATATAGGCGGTGCCAATGATCCGTACGGGCCGAAGCGTAGCGGAGTCAGAAGTTAGCCTCCCTTTAGTATATGAATTTGGATCACAATACAACACAACAGACTCAATTATCTCGTTATACTTAATAAGATCAAGTATCACAATAGTTCTTACATGCTATTAGATTTAGGATTTCACGACTCTTTAGTGACTTATTGCATTACAGTCCATCAATGCTTCTTCTGTAATTCGTAGGATTGTCTTCTCTTTAAGACAATCAAACCAGGAATATTATTCGTCAACTCTCTCCAAGTCTTATCCTCCCGTCTCTCCTCTCAGCCGTCGCCTCAACCCTAGCCACCTCCAGTTCATCCTTCTCCATAGATTGGTTCCCCCTCCTCTGATCGGCTTCGCCGGTGTCGGGAGGAGTGGGAACCCGATCTATGCGTGGAGTTTCAAATAAAAGTATTGTTTTCATTAGATTATGTTAGGATTTTGGTAGCCGCCTTCTTGTTGGTTTTCCCTCAATGGAGATGGCATCACCTGCAATAAATGATCTTCGGCCTTTCGTTCGGCGACGAGATCTTCTTCCCGGCGTCAATGGTGGTGTTGAACAATCATAATTTTCTAGGTATGGGCCTTCGGATCTTGTTTCGCCAGATCGATTTTGGATCTTTTGTCGTTGTTGCCGCGAGGAGGGTTATCCTCGCAGTTTTTGTCCCGGCTGCTACGACCTCGACAATGGCGATTCGTACTCTCGGCTCTCCATCGACGACGACAAAGCTAGTCGGTTATTATTCTCTAACATACTGGTGTTGGTACTCTTGCCGATGTTGTATGACTGCTTTAATGGTTACGTGCGTGCACGCAGCCTTGGCATTGCGGCTCAAAAATTATGGGAGAACTTTCATCGGTATCTACAGGTCTATGGTTCGTTATCTATCTTTGGCTGCCTTAAGAAGAGTATAAGATTGTGTTCTGGAAGAAGAAAGAAATTGAAGACCTCGAAGATTTGTTACTATCTTTTAGACTTTATTTTGTAATCATTGGAGTCAGTTCATGTATCTCTACCATGTACTATTTGTTGCTATGAAAATATGTGGTATTGATTGTCAAAAAAAAACCAGGAATATTATTCAGCTCCGCGGTATAATTAATTCTTGAATCCTACATTGTTTTAGTAAAACTTTTGACTATAGGAATCTGTGATCTTTATCATTTGTCCACCTCTTTATTTTTTAGCCTGTCTACGGACAATTCCATTGCGCAGCTTTTATTAATTGAGGTTAGGTACAATTACCTTTGTTTAGTTTCACTTAGCCCCACTTTGTATTTTAATGAGAACATGATTTCTCCATAAAACACGCACCAAACCCTTAGAAAAACTAGTTTTGCTTCTTTGGTTTACAATACTTTACAAAGAGCTTTATTCATTTCAGTCTGAGAATTATCCAGTAATTTAGAACTTAATGAATCATTATGACGGTTTCTCTTGTCAGTGTTTGCTATATTAATTTTGAATGTATATGTGTGTTCTATGTAGTAATATATCTTGCTAAGAGATGTGATGCAATACTTTTAAACAATAAAATATTTGTCATGTCATGTATTACAATTTTTCAAAACGGTCCTTTCGGAAATTTCTAATGCGGAAATGCAACTCAAAACTTTTATCACTTTGATCCAACGAAGAGACACTTTTTTTCTTCTTACCTTCATATCATTCTCTTATTTCTGAATAGCACTTGATCCCGTCAAGTTATTTCAGATCTTATGTTTTATTTAGTACATACATCTATTCACGAAATTCATATCGAGGTAACAAAACAATGATATCCACTATTGTTTGTCAAATACTACATCATTATGCATTTGTTCAAAAATATTTTATTCATTCAAATTAATGAACCCAGAGTTTTATTCATGAGGCACATGCCACAACTGTCATAAGATTATTCATCTAGTGACTTGGACGTTTCATCGAATATGAACAAACGCGTTGCAAATATGAATTAAAATATAGTATCATTCTTTTAATGATGTCACTATGATGTAGGATATTTTCAGCATTATACAATGACTCATAAATGTTAATATACATCAACACGATCACAATAAGAATAATTAATCAAAATATGTGTACACAAAGACCTTATTCATAAAAGCGGACAATGAGCTTGTCTTTATTACAAATGAATAACTTGTCTCGCGAGATGCAAGACACTCTAAGAAAAATTCACTATTAACGATTACAACTTTTGTTTGAATTTAGATAACTAAGGGCGTCGAATATAAATATAGTGGCAGAGTGTCATCGGCCATCAACATTTTATATGCCATCGAACACGCGTCTCCTTCTCTCCCAACGGCGGCTTCTCAAGCGGTCGGTCCTGTTTTCAAACAAAACAACACGAGTATCAAATACTTTGCAATCGGCAATAAGCGTTAGTAAGGAAAACATTTATGATGCATACATCAAATATATGTACCTTCACCATCTATGACCTCTGTTGGAGTTGGTGCTTCATCAAAAGTCTCAACTTTCCAATGATCTCATAGAAGGTGAACTGTTCTTCTTTCATGACAATCTCCCTGACATTATCCTTGTAGCTAGGTGGAAGCGAACACAACATCCCAGCCACCGCGATATCGTTGGGAATGAACTAATCCCAAAGATCCACAAGATTTGAGTATGCCTTACACATCCTCTCTATGTGATCCTCTAGACATATGTGCTCCCTCATTTTAATAGACAAGAACTCATCCAAATAGCGTGTACCTCATGAGCCTAACTTTTCCAAAGAACATCAGCTTGAGTCTAATGATCATATCCATTGTACTAGAGTGCCTAAAGCACACTCTCATCTCAGGATCGATTTTACTCCGCATAAGGCCCCTGACATAGATGAACAAATAACGACGTCCTAGGTAGAAAATCTTCTCCTTCGCACACGCGATACTATCAAGCTTGTCTCCTAGCAATTCCTTTAGAGCATAGAGCACCCTATTCTGCCACATCACACTTTTAAGGCGGCAGTACCAATCTATGAAGTTTGACCCATCACGCTAAAGGAATTCGCCCATGCGAAAGTGATTGTAATATAGCTAGACTCTTGGATAGTATAGAGATTCTATGATCTATAAAGATATTTGCAAAGACATTAAGACAAAGTTCATAATTTATTGTGAGTTCAAGTTTTAATCAAATTAATTAATGAGCTCGCACTAGAAGACATTATCCCTAAGAATGCTTCGGGTGATTACACGATCCCAATCCACTATGTCGTCCCGATCATGACAGCCAGCGGCATAGCTTCAAGGGTGGACAATCATGTCGATCACATCATTCATGTGACTCATGCTCAATCTTTAGACCATCTTATGTTCTCAAGGCCATGTCTGTACATGGTAGGCTCGCCAAATCACTCCTTAGTTTTATGTGTGTGCAACATGGCTTACACCCTTGGTACATGAATGTCGTTAATGTCTAGCGCCCGATCATCACAGCCCGCTTCATTATGGTAAGCAATCTATTGTGGTGCACTACTAAGGATGAACACTAATTTGATGTTTAATTCGGGGATCATCTTATTTAGAGCTTTCTTAATGTGGCTTAATAGGCACTAGCAACTAAACAAGGGCAAGATGCTATGTCGGTATTTACATCAAATGTATTAGTTGACATGTCATGGGTGAATCATCTACGCACCTAGATCTTTATCACATGCTCAGGTGCAAGTTGATTGACCATCATGGCGACGGGATATCACTACAACTTAGCAACAACTAGTAGGGAACTACTATGCACCATGGCAATAACATGTTACAACAGCCCACTTGCGACAAAGATAGACGCCTATACTTATTAGTTGAAAATTTTACGTGGTTGTTTGGGCTTATGCGAGAAGAACGGTTCATAACCTTCGAGCATACAACCACAACACTGGTTAGATAATTATCTCTACTGCACCCCTGTCGGGGCCTCCCGTTGCTAATTATAGAATCGATGCCTGCATGTAGCACATGAGGTTAGTCGGGGGCCGCTTCATCAAACAATGTCGTAGTAGTGGACAAGTACACGTGGAAGGGTAACAATTATAGAATCGATGCATGCATATAGCACATGCGTTCTATCTGTACAAACATACTACACATAGATCGGCTCTGATACCACTGATGAGTCTCGCAGCAAACAAAAAATTCTAACTATACGCGAACCATAATACACCCAAGATCTATCCATGTAGTAATGCAGTAACTGAGGTGATATCGGTAACGTACCCTCGTAGACCGATAGCGGTTAACGTCCGCTAGAACGTGGACGATGTAGTCGAACAGGCGACGCCGACCTCAGGGTCGTGAAGAAGTCCTCTCCCTAACGTCAAGTACACCAGATGCAGCACCTCGTAGTTTCGCATACGTACGGTGCTCAACGATGCTCCTGGCTCTGTTCCAGCGAAGTTGCGGAAGTAGATCTTCTGGATCCGGATCATATCAGCACTCCCGCAAAACATATTCCCATTTTACCAAAACAAATACAATTTTTTTGCAAAAAAATTCAAAAATCATGTTTGTTATTTTTGATAATAACTAGATCACCTAACCTACCAACATCTAAACGGATTTTTTATTTTTTATTTTTTCTATCATTTATTTTGTATTTTATGAAGCTAAAAAAAGTGATCAACGGGGGGGGGGGGGGAGTTGGAGCCAAAAACCCCAGAAAACCTTTAGTCCGGGTTGGTGTCCCGAACTGGGACTAAAGATTGTCACACCGGCGAGGTACTGCCACAACCCCTTTTGTTCCGATTGGTGTCTCCAACCGGGACTAAATGTCCCATTACAAACCGAGACTAAAAAAAATCGGCGTTCTAACGGTTTGACCGAAACTTATGGCACATTAGTCCGGGTTTCAAATACAGTCGGGACTGATGCTCCGAAACAAAAAAACCTGTTTTCTACTAGTCAGGTAGAACCAACTGAGCCTCTTGGACCCCTTTAATCTCTGTATATTAACAACGACAATGGTGAAGGGGAGAATGCTGTTGATGAGGAAGTTGGATCCAGTGAGGCAGTGACGGCATGGATTCATCGGTAACTGCTTTGTGAATGTCATGCTCCAAAAACAAGATCGTATCATCGGCATATTGAAGTATCGATACCCCCTCGACTAAATGAGGAATGAGACTCCCAACTTGGTCCTCCTCCCTAGCCCGCGCAATAAGTATGGCAAGTACATCTGCAACAATATTGAAGAGAATCGGAGAGAAAGGATCACCTTGCCTCATTCCCTTTCTTGTTTGAAAATTATGACCGATATCATCATTCACTTTAATACCCACACTACCGCCTTGAACAAACTTTTTAATCAAATCACACCATTTAGGATCAAAACCTTTCATCCTTAGCGGTTGTTGTAAAAAAGGCCACTTAACTTTATTGTAGGCATTTTCAAAATCAATTTTAGCAAGAACCTCGTCTAATTTTTTCCGATGCATTTCATGAATAGTTTCGTGAAGGACAACCACACCCTCAAGTATGTGGCATCCCGGCATGAAAGCCATCTGTGTTGGTCTAATTACTTTCTGAACAATCCTGGATATGTGAATTGTAGCTACCTTAGTAAAAAAATTGAAGCTGACATTTACGAGACAAATAGGTCTATATTGTTGTATCTGAATTGCATTTTCCTTTTTCAGAAATAAAGTAATGACTCCAAAATTCAACTTATACAGTGGCAATTCTCCACTATGTAATTGTGTGAACAGAGCCATTAAATCAATCTTCATTATACTTCAGCAATTTTGATAAAACTCCGCCGGAAAACCATCAAGTCCAGGGGCCTTATATGCTCCATCCGGGAGATAGCCTCAAAGACTTCCTCCTCCGTGAAAGCCGCTGTAAGTACACTATTTTCTTCATTTGTTAGTTGTGGGATGTCCAACACACTATTCTCCATCATAAAGAAAGAGTTATGCTCAGGTTCCCCGAACAAATTTTTGTAGTATTCATTAATATAAACTTTTAGATTATCGTTGCCAACTATTGTGCCTTCATCTTGCTCTAGTTGAAAAAAAATTCTTTCTGTGTTTGCCATTTGCAATAAGGTGAAAGTATTTCGTGTTATTCCCACCTTCCTGGATATGTTTGACTTTGGCCCGTTGAGCCCATTTTTTTCTTCTTCACGGCGTAACTTATTAAGACTGTCATGGGCATGTTTCAAATTATTCTGTTCCGCCTTTGATAATTTTTGGGATTCGCCTTTAATATCCAAAAAATCAATGATACCTAGAAGTCTCTCCTTTTCCCTTCTGTATTTTCTGCTTAAATTTTTCGCCCATCCCCTCAAAAATCGTCTCAAATGTCTAATCCTCTTTTGCCAAGTTTCAATCGGTGAGCGTCCAGCCGGTATTGCTGCCCATGCATTCTGCAGCAACCATCGCATGAAAACCCTCTACATCAAACCAGGATAATTCAAAAGAGAATCTAGAAGTGTTCCCTCGGTGTGCGTGTTGGCTAGAGTCAATTAAAAGTGGTGTATGATCCGAACCAGCTCTAGTGAGTTCCCTCACAGTGACAACTCACAGTGACAAGAGGAAATTTTTGTTCCCACTCTACACTAGCCAAGACACTATCCAGTTTCTTATAAGTTGGATTAGTTCTTCTACTAGCCCAAGTGAATTGCCTCCCGGAAAGAACAACCTCCCTCGGGTTTAAATTCTCAATAATTGCATTGAACACAAATGGCCATCGAGGATATTAAAATTATTATTACTTTTATCTTCCTTTCGTTGCAGAATATTAAAATCACCTGCCAACAATATTGGTAAGGTCTCATTCTCACATGTACGCACAAATTCAGATAGAAAAGTGGCGTTATGGGCGTCTTGGGCAGCCCCATACACAGGGACCAAAATCCATTCAAAACAATCAATTTTAGATCGTACATGTAGTTTTACACAAAAATCTCCATTGTCTACTTTTTTAACCATCAAGATTTGTGCATTAATTCCAACAAGGATTCCTCTCGATCGGCCATGAGGTGGAAGGCAAAACCACATAAAATCATGACCCGCATCTAATTCAGATAAAAAGCGCAAAGAAAAGTTTGATCTCTGATGTCTACGGGTGCTTCTATTCTTGTAGACAGTGTTGGGCCTCCAAGAGCAGAGGTTTGTAGAACGGCAGCAAGTTTCCCTTAAGTGGATCACCCAAGGTTTATCGAACTCAGGGAGGAAGAGGTCAAAGATATCCCTCTCAAGCAACCCCTGCAGCCACAAAGCAAGAAGTCTCTTGTGTCCCCAACACACCTAATAGGTGCACTAGTTCGGCGAAGAGATAGTGAAATACAAGTGGTATGAATGAATATGAGCAGTAGTACGGCGCCGTAAAAGTGCTTGTCGGCGTGCGGTTGATGGTAGTAATATTGCAGGAAGTAAACATGCGATAGAGACAAGAAATAAGCGGCGATAGCGATATTTAGGAACAAGGCCTAGGGATCATACTTTCACTAGTGGACACTCTCAACATTGATCACATAACAGAATAAATAGATAGATGCTAGACTCTACACCCTCTTGTTGGATGATGAACACCACTAACCGTGTAGGATTACACGAACCCTCAATGCCGGAGTTAACAAGCTCCACAATATTCGATATTCATGTTTAAGTAACCTTAGAGTGCATGACAGATCAACATAACCAAACCAAGTACTAACATAGCATGCACACTCGTCACCTTCACACTACGAAAGGAGGAATAGATCACATCAATACTATCATAGCAATAGTTAACTTCATAATCTACAAGAGATCACAATCATAGCCTACGCCAAGTACTACACGATGCGTACATCGTCACCATTACACCGTGCGGGAGGAATAAACTACTTTAATAACATCACTAGAGTAGCACATAGATAAATTGTGATACAAAACACATTGCAATCATAAAGAGATATAAATAAGCACTTCACTATGCCATTCATAACGGTGAATAAGTATTCCGTGAAATATAGCCTAAGAGACCCACACGGTGCACACACTGTCACCTTTACACACGTGGGACAAGGAGTCTCCGGAGATCACATAAGTAAAACCCACTTGACTAGCATAATGACATCTAGATTACAAGCATCATCATATGAATCTCAATCATGTAAGGCAGCTCATGAGATTATTGTATTGAAGTACATAGGAGAGAGATGAACCACATAGCTACCGGTACAGCCCCGAGCCTCGATGGAGAACTACTCCCTCCTCATGGGAGACAGCAGCGTTGATGGAGATGGCGGTGGTGTCGATGGAGAAGCCTTCCGGGGGCACTTCCCCGTCCCGGCGGCGTGCCGGAACAGAGACTCCTGTCCCCCAGATCTTGGCTTCGCGATGGCGGCAGCTCTGGAAGGTTTTCTCTGGTTTCGTCGAACTTAATAGGGTTTTCGCGACGGAGGCTTTAAGTAGGCGGAAGGGCAAGGTCGGTGGAGTCACGAGGGACCCACACAACAGGGCGGCGCAGGCCCTAGCCTGGCCGCGCCGCCTTAGTGTGGCGCCACCTCGTGGCCCCACTTCGTATCTCCTCCGGTCTTCTAGAAGCTTCGTGTGAAAATAGGACCCTGAGCGTTGATTTCGTCCGATTCCGAGAATATTTCCTTACTAGGATTTCTGAAACCAAAAACAGCAGAAAACAGCAACTGGCCCTTCGGCATCTCGTCAATAGGTTAGTTCCGGAAAACGCATAATAATGACATAAAGTATGCATAAAACATGTAGATATCATCAATAATGTGGCATGGAAAATAAGAAATTATTGATACGTCGGAGACGTATCAGCATCCCCAAGCTTAGTTCTGCTCGTCCCGAGCGAGTAAACGATAACAAAGATAATTTCTTAAGTGACATGCCATCATAACCTTGATCATACTATTGTAAGCATATGTAATGAATGCAGCGATCAAAACAATGGTAATGACATGAGTAAACAAATGAATCATAAAGCAAAGACTTTTCATGAATAGTACTTCAAGACAAGCATCAATAAGTCTTGCATAAGAGTTAACTCATAAAGCAATAAATCAAAGTAAAGGTATTGAAGCAACACAAAGGAAGATTAAGTTTCAACGGTTGCTTTCAACTTATAACATGTATATCTCATGGATAGTGTCAATGTAAAGTAATATAACAAGTGCAATATGCAAGTATGTAGGAATCAATGCACGATTCACACAAGTGTTTGCTTCTTGAGGTGGAGAGAGATAGGTGAACTGACCCAACATAAAAGTAAAAGAAAGGCCCTTCGCAGAGGGAAGCATTGATTGCTATATTTGTGCTAGAGCTTTTATTTTGAAAACATAAATAGAGCATAAAAAGTAAAGTTTTGAGCGGTGTTTGTTGTTGTCAACGAATGGTAGTGGGCACTCTAACCCCCTTGCCAGACGGACTTTCAAAGAGCGGCTCCCATGGAATTTTATTTTTGGGTGGCACTCCTTCCAACCTTGCTTTCACAAACCATGGCTAACCGAATCCTCGGGTGCCTGCCAACAATCTCATACCATGAAGGAGTGCCTTTTTATTTTAGTTTTATTTAGATGACACTCCTCCCCACCTTTGCTTTCTCAAGCCATGGCTAACCGAATCCTCGGGTGCCGACCAACAATCACATACCATGGAGGAGTGTCTATTTGTAACTTTATGAAACTTAATTAATTCGGGGCTGGGAACCCCATTGCCAGCTCTTTTTGCAAAATTATTGGATAAGCGGATGAAGCCACTAGTCCATTGGTGAAAGTTGCCCAACAAGATTGAAAGATAAACACCACATACTTCCTCATGAGCTATAAAACATTGACACAAATAAGAAGTAATAACTTTTGAATTGTTTAAAGATAGCACTCAAGCAATTTACTTTGGAATGGCGGAGAAATACCATGTAGTAGGTAGGTATGGTGGACACAAATGGCATAGTGGTTGGCTCAAGGATTTTGGATGCATGAGAAGTATTCCCTCTCGATACAAGGTTTAGACTAGCAAGGTTATTTGAAACAAACACAAGGATGAACCGGTGCAGCAAAACTTACATAAAAGACATATTGTAAACATTATAAGACTGTACACCGTCTTCCTTGTTGTTCAAAACTCAATACTAGAAATTATCTAGACCTTAGAGAGACCAAATATGCAAACCAAATTTTAGCAAGCTCTATGTATTTCTTCATTAATGGGTGCAAAGTATATGATGCAAGAGCTTAAACATGAGCACAACAATTGCCAAGTATCACATTATCCAAGACATTTTAGAATTACTACATGTAGCATTTCCGATTCCAACCATATAACAATTAACGAAGCAATTTCAACCTTCGCCATGAACATTAAGAGCTAAGAACACATGTGTTCATATGAACCAGCGGAGCGTGTCTCTCTCCCACACAAGCATTTATTCAAACAAAAACAGAAACAAAAACAAACAGACGCTCCAAGTAAAGTACATAAGATGTGACTGAATAAAAATATAGTTTCAAGGGAGGAACCTGATAAATTGTCGATGAAGAAGGGGATGCCTTGGGCATCCCCAAGCTTAGGCGCTTGAGTCTTCTTGAAATATGCAGGGATGAACCACCGGGGCATCCCCAAGCTTAGAGCTTTCACTCTTCTTGATCACGTTGTATCATCCTCCTCTCTTGACCCTTGAAAACTTCCTCCACACCAAACTCGAAACAAACTCATTGCAGGGTTAGTGCATAATCAAAAATTCACATGTTCAGAGGTGACACAATCATTCTTAACACTTCTGGACATTGCCCAAAGCTACTGGAAGGTAATGGAACAAAGAAATCCACCGAACACAGCGAAAGAAGCAATGCGAAATAAAAGGCAGAATCTGTCAAAACAGAACAGTCCGTAAAGACGAATTTTAAAATGGCACCAGACTTGCTCAGATGAAAATGCCCAAATTTAATGAAAGTTGCGTACATATCTGAGGATCACGCACGTAAATTGGCAGATTTTTCTGAGTTACCTACAGAGAATTCTGCCCAGATTCGTGACGGACAGAAATCTGTTTCTGCAGCGGTAATCCAAATCTAGTATGAACCTTACTATCAAAGACTTTACTTGGCACAACAATGCAACAAAACTAAGATAAGGAGAGGTTGCTACAGTAGTAACAACTTCCAAGACACAAATATAAAACAAAGGTACTGTAGCAAAATAAACACATGGGTTATCTCCCAAGAAGTTCTTTCTTTATAGCCATTAAGATGGGCTCAGTAATTTTAATGATGCACTTGCAAGAAATAAGAGTTGAATCAAAAGAGAGCATTAAAAAGCAAATTCAAAACACATTTAAGTCTAACATGCTTCCTATGCATAGGAATCTTGTAAATAAACAAGTTCATGAAGAGCAAAGTAACAAGCATAGGAAGATAAAACCAGTGTAACTTCAAAAATTTCAGCATGTAGAGAGGTGTTTTAGTAACATGAAAATTTCTACAACCATATTTTCCTCTCTCATAATAACTTTCAGCAGCATCATGAGCAAACTCAACAATATAAGTATCACATAAAACATCTTTATTCACATGCATAAAAGTATCATTACCCTCCACATAAGCATAGTCAATTTTATTGGTAATAGTGGGAGCAAATTCAACAAAGTAGCTATCATTATTATTCTCATCATCAAATATAGGAGGCATATTGTAATCATAATCAAATTTATCCTCCATAACAAACGGTACTAAAAGACCAATATTATTATAATCATCATAAATAGGAGGCAAAGTATCATCAAAGTAAATTTTCTCCTCAATGCTTGGGGGACTAAAAATATCATGCTCATCAAAGCCAGCTTCCCCAAGCTTAGAATTTTCCATATCATTAGCAACAATGGTGTTCAAAGCGTTCATACTAATATGTTCCATAGGTTTTTTAATTTTCGCATCAAACCATCCATGTCTTAAATCAGGAAATAGAATAAGAAGCTCATTGTTGTCCATTATGCCTAACTAGTGTAAACAAGAAACAAAAAGATGCAATTGCAGGATCTAAAGGAAATAGCTTCGAGTACTTACAACGGCGAAAATAGCTTAGTAGCCGAGATCCGGAGTGTGAGTACCTTTTACCTTTCCTCCCCGACAACGGCGCCAGAAATGTGCTTGATGTCTACGGGTGCTTCTATTCTTGTAGACAGTGTTGGGCCTCCAAGAGCAGAGGTTTGTAGAACGGCAGCAAGTTTCCCTTAAGTGGATCACCCAAGGTTTATCGAACTCAGGGAGGAAGAGGTCAAAGATATCCCTCTCAAGCAACCCTGCAGCCACAAAGCAAGAAGTCTCTTGTGTCCCCAACACACCTAATAGGTGCACTAGTTCGGCGAAGAGATAGTGAAATACAAGTGGTATGAATGAATATGAGCGAGTAGTACGGCGCCGAGAAAAGTGCTTGCTGGCGTGCGGTTGATGGTAGTAATATTGCAGGAAGTAAACATGCGATGAGAACAAGTAAATAAGCAGCGATAGCAGTATTTAGGAACAAGGCCTAGGGATCATACTTTCACTAGTGGACACTCTCAACATTGATCACATAACAGAATTAATAGATAGATGCTAGACTCTACACCCTCTTGTTGGATGATGAACACCACTAACTGTGTAGGATTACACGAACCCTCAATGCCGGAGTTAACAAGCTCCACAATATTCGATATTCATGTTTAAGTAACCTTAGAGTGCATGACAGATCAACATAACCAAACCAAGTACTAACATAGCATGCACACTTGTCACCTTCACACTACGAAAGGAGGAATAGATCACATCAATACTATCATAGCAATAGTTAACTTCATAATCTACAAGAGATCACAATCATAGCCTACGCCAAGTACTACACGATGCGATACATCGTCACCATTACACCGTGCGGGAGGAATAAACTACTTTAATAACATCACTAGAGTAGCACACGAGATAAATTGTGATACAAAACACATTGCAATCATAAAGAGATATAAATAAGCACTTCACTATGCCATTCATAACAGTGAATAAGTATTCGTGAAATATAGCCTAAGAGACCCACACGGTGCACACACTCGTCACCTTTACACACGTGGGACAAGGAGTCTCCGGAGATCACATAAGTAAAACCCACTTGACTAGTATAATGACATCTAGATTACAAGCATCATCATATGAATCTCAATCATGTAAGGCAGCTCATGAGATTATTGTATTGAAGTACATAGGAGAGAGATGAACCACATAGCTACCGGTACAGCCCCGAGCCTCGATGGAGAACTACTCCCTCCTCATGGGAGACAGCAGCGTTGATGGAGATGGCGGTGGTGTCGATGGAGAAGCCTTCCGGGGCACTTCCCCGTCCCGGCGGCGTGCCGGAACGGAGACTCCTGTCCCCGGATCTTGGCTTCGCGGTGGCGGCAGCTCTGGAAGGTTTTCTCTGGTTTCGTCGAACTTAATAGGGTTTTCGCGACGGAGGCTTTAAGTAGGCGGAAGGGCAAGGTCGGTGGAGTCACGAGGGACCCACACAACAGGGCGGCGCAGGCCCTAGCCTGGCCGCGCCGCCTTAGTGTGGCGCCACCTCGTGGCCCCACTTCGTATCTCCTCCGGTCTTCTAGAAGCTTCGTGTGAAAATAGGACCCTGGGCGTTGATTTCGTCCGATTCCGAGAATATTTCCTTACTAGGATTTCTGAAACCAAAAACAGCAGAAAACAGCAACTGGCCCTTCGGCATCTCGTCAATAGGTTAGTTCCGGAAAACGCATAATAATGACATAAAGTATGCATAAAACATGTAGATATCATCAATAATGTGGCATGGAAAATAAGAAATTATCGATACGTCGGAGACGTATCAATCTCCCAGTTTCCAAAAGAGCAATAAAATCGAGCTTGTGCTCCTTAACCGCCTCAGTTACAAAAAGATGTTTCCCTAGATCTCTAAAACCTTCACTATTCCAAGTCATTCCCCTTAAACCCTCCATCAAAATTTCTTTTTATTATTTCTTTTAATTCTTAGTCGGTCACTTCTCCTAATGTTTGTCTTGTCATAGGACTTTTTTTCCGCGTTCGTTTAACTACGGGATGGGGGATCAACAAGTCCATAGGTTCATCTAAATTTTATTATGAAAAATCATCTAAATCCCCACATAGATCGGAGGCTCGGCCAACCATAATAGAAGGTGGTAAAACAACATCATCCCGAGAAAACCACTTCTGATCTCGGGTCCAGATACTCTCTATTTTTGGACCAATCAGGTTCAGCATGCTCCACAAGTGTCAGGGTATTCCACTACTTATTCACTTCGTACAGCTTGTTTCAAACAGTGACTGCATCCATTTAGACAGACATAATTAATGCATGCAGCCACTTCTAGGCCCAATAGTCCACAACGGAGGTGACTTTCATGTACAACTAGCACGCGACCCGCCCACCGCCGATGCGTCTCCTGCCAGCGCTCCGGCCATGGAGGCCTCCCCCGACCTTCCTCGAGCCCCCGCGAACCCCGCTCTCCTCCGGCGCGGTCGGGCTGAAGCCTAAGTCCGCGTGGTGCCTAAGGTTGGAGCCCCCGCAGCGAGCCTCGTCGGTCCGGCCGGCCTTGGTTCCTGCCGCTGAAAAATCCCCATCGTTCCCCACGCACAGCCCGCCGCGAAGACGTAGGGCGAGAAGTCTCAGCGCGACCCCCTGTCGACGGCGCTGCTGAAGTGGGCGACGAGAAGAAGAAGGCCTCCCCGCCCCTGCACCTCCGTCCGCGGCTGTCGTGGAGCCATCCCCGGCACGGGCGGCCCTCATGGTGCCTCCCACCGCAGCGACGAAGCCGGTGGAGCTCGAGCTCGACTACCTCCGCAAAGAATCTTGTTCGGAGGATCGACATCGCTACTAGCTACTCCGGCGTCCGCACGGCGAGCTCACGTCCTTCAGCCGCTGTTCCGCCGTACTGTATGCTACGCGTACGATACTGTTTTCTACATTTCCTGGCCACTGTTCCTGACACCAACTGTCCCTGCCACACACATCCCCAGACAATCTGGACGGCCCAAAAAACGAGCTCAGTTGTGCTCGGGACCAGAAACACCCCTCCCCTGTTTATTATCATTCTGTAGAAAAGTTAGAGCTCGGTGCTTTTCAGTTTCCTTTATTAAATTGGCGGCATACCGTTCAGATTTAGATGTATCTCCCATAGAAATCCCAAGTGTCTTAACCCTACTAATAATTTCTTCATCGGAAAATGCATAAAAGGATGAGTTGGTGTCAATTGTAGTACCTTGGATGTGAAGATTATTACGCTGTTGGGAAATCATCATTGCCCTCTCCAATTGAGTGGCATCAGCATTTGGTTGAGCCCTGAGACAATCACTAGATCTCAGACCCATCTCTGCACAAGGATGAATACCTCCAAATCTAATAACCTCCGCCATAGTAGGTTGTCCTCTTGGAGAATCCTCCATTGCCTTGTTCAAAGCCTTTAGGTTAGTACATGGTGATCTAGCAACAACTTGGATATTCGAATGTATAATAGAACCATGATCTACATGTGTGATTACCTTACTGACCCCTACAGTAGTCGGAACAGGAGATAGTGTGACAATGTCTTCCACGCCGTATGCGCCACCGATCGACGTACTCAGTGGAGAAGCATGCATGCTGTGGGCTGTGCTGCATGTTGATTGGCATACATGCTGGGCTGGGCTAGGCTGTGCTCATGCGGCCCAACAGTGAAAGAATCGGCTACATCCGATAAAACAGCCGAAGCATGTGATAATAATTCAGAGTCTTGCATCTTCTTGACATCCTCTGCAGCAAAATCCGAGTCCAGTATCTTCACACACTCATCAACTTTAAGAAGCTTTTCAATCTGATCACTAAGCTGTACATTTGGGGACTTTGTAACAGCAACCAGAACCTCCCCATTCACAATAGTTTCAGACCTAACTTGATAGGAGAAAAGGCTAGATTTTGTCCCTGTGTTGAATTAGATGAAAAGTTTGCAGTACCGCCATCTCCATCTTGCATTTGGTAAATCCGGCTGTTCATCAGTTTCATTTGGATCATCATGCTCCATATCTCCTTCCCCATTGTTTGCCTCATTCATCACCACATCAGCAACTCTATCTGGTTGAATGCCCTCAACCTCAAATCTCATTCTATAAAATTCATCAAGTACCCTAATATCCATGCGAGCAGGGATAAGAGTGGGATCAAGACAAATAATTGATATACGCAGTACATCATTAGCTCTTGTAAATGTCATGTCAATATCTGTTGTCTTTCCAAACAAAGTACATAATTCCCAAAGAGCTAAGAAATCATCTAGAAATAGAGTAGGCAAGTCATAGATTCTTACACAAATCTTTTCTGCCCTCCAAATAGGTTCAACTGATTTTTTCCAGAAATCAAACATCATGTATATTTCAGAATTAGGCACACTAAATCATCCAAAATGCTGCACTCTCACCAAGTCCATCTTGCTAGGGAAATTGACACAATACACATTATCCTCCACTCTTACTACATCTCACTGATAATATTCATCTGGTACAATCCATTGCAACTGAACAATAATTTCTGGGATAGAAAGCTGACCACCAGAAATTATGACCCTTCCCATACGAGTATTCTCTAACCTTGGTCTAACATTTGTTGACATAGGAACATCCCAGAACATGAGCTCTTCATGAGCCAGACCATACATCACCATGTTGGGCTTAGGAGCATTGAGCAATGGACAATTTCTGGATATGTGTTCAGTACTTTGGCAACAATTACAAATTGCAGCCTTGCAATCATTCAAACAATGGCCGGGTTGGCCACATCTGAAGCACCCGGAACCTTTCTTCTTCTTAGCCATATGAATCTCAACTGTTTCCTGATTTGCAGCTACATCATTCACTGTGGTATGGTAATTCCAGCCACACACGACAAGGCAGCTTCTGCCCTCTGAACCCCCGGTACCTGACGGGCTGGAACAACCGGCTGATTCACAACCGGATGAACAGCAGGTGATGTTGGGGGAACTCCTTGACCACCTTGCTTGGACAATTCCGCCAGTTGCTTCGCAAAATCATTCGCAGCCTCTTTCACCAACATGTTCTATTCAGCTGTTAAACTCTGTACATCTGACACATTATTCTGTGCCCTGGCATTGCTAGTAGTCCGAGCATCACAGACAGTGTATCCATTATTAATCCTCCGGTAGGTGAAGTTCCCCTAGCCACCATAGGTACGTCGATCTGCACCACGATTGTACCCTGGACCATTGTTGAATCTTCCTCTATCTCCCTCATGATTCCCATAACCAGCACGAAAGACACCGTCAAAGCCGCCTCCATGCTGATCAGACTACCTATTCGACCCATCTCCCTGACCAGCAGTTCCACTAGAGCTTCCTTCAAAAAAATTACTACCACGACAAGAACCGAAATTACCTCCGCCACCATTCCACCGGCCGCCACCATTGCCATGGCCAGCTCCACCAGTGTGTCCTCTTCTCCGAGAAGGGTTGAGGCCGCCACCACGGTTGGCCATCACTTGAGCAAGGAGGCCAGCAGCCGCCGCCCTGGTGGAGACGATAGGAGCCGGGTGGAAAGGAAGTTTTGATTGAAACCCTACGAGGCGACGGAATCCTCCAGTTAATTTGATGGTTGACGCATTGTCAGCCGATCGATCCAAGTCTCGCACAGGAGGCCGCCGTTCCCTTGCAGTGAAGCCCATGTGGCCCACGTCATAATTAAGGGGAAAGGCTTTTTCAAAAACCTTCCGTTGATCCATCGATGAACACATCGATTTTTGAATTGGGCACGTTTGATCTACCGATGAACACATCGGCATGGGTTGTGATCTGACAGAAGATAATGCTCGTACCTTTCCTCTTCTTTGGTGCACAAAGATCCATTCCTTGGCGTCAAAAGCTTCCAGGAAAAAAGTCGATGGTGACAAGACCGGTTCCTTCTTCGCCGGAGAAGATGATCTAGCTGGAGGAGAAGGGAAAGAAAGAGGAGAATCGGAAAACATACCTAGCATCACCGAACTCATGGGTGTCCGTGGTAGATCACAACTTACCGTTGATGAACGCAAGTAAATCTGCGGTCGGGGAAAAGATTCAGAGGATGGAGACTTCATCGCCGGCGTCATGACGACAACAGCGTCATCTTCGTCATCAGAATCCGGCGCAATCGCCCAGAATCGCCCCGAACGCCCTCCCAACGTCTCTCCGGAAAAAAACGCTCATACTGATAACTATCTGAGAACTAACTTCGTGCTCAGTCAAGCCCTACACCATTTAATTTGTATCATGATTCATGCTAATTATGAGTTATAACAGAGATTTGATGACATCATCTGACTGAGAACGAAGTTAATTCTCAATCGACTGAGAAATAGTCACACCCATTTTATAAAGTGGGGATAAATTATTTCAGAGTGATAGTATTACAATACTACTAATCCAACAGCTGCAGCAACCTGTATATAGATCCTTCCAAGAAGAGCAGAAGGCGCCAGGTGCTAAAAGTCAGTTAGATCTTCACCGTGTCGATGGACCTCTCTCCTCGCGCCGAACTCTTCAGCAGTTCCCTGATGTAGTCGCTGTTTTTCATCTTTTTGTACCGCATGGGCCTCTCGTCGCTCACCAGCTCCGGCGCCGGCTCCACCTCCCTCTCCGGGTCCACCGTGTAGAACACCGCCACCGACTCCCGTTCCCTCTCCGCATTCGCCACCACCTTGTGAACCGGGCTCTTCAGCAAGCCATTGCTCACCACCTCCACCGTATCCCCTAAGTTCATCACCAGCGCGTCGGTGACCAAGGGCACATTGTACCATTGGCCGTCACGTAGTACTTGGAGCCCGGCCACGTTGGCGAGGAGGATGGTGAGCATGGAGCCGTCCGAGTGGGGCCTGACACCCAGGACTTCGTCGGGGCGCGGGCATCGAGGGTAGAGGTTGAGCCCGACATACGTCACGGCCTTCTCGTCCAGCATGTCAGCAAGGTACCTCTCCTCGCGTAGCCCGACCACCTTGGAGACCTCCTGGAGCATGCTGTCGGCGAGCTCCCTGCACCGTGCAGCGTACCGTTGCAGGACATCCCGGAAGGAAGGGGGCTGCGTCGGCCAGACATCGTGGAGACGGCGTGATTCCGGCTCCACAATAAGGTAGAACCGGTCGCACCAGTCGAGGACCTGCGTCCCGGACGGGACCATGGCGCTGCCATAGCCTTCAAGTTCGTACTCTTTCTTGCCACCCGACAGGTTGGTGTACTTCTGCTTCTCTTCTAGCGGGAGCTTCATGAACTCCCTCGTCACAGCCATCATGTCGCTGAGGAGAGCCGGCTCGATCCCGTGCCCAACGGCCTGCAGAAATTCAGACGTCGCCCATCACTACCTGAAGATTAAACTGAATTAACAGGAGAAACCACCTCGAAAAAAAAATTAACAGGAGAAAAACAAAGAAAGGAAGGTGGCGCCAGTTTTCTTGCCAGGAAGATGCCCCAGTTCTCGAGGGCGGAACGCAGCTTGGCCATCTCGTCCGCGGCGCCGGAAAACAGACGGTTGAGATCGACGACAGGGATGGGGTCGCCGCTGGTGACGTCGGAGGTGGGACGGTCATGGTCGCGGACCACGTAGCGGCCCAGCAGCTCGTCTCTGCCGGCCGCAGCTAGCTCCTGCACGTTTGGTGGGATCTCCCACTGTTGGTCAGCATCAGCCATCCTTTTCTTCCTTACGATCGTTGTGGATGATCAATCTGGAGCTCCCACGCACTTTCAGAGAGACTACTAATTTTGATCTCCACAAACTTTCTGAAAAATTTGGTATCGCCGCTACAACTACCTGTATACTTGTACCGGACGTGCAGATGTCACGGAAGCAGCTGTAGCCGTATAAGTCAGGATAACACCGTTCAGTGATCCTGATAGCGTTCAGAGGATAGCGGTGGAGCATGGGCATTTTGCTTACTCCCAATTCATTGCACCGCTAGCTATTCTTCATTTTGTACGACTCTACGAGCGAGGTCACACTTTCTCCGTTACAAATTAAATGCATGTCAGCTTTTGATCTGATTTGATCTAGATAAGCATACGAGGCTTTTACGGTAGGGACTAGAAAATATTAGCCGTCCAATTAGCAGATCCGATGGTCTAGTTTACCCAATACTAGTCATCTCGAGACTAGTATTTTCGCACCCAAGAGCTAATTTGGCAGGCCTACATCTAACAACGAAAACTTTCCTTTGCTGAGAATAGTTTTTGCGTCTATAAGTTGGACCTATCTAAAGCATATGATAGGGTTGATTGGGATTTTCTAAGGAAAGCGATGGAAAGATTGGGTTTCGCTCATAGATGGGTGGACTGGATAATGTCATGCGTCATCACTGTGAGGTACTCTGTTAAATTTAAAGGAACCATTATGGATTCGTTTTCCCCTTCTCGAGGCCTTCGACAAGGTGATTCCCTCTCCCCCTTCCTGTTCCTCTTTGTTGCTGATGGTTCGTCGGCTTTGTTGCAAAAGGAAGTACAGGACCAACATATTAGGCCACTGCGTATTTGTAGAAGAGCACCGGGCGTCTCTCATTTGTTGTTCGCGGATGATAGTCTGCTCTTCTTCCGAGCGAATGCAGCGGAGGCAATCAGGATCCAGGGGGTGCTGAACACATATGCTAATAGCACAGGTCAACTTATTAATCCAGGCAAGTGCTCAATTCTGTTTGGGGAATCATGTGTTGTGGCCACAAGAGAGGAAGTGAAGCAAGTTCTGCAGGTCACGCAGGAGACCTTCGAGACAAAGTACTTGGTATTACCAACACCGGAAGGCCGAATGAACAGGGTCAAATTCAAGAGCCAGCAGGGGGAAATTTTCCTTTCCCTAGGTGGGAAGGAGGTGCTGATCAAGGCAATTGCGCAAGCCATCCCGGTTTATGTCATGGGGATATTTAAGCTTTCCTTTGGGCTCCTGGACGACCTAACGAAGATCATAAGAGACTTTTTGTGGGGTGCCGAGAATGGGAAACGGAAGACTCACTGGGTGTCATGGGATAGCATGATGCGACCAAAGGACCAAGGGGGAATGGGCTTCAAAGATATTCGTCTCTTCAACCAAGCGCTTCTTGCCAGTCAGGCATGGCGTTTGCTGCAGCAGCCGCACACCCTATGTGCCCAAATTCTGAAAGCAAAATATTACCCGCAGGGGCTCCTTGTGGATACGGTCTTCGCCGGGAACTCCTCACCCACATGGCGGGCTATCGAGAATGGGCTGGAGCTCTTCAACAAGGGTGCAATTTGGAGAAAAGGTAATGGGGCCAGTATCCGCGCCTGGCGCCAGCCATGGATACCGCGGGACTCCTACCTACTGCCGATCACAAGACAGGGGCGATGCAGATTGAGGTGGGTGGCTGACTTCCTAAATCATGATGGCACATGGAATACCGAGCTGGTGCAACGCTGGTTCCTGCCCATAGACGCAGAGGAGATTCTGAAGATTGCCACTTCATCTAGGAATGAGGCAGACTTCCTCGCCTGGCACCTAGAGAAGACCAGGGTCTTCACTGTCCGTAGTGCATACCGTTTGGCTTTCGACACTACAGGAATCGCCGGAGACGCCGACGGCCGGCTACCCTCGGCGTAGCCACGCCTGGCCCTCGGCGTAGGCTACGCCGACGGCAGCCCTCGGCGTATGGCCTCGGCGTCTGGGTCCCTCGGCATAGGTAGGTGCGCCGTCGGCGTAGGGCTGGCCCTCGGCGTACGCGACCTACGCCGACGGCCAGGTGAGCCCCTCGGCGTAGACGCCCTCGGCGTAGCATCCACGGCGGGTCGTCGCCGTTAACGGCGGGCATCATACGTCGAGGGCTATACCGTCGGCGTAGCGCGCGACGTGGCGCGCCGAGGGGAGTCCGAACCATGCAGACGCCGACGGCCACCATGCGCGATGTGGCGTCCGTGCGCGCGCCCGTGCTGCTGTGCTTGCGCCGCACGCCAGGGTCTACGCCGAGGGCAATGCCCTCGGCATAGAGGCCTGGTCAGGCCCTATGCCGAGGGCATTGCCCTCGGCGTAGGCTTGCGCAATTTTTTTCCGCCAGCAGTTCACAATTCACAGTTTACCAGTTCAGTTATGACAGTACAGCAGTTCATACATCCAAATTCATCGAAATTCACCATAGTTCACCATAATTCACCAAAATACACATAGTAGCATACAAGAGGAGAGTGCCATGTCATCCAAATACATAGTAGTAGGTAGCACATGATAGGAATAGTAGTAGTAGCAAGCAAGAAGCCTGGTGCCGTCTAGCGCATGAAGGACCCGGGCGGGGTGTATCCGCCCTCATCGTTGGCGAAACGAGAAGCCCGGTGCCGAGGTTGCGCTCCAGTAGAAGCTGCAGAAGAACTAGCCGGAGAGTCACCGGGAGTACGCCCAGGAAAAGTCGACAGAGAGGCACCGGGAGTATGCCCAGGAGAAGTCGACGGAGAGGCACTGGGAGTACGCCCAGGAGAAGTCGACGGAGTACGCCCAGGAGACGGAGAGGCACCTCCATGAACCGGTGTGACCTCGCGCCCACCCTGCGAGGCCTGGTTCCCGGAGCATCCCGTTCCCTACATGTTCCCTACATGTTAGCAACTTGCGAGGCAAAGGAAAGTGGTAACTACGGGTTTGGCAAAGAACTTACCGGTGTGGATCCGTAGTAAGTCATAGCGAAAGTTGCCCTCGATGGCATGATAGGCATGTCCCCCGCCATGGGAACTTGAGACGGTGGCGGTGTATGATACGTCTCCGACGTATCCATAATTTCTGTCGTTCCATGCTTGTTTTATGACAATACTTACATGTTTTGCTTGCACTTTATGATGATTTCATGCATTTTCCGGAACTAACCTATTAACAAGATGCCACGAGTGCCGGTTCCTGTTTTCTGCTGTTTTTGGTTCCAGAAAGGCTGTTCGGGCAATATTCTCGGAATTCGACGAAACGAAGACCAAACCTCCTATTTTTCCCGGAAGCATCCAGAACACCGAAGAAGAGTCGGAGAGGGGCCAGAGGGCCACCACACCATAAGGCGGCGCGGCCTGGCCTGGGCCCGCGCCGGCCTATGGTGTGGCGCCCCCAGGTGCCCCCCTGCGCCGCCTCTTCGCCTATAAAATCCCTTTCGACCTAAAAACGCAGTACCACTTGACGAAACTCCAGAAAGACTCCAGGGGCGCCGCCACCATCGCGAAACTCCAATTCGGGGGACAGAACTCTCTGTTCCGGCACCCTGCCGGAGCGGGGAAGTGCCCCCGGAAGCCATCTCCATCAACGCCATCGCCTCCATCATGCTCCGTGAGTAGTTCCCCCATGGACTACGGGTTCTAGCTGTGGCTAGTTGGTATTCTCTCCCCCATGTACTTCAATACAATGATCTCATGAGCTGCCTTACATGATTGAGATTCATCTGATGTAATCGGTGTTGTGTTTATCGGGATCCGATGGATTGTTACATTATGATTGTCTATCTACAAAGTTTATGAAGTTATTGTTGCTGCAATCTTGTTATGCTTAATGCTTGTCACTAGGGCCCGAGTGCCATGATCTTAGATTTAAGCTCTATACTTATTGCTTAGATTGTATCTACAAGTTGTATGCACATGTCACTGTCCGGAACCAAAGGCCCCGAAGTGACAAATCGGGACAACCGGAGGGGATGGCGGTGATGTGAGGGACACATGTTTTCACAGAGTGTTAATGCTTTGCTCCGGTACTCTATTAAAAGGAGTACCTTAATATCCGAGTAGTTTCCCTTGAGGCCCTGGCTGCCACCGGCTGGTAGGACAAAAGATGTTGTGCAAGTTTCTCATTGCGAGCACGTACGACTATAATTGGAAAACATGCCTACATGATTAATGATCTTGATATTCTCGTCTTAATGCTATTTCAATCCTATCAATTTCCCGACTGTAATTTGTTCACCCAACACTTGTTATTGGAGAGTTGCCACTAGTGTAGATAGCTGGGAACCCCGGTCCATCTTTCATCATCATATACTTGTTCTACATGTCATCGGAAGTAGTATCAATTGTCTTCTGGTGCCATTGCTCTCATATTACTATTAATGCTGCTGTGTTACTATTACTACTGCTCTCATATCACTGCTACTTTCACATCACCCTTGTTGCTAGTGCTTTTCCAGGTGCAGCTGAATTGACAACTCAGTTGTTAAGGCTTATAAGTATTCTTTACCTCCCCTTGTGTCGAATCAATAAATTGGGTTTTACTTCCCTCGAAGACTATCGCGATCCCCTATACTTGTGGGTCATCAAGACTGTTTTCTGGCGCCGTTGCCGGGGAGGCATAGCTCTACTCATAAGTTCACCTGGGGAGTACACTCTACATCTCTCTCTGTTTTATTTTATTTTGTTTTGCTTAGTTTAATTTTGTCTAGTTTATTTCAGTTTTGTTTTACTTTCCTCATATACCCAAAAATCCATAAAAATTTGAAAAATCGAAAAACTAAAAACTGCTGTTATGGGAGAACCAACAACCTACTTGGAGCTCATAGAATGTTATAATAATTATAGAGAATCAAGAACTGGTAAAATAATGAGTGCTATGATAGAAAAATTGAATACAATTGCTAAAATCTTGCTTAGATGCCATGATATAAATTGTTGCTCTCAACAGGATACTAAACATCTTAAATTTCAATGTGGCTTTAGTGAGGAATTTCTAATTAAGAGCTATAATCGGAATTGCTATATTCATTATGGGTTCGAAGAGGTAGAACAATTTGTCTTATTTATGGGAGCCTCCGAGATAGAATCCTTCATGGTTGAGAATTATGAAACTTGTGTTGTTTGTAAGGACCTTAAAGATTATGTCTCTACTATCCTTAATTCTTGCATAGAATGCTACGGTAGGAATCCTTATATCCTTGATTATAAAGAGAGAGACATTAATGCACAAGAATGCACTCACAATTTGCGAGGAACCGGTGGAAGAAGAAATTGATGAACCCGAAAGCTCATTGGATGAAAAAGAGGAGGAAATTGATGAACCTGAAAGCTCATTGGATGAAAAAGAAGAGGAGAGCGACGAACAAAAGGAGGAAGAATGGATTAGCTACCCATGTCAACCTTCTAATGAGAGTAACTCTTTATCTCTTACACTATTTGATTGTCCTCCATGCTTACCGGAAGAGGTTGAATGTTATGTTCCTGTGGATTCTCTTGAAATAGTACCTATGAGTAATACTTGTGAGAATGATTATGCTACTGTTATATATGATAGTCCATGCTACTTTGATAAATCTTATGATAATGCTTTGTTTGTGCCTGATGTCGAAATGCATGGTACTAAAGAATTTTGCTTGGCAAATGTTTATGATAAAGCTCTAGATGATGGTCCTATGTTACTTGATAATATTAATTGTACTACTAATGAAAATGGGATTGGAGAGTTCTTGACTTATTCTATGAGTCCCATATCTCTTGAGATTGATCAACTACCTTGTTATATTATTAATAAAAGTAAGTTTGAAAGTTTTAATTCCACTATTCTTGAACTTGATAAAAATTATGTGTTTGGAAATCATGAAAAGTATGCTTGCATCTGATAGTTATATTGTTGAGTTTGTTCATGAAGCTACTGAAAATTATTATGAGAGAGGAAAATATGGTTGTAGAAATTTACATGGTACTAATACACCTCTCTATATGCTTAAAATTTTGAAGTTACACTTGTTCTATCTTCCTATGCTTGTTACTTTGTGATGGCGTGTATTTCACACGTTCGTTGGGGAACCCCAAGAGGAAGGTATGATGCGCACAGCAGCAAGTTTTCCCTCAGAAAGAAACCAAGGTTTATCGAACCAGGAGGAGCCAAGAAGCACGTTGAAGGTTAATGGCGGCGGGATGTAGTGCGGCGCAACACCGAGAGATTCCGGCGCCAACGTGGAACCTGCACAACACAACCAAAGTACTTTGCCCCAACGAAACAGTGAGGTTGTCAATCTCACCGGCTTGCTGTAACAAAGGATTAACCGTATTGTGTGGAAGATGATTGTTTGCGAGAGAAAACGAGTAAAACAAGTATTGCAGACAGATTTGTATTTCGAGTATTAAAGAATGGACCGGGGTCCACGAGTTCACTAGAGGTGTCTCTCCCATAAGATAAAAGCATGTTGGGTGAACAAATTACGGTCGGGCAATTGACAAATAGAGAGGGCATAACAATGCACATACATGTCATGATAAGTATAGTGAGATTTAATTGGGCATTATGACAAAGTACATAGACCGCCATCCAACTGCATCTATGCCTAAAAAGTCCACCTTCAGGTTATCATCCGAACCCCTTCCGGTATTAAGTTGCAAAGCAACAGACAATTGCATTAAGTATGGTGCGTAATGTAATCAACAACTACATCCTCGGACATAGCGCCAATGTTTTATCCCTAGTGGCAACAGCACAACACAATCTTAGAACTTTCTCGTCATCGTCCCAGGTGTCAATGCGGGCATGAACCCACTATCGAGCATAAATACTCCCTCTTGGAGTTAAGAGCAAAAACTTGGCCGAGCCTCTACTAATAACGGAGAGCATGCAAGATCATAAACAACACATATGTAATAACTTGATAATTAACATAACATGGTATTCTCTATCCATCGGATCCCGACAAACACAACATAGAGTATTACGGATAGATGATCTTGATCATGTTAGGCAGCTCACAAGATCCAACAATGAAGCACAATGAGGAGAAGACAACCATCTAGCTACTGCTATGGACCCATAGTCCAGGGGTGAACTACTCACTCATCACTCCGGAGGCGACCATGGCAGTGTAGAGTCCTCCGGGAGATGAATCCCCTCTCCGGCAGGGTGCCGGAGGAGATCTCCGGAATCCCCGAGATGGGATTGGCGGCGGCGGCGTCTCGGTAAGGTTTTCCGTATCGTGGTTTTTTCGCCTCGGGGGTTTCGCGACGGAGGCTTTAAGTAGGCGGAAGGGCGGAGTCGGAGGGCTGACGAGGGGCCCACACCATAGGGCGGCGCGGCCCCCCCTTGGCCGCGCCGCCTTGTGGTGTCGCCACCTCGTGGCCCCACTTCGTATGCTCTTTGGTCTTCTGGAAGGTTCGTGGCAAAATAGGCCCCTGGGACTTGATTTCGTCCAATTCCGAGAATATTTCGTTACTAGGATTTACGAAACCAAAAACAGCAGAAAACAAGAATCGGCACTTCGGCATCTTGTTAATAGGTTAGTTCCAAAAAATGCACGAATATGACATAAAGTGTGCATAAAACATGTAGGTATCATCAATAATATGGCATGGAACATAAGAAATTATCGATACGTCGGAGACGTATCGGCATCCCCAAGCTTAGTTCTCG
Organism: Lolium rigidum; assembly: GCF_022539505.1. Taxonomy (NCBI): domain Eukaryota; kingdom Viridiplantae; phylum Streptophyta; class Magnoliopsida; order Poales; family Poaceae; genus Lolium; species Lolium rigidum. Next base: position 326,571,346 of record NC_061510.1, read on the forward strand.
CTCGTCCCGAGCGGGTAAAACGATAACAAAGATAACTTCTGAAGTGACATGCCATCATAACCTTGATCATACTATTTGTAAACATATGTAGTGGATGCAGCGATCAAAACAATGGTAATGACATGAGTAAACAAGTGAATCATAAAGCAAAGACTTTTCATGAATAGTACTTCAAGACAAGCATCAATAAGCCTTGCATAAGAGTTAACTCATAAAGCAATAAATCAAAGTAAAGGTATTGAAGCAACACAAAGGAAGATTAAGTTTCAGCGGTTGCTTTCAACTTGTAACATGTATATCTCATGGATAATTGTCAACATAGAGTAATATAACAAGTACAATATGCAAGTATGTAGGAATCAATGCACAGTTCACACAAGTGTTTGCTTCTTGAGGTGGAGAGAGATAGGTGAACTGACTCAACATAAAAGTGAAAAGAATGGTCCTTCAAAGAGGAAAGCATCGATTGCTATATTTGTGCTAGAGCTTTTATTTTGAAAACATGAAACAATTTTGTCAACGGTAGTAATAAAGCATATGAGTTATGTAAATTATATCTTACAAGTTGCAAGCCTCATGCATAGTATACTAATAGTGCCCGCACCTTGTCCTAATTAGCTTGGACTACCGGATCTTTGCAATGCACATGTTTTAACCAAGTGTCACAATGGGGTACCTCCATGCCGCCTGTACAAAGGTCTAAGGAGAAAGCTCGCATTTTGGATTTCTCGCTTTTGATTATTCTCAACTTAGACATCCATACCGGGACAACATGGACAACAGATAATGGACTCCTCTTTAATGCATAAGCATGTGGCAACAATTATTATTCTCATATGAGATTGAGGATATGTGTCCAAAACTGAAACTTCCACCATGATTCATGGCTTTAGTTAGCGGCCCAATGTTCTTCTCTAACAATATGCATGCTCCAACCATTAAGGTGGTAGATCTCTCTTACTTCGGACAAGACGGACATGCATAGCAACTCACATGATATTCAACAAAGAATAGTTGATGGCGTCCCTGAAACATGGTTATCGCACAACAAGCAACTTAATAAGAGATAAAGTGCATAAGTACATATTCAATACCACAATAGTTTTTAAGCTATTTGTCCCATGAGCTATATATTGCAAAAGGTGAATGATGGAATTTTAAAGGTAGCACTCAAGCAATTTACTTTGGAATGGCGGATAAATACCATGTAGTAGGTAGGTATGGTGGACACAAATGGCATAGCGGTTGGCTCAAGGATTTGGGATGCATGAGAAGTATTCCCTCTCGATACAAGGTTTATGCTAGCAAGGTTGTTTGAAACAAACACAAGGATGAACGGTGCAGCAAAACTCACATAAAAGACATATTGTAAACATTATAAGACTCTACACCGTCTTCCTTGTTGTTCAAAACTCAATACTAGATATTATCTAGACTCTAGAGAAACCAAATATGCAAACCAAATTAGCAAGCTCTAAGTGTTTCTTCATTAATGGGTGCAAAGTATATGATGCAAGAGCTTAAACATGAGCACAACAATTGCCAAGTATCAATTTATCCAAGACATTTTAGAATTACTACATGTAGCATTTTCCAATTCCAACCATATAACAAATTAACGAAGAAGAAACTTCGCCATGAATACTATGAGTAGAGCCTAAGGACATACTTGTCCATATGCTACAGCGGAGCGTGTCTCTCTCCCACAAAGTGAATGCTAGGATCCATTTTATTCAAACAAAACAAAAACAAAAACAAACCGACGCTCCAAGCAAAGTGCATAAGATGTGACGGAATAAAAATATAGTTTCGGGGAGGAACCTGATAAGTTGTCGATGAAGAAGGGGATGCCTTGGGCATCCCCAAGCTTAGACGCTTGAGTCTTCTTATAATATGCAGGGGTGAACCACCGGGGCATCCCCAAGCTTAGAGCTTTCACTCTCCTTGATCATATTGTATCATACTCCTCTCTTGATCCTTGAAAACTTCCTCCACACCAAACTCGAAACAACTCATTAGAGGGTTAGTGCATAATAAAAATTCACATGTTCAGAGGTGACACAATCATTCTTAACACTTCTGGACATTGCATAAAGCTACTGGACATTAATGGATCATAGAAATTCATCCAACATAGCAAAAGAGGCAATGCGAAATAAAAGGCAGAATCTGTCAAAACAGAACAGTCCGTAAAGATGGATTTTATTAGGCCACCAGACTTGCTCAAATGAAAATTCCCAAATTAAATGAAAGTTGCGTACATATCTAAGGATCATGCACGTAAATTGGCTTAATTTTCTGAGCTACCTACAGGGAGGTAGACCCAGATTCGTGACAGCAAAGAAATCTGGAACTGCGCAGTAATCCAAATCTAGTACTTACTTTACTATCAAAGACTTTACTTGGCACAACAAAACATAAAACTAAGATAAGGAGAGGTTGCTACAGTAGTAAACAACTTCCAAGACTCAAATATAAAACAAAAAATACTGTAGTAAAAACATGGGTTGTCTCCCATAAGCGCTTTTCTTTAACGCCTTTCAGCTAGGCGCAGAAAGTGTATATCAAGTAACATCAAGAGATGAAGCATCAACATCATACCCAGGGGTGTTGGGAGTTTTCTCAACCATGCATTGTATATTATCTATGTAAGTTTCAGAGGCTCCCTTTTCATTAGTCTTAGGCTTGCTATTCTCATCAAACAAATTTTCAGGAACAAGCCAAGCATAATTATTTTCTAGAGCTTCATGTATTGCTAGGAGCTTACATGGTATTGGTGCTTTAATCTCCCCATCATCATTAGCATTATTAGTGTATTTTAGTCTATACATATCCATTTTTTCAAGTGTTCTTTTAAAGTCGGTATAAAAGCCAAGCCTCTTATGCTTAATAAAAACTTTTCTAGCTTCTATAGCTATATCTTCAAATTCTCGCACTAAGACTTTTAGAACAAAATCTCTCTTCTCTCCCCGCTCCATATCAGAAAGTGTAAGAAACATGTGTGGTATTATGGGGTTGAGACTAATAAATCTAGCTTCCATCATGCGTACCAAACAAACAGAGGCATCTTCATAAGTAGGGATAGCTTTTGCAAGTGGTATATCTTTAAGATCTTCAACGGTACTAACATGACTGAAGAATTCTTCTATATTGTTTCTCCCAATGATAGACCCGCGTCCTACCGGTATGTTTTTTGTGGTAAAATTAAAAGGAAACATGATGAAACAAGTAAAGTAAATGCAAGTAACTAATTTTTTTTGTGTTTTTGATATAATGCAGCAAACAAAGTAGTAAATAAAATAAAGCAAGACAAAAACAAAGTAAAGAGATTGGGAAGTGGAGACTCCCCTTGCAGCGTGTCTTGATCTCCCCGGAAACGGCGCCAGAAAATATGCTTGATGGCGTGTATTTCACACGTTCGTTGGGGAACCCCAAGAGGAAGGTATGATGCGCACGAGCAGCAAGTTTTCCCTCGGAAAGAAACCAAGGTTTATCGAACCAGGAGGAGCCAAGAAGCACGTTGAAGGTTGATGGCGGCGAGATGTAGTGCGGCGCAACACCGGAGATTCCGGCGCCAACATGGAACCTGCACAACACAACCAAAGTACTTTGCCCCAACGAAACGAGTGAGGTTGTCAATCTCACCGGCTTGCTGTAACAAAGGATTAACCGTATTGTGTGGAAGATGATTGTTTGCAGAGAAAACGAGTAAAACAAGTATTGCAAGCAGATTTGTATTTCGGTATTAAAGAATGGACCGGGGTCCACAGTTCACTAGAGGTGTCTCTCCCATAAGATAAAAGCATGTTGGGTGAACAAATTACAGTCGGGCAATTGACAAATAGAGAGGGCATAACAATGCACATACATGTCATGATAAGTATAGTGAGATTTAATTGGGCATTACGACAAAGTACATAGACCGCCATCCAACCGCATCTATGCCTAAAAAGTCCACCTTCGAGGTTATCATCCGAACCCCTTCCAGTATTAAGTTGCAAAGCAACGGACAATTGCATTAAGTATGGTGCGTAATGTAATCAACAACTACATCCTCGGACATAGCGCCAATGTTTTATCCCTAGTGGCAACAAGCACAACACAACCTTAGAACTTTCTGTCACTCGTCCCAGTGTCAATGCGAGCATGAACCCACTATCGAGCATAAATACTCCCTCTTGGAGTTAAGAGCAAAAACGTGGCCGAGCCTCTACTAATAACGGAGAGCATGCAAGATCATAAACAACACATATGTAATAACTTGATAATTAACATAACATGGTATTCTCTATCCATCGGATCCCGACAAACACAACATAGAGTATTACGGATAGATGATCTTGATCATGTTAGGCAGCTCACAAGATCCAACAATGAAGCACAATGAGGAGAAGACAACCATCTAGCTACTGCTATGGACCCATAGTCCAGGGGTGAACTACTCACTCATCACTCCGGGAGGCGACCATGGCGGTGTAGAGTCCTCCGGGAGATGAATCCCCTCTCCGGCGAGGGTGCCGGAGGAGATCTCCGGAATCCCCGAGATGGGATTGGCGGCGGCAGCGTCTCGCAAGGTTTTCCGTATCGTGGTTTTTTCGCCTCGGGGGTTTCGCGACGGAGGCTTTAAGTAGGCGGAAGGGCGAGTCGGAGGGCCGACGAGGGGCCCACACCATAGGGCGGCGCGCCCCCCTTGGCCGCGCCGCCTTGTGGTGTCGCCACCTCGTGGCCCCACTTCGTATGCTCTTCGGTCTTCCGGAAGGTTCGTGGCAAAATAGGCCCCCGGGTCTTGATTTCGTCCAATTCCGAGAATATTTCGTTACTAGGATTTCGAAACCAAAAACAGCAGAAAACAAGCAATCGGCACTTCGGCATCTTGTTAATAGGTTAGTTCCAGAAAATGCACGAATATAACATAAAGTGTGCATAAAACATGTAGGTATCATCAATAATATGGCATGGAACATAAGAAATTATCGATACGTCGGAGACGTATCACTTTGCTTTTCATGAACTTGTTTATTTACAAGATTCCTTTGCATAGGAAGCATGTTAGGCTTAAATGTGTTTTGAATTTGCCTCTTGATGCTCTCTTTTGCTTCAAATACTATTTCTTGCGAGTGCATCATTAAAACTGCTGAGCCCATCTTAATGGCTATAAAGAAAGAACTTCTTGGGAGATAACCCATGTGTTATTTTGCTACAGTACTTTATTTTATATTTGTGTCTTGGAAGTTGTTTACTACTGTAGCAACCTCTCCTTATCTTAGTTTTGTGTATTGTTGTGCCAAGTGAAGCCTCTAACCGAAGGTTGATACTAGATTTGGATTTCTGCGCAGAAAAAGGTTTCTATCTGTCACGAATCTGGGCCTAATTCTCTGTAGGTAACTCAGAAAATTATGCCAATTTACGTGCGTGTTCCTCAGATATGTACGCAACTTTCGTTAGTTTTGAGTTCTGATTTGAGCAACGGAAGTATTTTATTAAAATTCGTCTTTACTGGCTGTTCTGTTTTGGCAGATTCTGTCTCTGTTTTTTGCATTGTCTCTTGTGGACTTTAAGCGAGGTTTTCTAGACGTAGAGGGCTGTAGCTAATGTTTTATTGAGTTCTTGCAATATGCCACTACAGGACCAAGGTGGATTCAAATTTTTTGAGTACTAACCCCTCTAATGAAGTTTATGAGAAGTTTGGTGTGAAGGAAGTTTTCAAGGGTCAAGAGAGGAGGATGATATATGATCGAGAAGAGTGAAAAGTCTAAGCTTGGGGATGCCCCCGTGGTTCATCCCCGCATATTTCAAGAAGACTCAAGCGTCTAAGCTTGGGGATGCCCAAGGCATCCCCTTCTTCATCAACTTATCAGGTTTCCTCCCCTGAAACTATATTTTTATTCGGTCACATCTTATGTGCTTGACTTGGAGCATCTATGTGCTTTTATTTTTGTTTTTGTTTGAATAAGATCGGATCCTCGCAATCCTTGTTTGGGAGAGATACACGCTCCGCTTTTTCATATGAACACTTGTTCTTCGTTTTACTTTTAATATTCAATGATAAAAGTTGGAAGCTATTGCACTTATTTATATTTGGTTGGAAAAGGAAAATGCCTCATCATGTCTTGGATAATTTGACACTTGGCAATTGTTTTGAGCTCTCAAGTAGATCATTATTAAGTTTTTTTTCATGTAGTTTAAACCTATTAGTGGAGAACTACCGTAGAGCTTGTTGAAATTGGTTTGCATAATTGATCTCTCTTAAGGTCTAGATATTTTCTGGTAAAAGTGTTTGAGCAACAAGGAAGACAGTGTAGAGTATTATAATGCTTGCAATATGTTCTTATGTAAGTTTTGCTGTACCGGTTCATACTTGTGTTTGCTTCAAACAACCTTGCTAGCCCAAAGCCTTGTACTGAGAGGAAATGTTTCTCGTGCATCCAAAACCTTGAGCCAAAACCTATGCCATTTGTGTCCACCATATCTACCTACTATGTGGTATTTCCTGCCATTCCAAAGTAAATTGCTTGAGTGCCACCTTTAAACAATTCAAAATGCTTCTCAATTTGTGTTAATGTTTTATAGCTCATGAGGAAGTATGTGGTGTTTATCTTTCAATCTTGTTGGGCAACTTTCACCAATGGACTAGTGGCTTCATCTCGCTTATCCAATAATTTTGCAAAAAGAGCTGGCAATGGGATTCCAGTCCCAAATTAATTAACCAAAATAGACACTCCTCCATGGTATGTGATTGTTGGACGGCACCCGAGGATTCGGTTAGCCATGGCTTGTGTAAGCAAAGGTTGGGAGGAGTGTCATCATAATGAAACTAAAATAAAAGGGCACTCCTTCATGGTATGAGATTGTTGGCAGGCACCCGAGGATTCGGTTAGCCACGGTTTGTGAAAGAAAGGTTGGAAGGAGTGCCACCCAAAAATATAAATAATTCATGGGAGCCGCTCTTGAAGGTTTGTCCGGCAGGGGGTTAGAGTGCCCACTACCATTCGTTGACAACAACAAACACCTCTCAAAACTTTACTTTTATGCTCTCTATATGTTTTCAAAATCAAAGCTCTAGCACAAATATAGCAATCAATGCTTCCCTCTGCGAAGGGCCATTCTTTTACTTTATGTTGAGTCAGTTTACCTACTTCCTTCCATCTTAGAAGCAAACACTTGTGTCAACTGTGCATTGATTCTTACATACTTACATATTTGCATTCATCATATTACTTTGTGTTGACAATTATCCATGAGATATGCATGTTACAAGTTGAAAGCAACCGCTGAAACTTATATCTTCCTTTGTGTTGCTTCGATGCCTTTACTTTGAACTTATTGCTTTATGAGTTAACTCTTGTGCAAGACTTTTGATACTTGTCTTGAAAGTACTCTTCATGAAAAGTTTTGCTATATGTTATCTATTTGTTAGCAACTATAGATCATTGCCTTGAGTCACTTCATTCATTTCATATGCTTTGTAATAGTATGATCAAGGTTATGTAAGTAGCATGTCACTACAGAAATTATTCTTTTTATCGTTTACTGCTCGGGACGAGCAGGAACTAAGCTTGGGGATGCTGATACGTCTCCGACGTATCCATAATTTCTGTCGTTCCATGCTTGTTTTATGACAATACTTACATGTTTTGCTTGCACTTTATGATGATTTCATGCATTTTCCGGAACTAACCTATTAACAAGATGCCACGGTGCTGTTTTCTCGTCTGTTTTTGGTTCCGTAAAGGTCTGTTCGGGCAATATTCTCGAATTCGACGAAACAAAGACCAAACCTCCTATTTTTCTCGGAAGCATCCAGAACACCGAAGAAGAGTCGGAGAGGGGCCAGAGGGCCACCACACCATAAGGCGGCGCGGCCTGGCCTGGGCCCGCGCCGGCCTATGGTGTGGCGCCCCCAGGTGCCCCCTCGCGCCGCCTCTTCGCCTATAAAATCCCTTTCGACCTAAAAACGCAGTACCACTTGAAGAAACTCCAGTAAAGACTCTGTGGGCGCCGCCATCATCGCGAAACTCCACTCCGGGGACGAACTCTCTGTTCCGGCACCTCGCCGAGCGGGGAAGTGCCCTCGAAGCCATCTCCATCAACGCCATCGCCTCCATCATGCTCCGTGAGTAGTTCCCCCATGGACTACGGGTTCTAGCTGTAGCTAGTTGGTATTCTCTCCCCATGTACTTCAATACAATGATCTCATGAGCTGCCTTACATGATTGAGATTCATCTGATGTAATCGGTGTTGTGTTTGTCGGGATCCGATGGATTGTTACATTATGATTGTCTATCTACAAAGTTTATGAAGTTATTGTTGCTGCAATCTTGTTATGCTTAATGCTTGTCACTAGGCCTGAGTGCCATGATCTTAGATTTAAGCTCTATACTTATTGCTTAGATTGTATCTACAAGTTGTATGCACATGTCACTGTCCGGAACCAAAGGCCCCGAAGTGACAGAAATCGGGACAACCGGAGGGGATGGCGGTGATGTGAGGGACACATGTTTTCACGGAGTGTTAATGCTTTGCTCCGGTACTCTATTAAAAGGAGTACCTTAATATCCAAGAGTTTCCCTTGAGGCCCTGCTGCCACCGGCCTGGTAGGACAAAAGATGTTGTGCAAGTTTCTCATTGCGAGCACGTACGACTATAATAGGAAAACATGCCTACATGATTAATGATCTTGATATTCTGTCTTAATGCTATTTCAATCCTATCAATTGCCCGACCGTAATTTGTTCACCCAACACTTGTTATTGGAGAGTTGCCACTAGTGTAGATAGTCGGGAACCCCGGTCCATCTTTCATCATCATATACTTGTTCTACATGTCATCGGAAGTAGTATCAACCGTCTTCCGGTGCCATTGCTCTCATATTACTATTACCGTCGCTGTGTTACTATTACTATCGCTCTCATATCATCGCTACTTTCACATCACCCTTGTTGCTAGTGCTTTTCCAGTGTGCACTGAATTGACAACTCGCTTGTTAAGGCTTATAAGTATTCTTTACCTCCCCTTGTGTCGAATCAATAAATTGGGTTTTACTTCCCTCGAAGACTATCGCGATCCCCTATACTTGTGGGTCATCAGTGTACCACTAGACAAAGAAGTCATCAGTGCCTGCAAGATAGGTTACAAGTCAGACTTTGCAGAAATAAAGCATCAAACCGAGACTTGTCATCTACTTGCGAGAAGAAAGATTCAAACTTACTCCTATATACGCCATGTAGGCCATAGTCTGCTTATTCCACTACGAAGCGGCCTGCTGATACACTTCATTACAAGCTTCGAAGGCCGCCTCGAACTCAGGCTACAATTTCAGAAACAATGAATCTCATCAACACTTAGCCATGTAGGAAGGAAAACCGGAAAGAGGATGAAAATGAGGAAAACTTACATTGTAGGCGGGTGGACGAGCAGGCCGGGGACGAGGCTGGGGGCAGTCGGCGGTGAGGGTATGCTTGAGACGTGTGTAGCTCGTGGCTGGGGTAGGCTTGACCGCCTTATTCAGAAAGGGGTAACGGCCATGATAGCCCTGTTTGTGAAGGGTTTTCCAAAATAATTGCCGTATCCTAATTCCGACTTTTGGAGAGGTTACTAGGACACATAAAATGACGCCGTGTGGCTCCGCGGGATTTTCTGACTTCGTTTAAATTGCCATTTGGCCAAAACGGGCCCCCACGGAGATGCGGTATGGCCGTACCGGGCGCGCTAGTGCACCCGTTTACCATCGTGCTAAACGGAAAAAAATTCGCATATAAAGTGATATTTCATAGACCTAAAAACATTTTCCCGGAATTTATTGAGCGACGGAAAGTGTAGCCCTAGTTCAAATCCGTTCACTTTCCAGCGGATTCGGCGGGACACCGCAGGAAGCCGCATGGATTCCCAGATAGCTAGCGCGCACATATGGCATGTGATATGTGGTGCGAAGGCGGTGTCCTACCACTACGCGGAGGTCTCGCGCAATACTAAAATGCGCCCCATGTAGTTACTTCACAAAAAAACCCGTTTTGGCACCCCGAAAATGAAAAAACCATCGCCGGATGGGTCGGATTAGAAATCCGCTCCCGGGGCCTTGCTTCCCATCCCAGGGACCACGCACGTGCCAAATATGGCCTCGTTCCGACAAACTATGCGGTGTCACGGGCTGTTTCCTACTAATTTACCCTAAAAGCCATAGAACTCCGGACGTGATAGCCCTGTTTGCGAAGGGTTTTCCAAAATAATTGCCGTATCCTAATTCCGACTTTTGGAGTGGTTACTAGGACACATAAAATGACGCCACGCGGCTCCGCGGGATTTTCTGACTTTGTTTAAATTGCCATTTGGCCAAAACGGCCCCCCACGAAGATGCGGTATGGCCGTACCTGGCGCGTTAGTGCACCCGTTTACCATCGCGCTAAACAGAAAAAAATTCGCACACAAATTGATATGTCATAGACCTAAAAACATTTTTCCCGGAATTTATTGAGCGATGGAAAGTGTAGCCCTAGTTCAAATCCGGTCACTTTCCAGCGGATTCGGCGGGACACCGCAGGAAGCCGCATGGATTCCCATATAGCTAGCGCGCACACATGGCATGTGATATGTGGTGCGAAGGCGGTGTCCTACCACTACGCGGAGATCTCGCGCAATACTAAAATGCGCCCCATGTAGTTACTTCAAAAAAAAAACCCGTTTTGGCACCCCGAAAATGAAAAAAACCATCGCCCGTGGGTCGGATTGGAAATCCGCTCCCGGGGCCTTGCTTCCCATCCTAGGGATCACGCACGTGCCAAATATGGCCTCGTTCCGACAAACTATGCGGTGTCACGGGGAGTTTCCTACTCATTTGCCCTAAAAGCCATAGAACTCAGGACGTGATAGCCCTGTTTGTGAAGGGTTTTCCAAAATAATTGCCGTATCCTAATTCCGACTTTTGGAGTGGTTACTAGGACAATAAAATGACGCCATGCGGCTCCGCGGGATTTTCTGACTTCGTTTAAATTGCCATTTGGCCAAAACAGGCCCCCACAGAGATGTTGTATGGTCGTACCGGGCGCGCTGGAGAACCCGTTTACCATCGCGCTAAACGAAAAAAAAAATCGCATATAAAGTGATATGTCATAGACCTAAAAACAATTTTCCCAGAATTTATTGAGCGACGGAAAGTGTAGCCCTAGTTCAAATCCGATCACTTTCCAGCGGATTCGGCGGGACACCGTAGGAAGCCGCATGGATTCCCAGATAGCTAGCGCGCACATATGGCATGTGATATGTGGTGCGAAGGCGGTTTCATGCCACTACGCGGAGGTCTCGCGCAATACTAAAATGCGCCCCATGTAGTTACTTCACAAAAAAAAACCCGTTTTGGCACCCCGAAAATGAAAAAACCATCGTCCATGGGTCGGATTGGAAATCCGCTCCCGGGGCCTTGCTTCCCATCTCAGGGACCACGCACGTGCCAAATATGGCCTCGTTCCGATAAACTATGCGGTGTCACGGGACGTTTCCTACTTATTTGCCCTAAAAGCCATAGAACTCCGGATGTGATAGCCCTGTTTGTGAAGAGTTTTCCAAAATAATTGTTGTATCCTAAATCCGACTTTTGGAGTGGTTACTAGGACACATAAAATGAAGCCATGCGGCTCCGCGGGATTTTCTGACTTCGTTTAAATTGCCATTTGGCCAAAACAGGCCCCCACAGAGATGTTGTATGGCCGTACCGGGCGCGCTGGTGCACCCGTTTACCATCGCGCTAAACGTAAAAAAATTCGCATATAAAGTGATATGTCATAGACCTAAATACATTTTTTCCGGAATTTATTGAGCGACGGAAAGTGTAGCCCTAGTTCAAATCCGGTCACTTTCCAGCGGATTCGGCGGGACACCGCAGGAAGCCGCCTGGATTCCCAGATAGCTAGCGCACACATATAGCATGTGATATGTGGTGCAAAGGCGGTGTCCTACCACTACGCGGAGGTCTCGTGCAATACTAAAATGCGCCCCATGTAGTTACTTCACAAAAAAAAACCGTTTTGGCACCCCAAAAATGAAAAAACCATCGCCCATGGGTCGGATTGGAAGTCCGCTCCCGGTACCTTGCTTCCCATCCCAGGGACCACGCACGTGCTAAGTATGGCCTTGTTCTGACAAACTATGCCGTGTCACGGGCCGTTTCCTACTCATTTGCCCTAAAAGCCATAGAACTCCGGATGTGATAGCCCTGTTTGTGAAGGGTTTTCCAAAATAATTGCCGTATCCTAATTCCGACTTTTGGAGTGGTTACTAGGACACATAAAATGATGTCATGCGGCTCCGCGGGATTTTCTGACTTCGTTTAAATTGCCATTTGGCCAAAACGGCCCCCCCACGGAGATGCGGTATGGCCGTACCGGGCGCGCTGGCGCACCCGTTTACCATCGCGCTACAAGGAAAAAATTCGCAGATAAAGTGATATGTCATAGACCTAAAAACATTTTTCCCGGAATTTATTGAGCGACGAAAAGTGTAGCCATAGTTCAAATCCGGTCACTTTCCAGCGGATTCGGCGGGGCACCGCAGGAAGCCTCATGGATTCCCAGATAGCTAGCGCGCACATATGGCATGTGAAATGTGGTGCGAATGCGGTGTCCTACCACTACGCGGAGGTCTCGCGCAATACTAAAATGCCCCATGTAGTTACTTCACAAAAATAAACCCGTTTTGGCACCCCGAAAATGAAAAAACCATCGCCCATGGGTCGGATTGGAAATCCGCTCCCGGGGCCTTGCTTCCCATCACAGGGACCACACACGTGCCAAATATGGCCTCGTTCCGACAAACTATGCGGTGTCACGGGTCGTTTCCTACTCATTTTCCCTAAAAGTTATAGAACTCCGGACATGATAGCCCTGTTTGTGAAGGGTGTTCCAAAATAATTGTCGTATCCCAATTCCATCTTTTGGAGTGGTTACTAGGACACATAAAATGATGCCATGCGGCTCCGCGAGATTTTCTGACTTCGTTTAAATTGCAATCTGGCTAAAAAGGGAACCTGAGGACATATAAGAAAGTGATTGAATTGTTTCTATGTTAACATGGTACTGTACATGATTCAAATATGCATGATTTTGACATAAACGGATAGAGGATGTTTTTCTGGACATTTTGATACCTCATACGCATTTTTCTAACATCATATGAATTAGTTATGATTTTTTGCAAAATTAGACAAATTTGAAAAATGGCCTACGCCGAGGGTGGCCGTCGGCGTAGCCCTGTCTACGCCTAGGGCCAAAGATATGCCGAGGGCTGCCCTCGGCGTAGACCTCGCTACGCCGAGGATCGAAAGGGCAGGCTGGCCTGGCCGGGCCATACGCCGACGACCCCGACTTTTGGCCGTCGGCGTATAGCCTGGCCCTCGGCGTAGCCTCCCATTCCTGTAGTGAGCCATGATTCGCCTCAACAGGACCTTTGATCATCGGTGGTACATCTCTGAGTTGGATGAGCATAACCATATTATTGGTACCCTACTGTTAGCTGTACAATGATGTTGCTTAGTAATTTGATGTATCAACAAGACGTTGGGTTCCTGCCTGCGTATAGGTGACAATCGTCAATGCGAGCGCACCAGCTCTTGCAGACGCAGCGGGAGGCGGCGAGTCTACGGGGCGCGAGACGGCGGAGGATGCAGGCGAGAATATCGTCCGGTAGCAGCTGCAACCCCAACGGAGCCATGTAATTCTTCCTTTTGTGAAACAAAGACGGCCTGATGGACAGGTGACCTGTGCTCTTGCACGGATTCAGTGGGCAGGAGATGTATATTTGATGCCGATCAATGGTGGGGCGTGAGGCTAGCTCTTGCAGGGATATTTAACGTAGAAGACGAGACGGGATCCGGTTCAGATTTGAGATTGAGTCGTAGACTCGTAGTAAGAGTCGGACTCGGAGTGCGGCCGACCGATCGATATTCTCAGATGGACGGGGAGCTCGCGCACGGGTGTACGTGACGTTGGTAACGATTTACGCGCGTGCAAACAGGGGCAAGATCGGGATAGATGAATGGATCGTTTGTCAGCACGTGCTTCTCGAGATCCCTCTACTCCCCCGTCCATAAATAAATGTACACGTGAAGTTTTTAAAATAAATTATGGGATGTGGTAAAAAATACATTGGAAAGATGCAAATCAGTATCTCTCCTCTTTAATTATTTCACCCCACTGAGCTAAGTGCATGTAGAAATCAAGGAAAACATGTAATAAATGTTATTGGATTTGATTTCCGTGCGATGAGAGAGAAATAATTTTTACTAGTTTAATATACATTGGGAGCATAGAAGTACCACTACGGGAAAACAACACGTTGCCGTGCGAGCTAAATGGACGGCAAAGGCCAAAAATTGCACGGTAAAGGCATTGCTGTCCGCCAATGCACGGCAAAGATCAGACGGCAACATCTACCACGGCAAAGAAACTTTGCCATGCGTTTTGGCAATTATATACGGCAAAGAGCCTTTGTCGTGCGTTTGTTCTTTGCCGTGCGGCGATCGCCTATGCCGTGAGGCATTTCGTTGCCGTGCGCTGGACAACCTTTGCCGTGTGCATTCAGTTCTTTGCCGTGTGTGCTCTACCTGAACGCACGGCATAGAGGTTGTGCTAAATTAAAAAAAAATGGCGACGGTGCTGACGTCCTCGACCGGCGGGAGAAGGGACGTGAGCAGCGTCCTTGACCGGCGGTGGTATCCACGTCTAAGGGATTCCAAAGCTGGGCCAGCACGAGGGAGCGCGGCGGCGCAGGACGGGGACGTCAGAGGAGAGCTTGGCGGCGGCGCAAGATAGAGGGCGGCGGCGTCCTCGACCGGTGGGCAGATGGGATGGGAGCACTTCCTTGACCGGCAGCGGCGCCCACATCCAAGGGATTCCGGAGCTGGGCGAGCACGTGGGATGGCGACGGCGCACGACCGGGACTTCGAAGTAGAGCCTGGCGGCGGCGCACGAATGGGACATCGGAGGAGAGCCTGGCAGCGGCGTACGACAGAGGGCGACGACGTCCTTGACCGGCAGGAGGAGGGACGGGGGCGGCTTCCTTGACCGGCGGCGGGCGAGCGCGAGGAAGGGTGGCTGCACACGATGGGGAAGTCGGAGGAGAGCCTGGCGGCGAGGCACGGCGCGCGTGCTCGAGGCCGACCATGCCTGGCGGCGAGCCTGGTAGCTAGCTCTATCAGCCGCTCATTGAGGATAAGCATACGAGTGGGTTGGTCCAATTTAAAGATAAGATATGGCCAGGACGGCAGGACGTGGTGTGTGGTTGGTGAGTAGGAGGCTGAACGGATCGTGTCCGTTGATTTTTCTCAGCCATACACGGATCTTCGCCATGTCACCAATCCACGGCACAAGCTGCTAACCAATCAGAATTCGCGCCTATCTTTGCCGTGTGTAAACACTCGGCAAAGCCCTTTTTCATTTTTTTTTCATTCTTTCCTTTTCTTTCTTTTCTTCTAGCTATAAACACTTGCAACTATGGTGTGTCCCATGCAACTATGTATCAAATGAGCTAGGTATGATCTATTAAGCATGACTTTTTTCACAGGAATACCCGTATTCCAAGTCTATTAGAGCATCTCCAGCCGTGTCTCCCAAAGCGTCCCCCAAAGAATTTGGGACGCCGGACGGAGAAACGTTCCTAGCCGTGATCCAAAACATCTTTTTGTCCAACGCGGCCCAATATGGTGTCCGGCACCCCGAGCCCGTTTCCGCTACATAGGGGACGCTCCGGGCACGCCGGACACGACGAAAAGCGAGGCGAGGAGACACGGGCCTGACGCGTCAGCGGCACATTCGAGTTTAAACCAAACCGTCGCAACCTCGCGACGGAAGTTATTGGCGCGCAGTGACACACGAACGAGCGTCGCAACTTTGCCTTAATGGCGACGGAGGGGCTGGCGAGAAGTCTCGTCGGTGCTGCGCAGCCTCCACGCGTTGCCGGCGTTCGCACGCTACCGCGCGTTCCTGCGCTTTCTTTCCACCGCTTCTGGCTTCTTCCCGCGCTATCTTCCCGCCTCTTCTGGCGACACCGACGTCTATAAAATCCCCCTCCCCACCGGCTCAATGGCAGCCACCACAGCCGCCGGCACCCCTTTCTCCACCGCAAGCACAGCCCTGCGTAATGATGAACCGCCTCGGCGCCGGCCAGTTCCCTCCTCCACCACCACCGTACGGTGTTCGACGCTGCCACGGAAGAGGCGTGGCGGCGCGGGGAGGAGGAGATGGGTGAGCGGTGGCGTGCAGAGCGGCAGCGCCTGCACATGGAGCGGGATTTCCAGTACCGTGAATGGCGGGAGGCGATGGAGCAGCGATAGCGGGAGGCGGTGGAGCGTCAGCATCAGGAGGCGACGGAGGAGCGTCAGTAGCGGGAGGCGGCGCTGGCGGCAATGGAGGAAGCCTGGGGGCGCAGGCGGATGCGTTGGCGGCGGAGGCCGACGCGTTGGCGGCGGAGGCCGACGCGTTGGCGGCGCTACTGGAGGCGCAAATGGAGGAGGAGGACGAGGCGGAGGAGGATGAGGCGCGGCAGGAGGACGACGACGGCGACTTCGAGTGGTCCGACGATGATGGGCCGCACCCGGACGAGGCGGCGGATCAGCAACGAGCGTTGGTCGAGTCCTTCGAGTCAGATAAGAAGCTCCAGGACGATGACGTGCCCGCGAAGACGCACAGATTCGCCGCGTCGTCGAGCTCTCCCTCCAGGCGGCGCAACAGGGGAGGGCATGCAACGACGCGCTTATGGAGCAGCGGCGTCTGGTCACCGCCCTACACATGGAGAGGCGGCGCGCGCAACAGGAGCTGCGGCGGAGGGGAGGCGACGACGGGACGAGGCCGTCGAACGCCCACCGAGCGGTCAGTAGGCTAGGGTTTAGATGAAATGTAGATGTTTTCATTCAAACATGTAATATATAATCAACCTTGAATGAGCGATAACACTTAGATAGCAGATTCATCGGCTGTGTGTTGCTCCGAAATACTAATATATATATCGGGGTGAAGATGTAGAGTACTTGTTGTATTGTAAAAGCGTGGGTATACACATTGTCTTAAGTAACACTAGCTAAAAACTAATACCAATCTAAAGGGAAAAGATAAGTATTAAAATATATACAAAAGAAAGTTAAAAAATGAAAATTTCGTATTACGCATGGCAAAGGCCAAAACCCACGGCAAAGGCTTTATTTGTTGTGCATCGGTTGACACTGCTCACGGCAAAGGGAATTGCACGGCAATTCAGCGTGGCTTTGCCGTGCAGTATGTCTTTGCCGTGCGCCGCTTTCACTCTTTGCCGTGAAGCTATTCTTTGTCGTGCGCTTTTCTATCGTTGCCGTGTTGCATGTCTTTGCCGTGTGTTTTGTCAATTCTTTGCCGTGCGCCTGCGCGTTGCCGTGCGTTTTTCTGTGGTCACACGGCAAAGGCGCCTTTGCCGTGCAGCGACGCACGGCAAAGAAAATGTGAACGGCAACGCCGGTTTTTCCTGTAGTGTACAATCTTTTATGGATAAAGTTTTAACCTAGATGTCCACTTATTTGTGGACGGAGGGAGTACTCATTAACGCCCACTTCGTAAGTGAACCGATCCACACGTAGGCACGTATTCAATCGCAAATTGCTATCTCCGGTGCACGACTAACAAAATCAACACAAAATGCATGACCTGTGAGCTGCGACATCAAATTTGCATTTTTTACGCATACTTCTCGTGAGCGGACAACTCATATATGAACAACCGAGCCCATAAATAGGCAGAGGCAGCTAGAGGTACCATGCAAAGAGTTAACCATGTATATTATATGCTTATCTGATGATTATCTTTTGTTCGTGAGGTATTAGAGCTAGCCCGACCCAACTAAGTAGAGCTTGGCAAAGCAAACCTGCAACACATGATACCATAGCCGTGCCAAAAAAAACTGAACCCGCAACACATGATCAACAGTCTGATGCACTATCAATAAGATCGCAGACCAAGATGGGCATGGACCAAAAAGAAATCACTTCCCTACTGCGTTGTTCTTTTGTCCCTCGTTGTATCCACCATCACTGCAACTGAGCTCAAAAATGTTGAGCCAGACCTGGTCGGATTGGGGCACAAGGCGCTTGCAACAAGGGCGGCGGAGGCCAGCCGACCTAAATGGTCGCTGGTGCTGACGGTGGCAAGTGATGCTGCTCAGCAGCATGCCACAAGCGTAGACCTCCAGCTGACCGCGTTCGCCAATTACTCGGCCTACTGCCATGGGTGTTGGTTTTCAGCCTGAATCTTTACGAGCAGAACTAGATCAAAACAAGAACTCAAGCAAACTACTGCCATGGTTGTCGGAGGGAGTAATATTATTAGAGTCAGCTGTTAAAATTATTTTCGGTAAAAGATCATATTCAAGAGTAGAAGTTACAAGCGCTATGACATTCGAAACAACCCAAGATTTTGGCCAGAATTAATTCTGTCCAACTAGCTCTCCTGTCCAACATGGAGTGTATGGAAAGGAATATCCTAAACAATGTAATCTTAAATTTCCCAAGTATTGAACTTTGGAGGTACTCAAGTGATAAGCAACTACTCTTTTTTCTGATAACCACAAGAACGCAACCTCTTTGCATGGATGAAATCCAAGAAAATGGATGACTTCACTCCTATAGTCCCATTCAGTCTTATGACCAGCCTCGAGGCTAATACCATTTTCAAAGTTCCATTGGAATTTATCTTCAGCATGTGTTTCCTTAGCATCTTCATCATAACTACCTTTATGTAACATCCATGATGCAGAGTGTTCATCTTGAAAGTCCCCTGAAATGTTTTCGAACATTGGCACAAGTCCAATATCATTCTTCAAAATCCACTCGAGTCTGCCGCATGAATCCTTAAGCAACCATACTTGAATTCGTTTCTGCAAACTACAAGTTAAAGCGTAGTACACC
The DNA here is from genome assembly GCF_022539505.1 of Lolium rigidum. Taxonomy (NCBI): domain Eukaryota; kingdom Viridiplantae; phylum Streptophyta; class Magnoliopsida; order Poales; family Poaceae; genus Lolium; species Lolium rigidum. The sequence goes on from NC_061510.1 coordinate 326,590,260, forward strand.
CCCTTCTCCGATTTTCCAAGATGAAGATGCCCACCCAATTTAGTGCTTGTTGGTGAGTTGATCACCTCATACTCACCATCCGATAAGATAATGCTGCAAATATCAAATGTGAAGATAGTAAAGTGCAAGTTAGTGAATAATGCAATGAGTTTCAGCTTAACTAGCTAAAGTAACCTTGCTTGTTTTAAGGGGTGAAGGGATATATATACCGTATAATGGAGTCATTCTGAGCATGCAAATAAACCGCTCCTTTCCAGTAGACGGCATAGCGATCCTCTTGTTGCTCATCTGATTTCATGTCGGCAATAGTCCCTGCAGCCTCCCCTCTTCGGACAAACAACCTCTCCTCCCATGTCCAAGTCCTTGAAGAGAAGACTTGTATTGGATATCGATAGGGTGGCCACTCCGATTCATCCGCGAACATGGCCGTGCTCCCAGGCATGGGGGGAACGCTAGGAGTATGAAGCACCTCATAGTGCGGTGAGACGGTAGGGTCAAAAACGAGGCACCTGCCGTCGTCGTCGAAGAATTCCTCCATCCCAGCGCATAGGGGTGGGGGCGAAGGCAAAACAACCCTTTGTCGTGTCGCGGGATTAACCACCTCGTCCCAAAGTAAAAGGAGACCGTTGCAGTGATTCAGAACACACTCCCTGTTCAAGTAGTCGGGCATGGCAGCAATTTTGCCTTGTATCAGGTGGCTTGCAAAGAATTTCGGGAGGCTTACATGTTCCCCTTCCAAGAGGAAGATACCGTACAGTGATAGCGGAAGTAGGTCTGTCCGCAGGAGGTGAGAATCGTCGATAAGATCGCACCAGCTCTTGCAGACACAACGGGAGGCGGCGAGGCTACGGGGCGCGAGACGGCGGAGGATGCAGGCGAGGATGTCGTCCGGTAGCAGCTGCAAGCCCAACGGAGCCATGGAATCCTTCCGTTTGCGAAACAAAGACGGCCTGATGGACTGGTGACGGTCGCTATTGCACGGATTCAATGTGGAGGAGATGTGTAATTGATGCCGATCAATGGCGGGGCGTGGGGCTCTTGCAGGGATATTTAACAGACGAAACGGGACATGGTTCGGATTTGAGATTGAGTCGGACTCGCTCGGAGTGCGGCCCATCGTGCATGTCGATATTGTCAGATGGACGGGGAGCTCGCGCACGGCCCGCACGGGTGTACGTGCTGTTAATGACGAGTTCAAACAGAGGCGAGATCGGGATAGATGGATGGATCATTTGTCAGCGCCTCTGGTTAAAATAGCCAGCTATGGCCGATAGCCGCGAATTTTTTGAAGCTATGAAAGGCTATAGCCGGGCTATAGCCCGCTATAGCCATATAGCCGATTTGCTAAATAATAATAATAATAAAGGCAGCATATAGTTATATATATTAATAATTCACAAATTAATAACATAATAACATCTTCACATACAAGATACACATAATAGTTCACACATAGTTAAATACATAGTTTTGTCCAAATATTACAACATCATTATGTAGTTTAGGACATATTTATGCTTGCCGCTCGGCTTAGTGGCTATTTCGCCAAGCAAATGGGCCAGTGGACTGAAATTTTTGGTCCAAAATTTTGGGCCCATTGAGCGGAAAATTAGCAGCTATGCGGCTAAATTAAGGCTAAATAGCCTTATCCGGGCTATTAGCAGCTATTAGCGGCTATTTCTGTTTTAGCCTCTAAAGCTTCTAGCTATAGCCGCAGGTCTCGCGAAAGGCTATAGCCGGGCTATAGCTAGCCCGGATATAGCCGGCTATTTTAAACAGAGGTCAGCCGTCAGCGCGTGCTGCTCTCTAGTTGTGCCGAAGGTGCTCGTCCTCCGCCACAAACGCCGGTTGCTGTGCCGGTGTTGGAGGGTGGCGTGCCGTCTGCATCGCGTGGAACTCATCTAGTAGGCTGTTCATCCTACATTTGTCTTTGCTCAATTAGGCAGTGGAATTCATCTCAACTACGGCACAAAACACAATAACACATGCCGCAGTAGAAGGGTGCTGCCCTGCTGCTCTACTAGCGATACCGATCTACAATGCACTAAGAATAACCGTGTACTGAAATTATTCTGGGTGTCACCTGTAACTGATGGGGTACGTGGATCAGTTCAGTTCAGTTAACCTGGCATTTCAATTTCAGACTGGATGGATGCATGCATTGTATCGCAGATCTCTATCTCCGTTGCACAACTAATAAAATCAATACAAACGTTACAAAATGCATGGCCTGTGAGTTGTGACATCAAAATTGCATTTTTTTTGTGCACAACTCTCGTGAGTGAACAACTCATGCTACATATGAACAAACCAAGCCCATAAATAGGCAGCTAGATCGAGGTAGCATGCAACCAGTTAACCATGTATGTACATCATATGCTTATCTGATTATCTTTTGTTCGTAAGGTATTAGAGGAAACTGAACTCCGGGACTCTTGCATGCTTGAGCCGACCCAACTAAGTAGAGCTTGGCAAAGCAAACCCACAACACATGACACCCTATCCGTGCCAAAATTAGAATACGTGAGGATGGTCGTTGTGGCTGAATGCCGAAGAGCACCGCTTAGTTTTACTTGTTTGGATGGATAGAGTGATCATGTGCCACCTAAAATGGCAATATGAACTTACTTCTATCAGCCAAGAGTAATGCATCTCCTAGCCGATCTTCCTGATGACTGAATCGTCGCCTTCGCCGATGAGGTCTATGCGCCCGGGTTTGCCAACTACACAGACAAATGGCACTGTCTTGGTGGCTTTAGATTCATGCAGGACTGTACAGTCTTGCAGTTTGGCGAGACTTGGTAGACGAGGCCGTCTCAAGTTGCCGCGAGTGCCACTGGGGAGGAGCTCCGTGAAACAGGGGGTAAGCCTGCGCTCGCTAGGTTTGCCGGAGGGGCACAATGACCAACCGGCAAAGAGAGGGCTGGTTCGGTTTATCGTGATGATCTCGGATGCGCGTTTCCTCCCAATAAGGCAAAAGCTAGTGACGAGGTGGGAAGAGTATTACTACGTCGATCAATTGGGGCAGAGTCTTGTATCTGCTCCTCGAGTGGAACAAAAGAGTAGGCGTACACAGTGAAGCGCAGACGCTGACTATGTGGAAGAGAGTGCCAAATCCTGAAGACCGGGTTGCGCGTGATTGACCTGAACGAGCAACGGAGGAACTACAAGTAATTAGAAGAAGATAAGAAGACAAGACGAGAAGAAAGCATGGTCGTAACAATGTAGCAATGTAATCGCTTTTTCATACTTCCAATTCACTGTGTAATACTGCAAGAAGAAAAGACGACACGAGAAGAGAGTATGGTCGTAAAACTATAGTAGTAATTTAATGTAATCAATAGAGTACCAGTAATATACTACACACTACAGGAATGGGCCTAGACGCCGACGGCCAAACCCTACGCCGAGGGCATTTTATCGGGGCCGTCGGCGTACGGCCTCGCCAGGGCAGCGCCCGAAGCCGACCGTCGGCGTCTAGGTACCGTCGGCGTCTAGGCGCCTACGCCGAGGGCCGCCGTCGGCGTCTACCTGGCCCTCGGCGTAGAGGTCTCCATCACCTCCCCTCGCACCCGCACCGTCGACGCCCGCTCACGGCGTCAGTCAGACGCCGACGGCCACCCTCGGCATAGGGCATGGCCACCCTATGCCGACGGCCACCCTCGGCATATAGATTTTTTTTTATTTTTTATTTTTTTCCCTCTCTCATATTACTTTATAATATGTTTCTATTATTTATTTACTAGTATGAATTATGTAAAAAATGGTTCTATTTTTTAAGAATTCGTAGATGGCATATGTAGGTCCCATGCATGGGTGACGCTCTTCGCAGACGGGTCAACCGGAGCCACTAGGCCCAACATTTGCTATCGATGTACATATGGGTAGATCCGCGGGGTCCCCGCCCTACGGTTTCCCGAACCCTAACCCTAACCGTAACCCTAACTCTAACCCTAACCGTAACCCTAACTCTAGCCCTAACCCTAACCCTAGGGTTTCCACATACATTGCTAACCCTAACCCTAACCCTAATCGTAGCCCTAACCCTAACCCTAGGGTTTCCACATACATTGCTAACTCTAACCCTAACCCTAACCCTAACTCTAACCCTAGGGTTTCCACATACATTGCTAACCCTAACTATAACCCTAACGAATCACTTGGTAAAACCCTAACCCTAGGGGTCCCGCCCTAGGGTTTCCCAAGAAACAGATCACCGGAGCGTCAGAATTGTTGGAAAACTTGCTTCTGCCCCTAACATACATGTACAAGTGTGATGTAAGGTTTGGCTAACCTTGGATGTACCCGGCGTTGACGATTTCCGCATAATGGGCTACCAGTTGGTAAAATCCAGGATCTGTATGTGGAAACCCCCGCCATGGCCCGAACGGAGCCTATTTTATGGTAAAGTATGCCCAACCTATGGTTTCCATGTACATATGTCCTAAACAAAGCAAAATAAATAAAAAAGTCCACTCGGTAAACCCTCGCACGGAGAAAGCTATAGGGGTAGATGTGTGGGTTCCCCGCCCTAGGGTTTTCCAAGTTACTGGACCACCGGAGCGTCGGAATCGCTGGAAAACTTGTGTGTGCCCACATGGCATG
>NC_061510.1:326594964-326749909 GCF_022539505.1 Lolium rigidum
TTCTTCACATCTCTCATTCCTTACCACTTCCTTCATCTTCGGAATTAGACTGACGCTGAGGTTCAACAACGAGCTTTGCATCATCTTCCATATTAATAGCATGTTGGCAAATAGACGGAGAAATCCCCTTCAAATCATCAAGAGTATAGCCAATAGCGCCTCGGTGCTTCTTCAATATTTCCAATAACCTTTCTTCCTCAATCTCACGAAAGCTTAGAACTAATAATAACAGGATATATTTTCTTATCATCAATATGAGCATATTTAAGATTATCGGGTAAAGGCTTTAAATCAAAAACAGGATCTTCCTTTGGTGGCGGTGTTGTACCCGGATCTTCCACTCAGGTAAATCATGCTTGAGAATAGGTTGGCGAAGAAAGATTTCCTCAAGCTCATCTCTTTCTTTCCTAAAAACTTCACTCTCGCTATCCTCCAAATGTTGCTGCAAAGGATTGTTAGGAACAAGAACAATAGATGCACATTGCTCCATTTTAAAATCATCACTAGGCAAATCAGCTTTATAAGGAGTTTTAGTAAATTTAGAGAAGTTAAACTCATAAGATTCACCAGCAAATTTAGTCAAAATTTTCTCTTTCTTGCAATCTATAATAGCTCCACAAGTATTTAGAAAAGTTCTACCAAAAATAATAGGACAATAATCACTAGCGTAGAACCAAGTACCAAAAAGTCAGCGAGGATATTTAATCTTACCGCATAAAACTTCCACATCTCGAACAATACCAATTGGAGAAATAGTTTCTCTATTAGCCAGCTGAATAACCACATCAATATCTTCAAGTTCACAAGAATCAATTTCGTGCATAATCTCCGTGTAAAGCTCATAAGGAATAGCACTAACACTTGCACCAATATCACATAATCCATAATAGCAATGATCACCAATTCTAACGAGATAGCATAGGAACACTAGCTTGTTTGGGTTTATTAGGATGTGAAACAATATTAGAAGCATCTTCACAGAAAATAATATGACCATCCTCCACATTTTCGAGTCACAAGATCTTTAATTATTGCAACAGACGAGTTCAACTTTTATTTGTTCCTCGGGTTCTACAGGTTTCTTTTCACTTTTATGAACCGCACTATTTATAACAGAGTACTCCTTCATTTTAGCAGGGAAAGGAGTTTTTTCAATATAAGCTTCAGGAATAACATGATCGGCAGTTTCAACTACAACGCATTTATTAATAGATGAATCAATTTTATCTTTATACGGTTCATGATACTTATCAAAATTCTTCTTAGGCAATTCATAATGAGAGGCAAAAGCTTTATAAAGATTTGCAGCAACTTGAGAATCAAGACCATATGTAGCACTCATATTACGAAATTTATCGGTATCCATAAAAGCTTCAATGCATTTATAATCATAAATTATACTCGATTCTCTATCCTTGTCGTTCTCCCATCCTTCAGTATTTTCTTGGATCCGATCAAGAAGGTCCCTTTTAAACTCTTCTTTGTTGCGTGTAAATGATCCGAGAACAAGAAGTATCCAGCAAGGTCTTGTCTTGAAAAGAAAGCCTTGCATAGAAATTATCAATAATAACATTACCAGGAAGCTCATGAATGGGGCATTTGAGCATTAAAGACTTCAATCTCCCCCAAGCTTGGGCAATACTCTCTCCATCATGAGGCCAAAAATTATATATGCGATTCCGATCCTTGTGAATTTCACTTGGAGGATAGAACTTAGAATAAAACCGGGGCACAATATCATTCCATTCAAGAGAATCCCCATTATCCAGTAATTTATACCAATGCGCCGCCTTACCAGACAACGATAAAGAGAATAGTTTCTTCCTCACTTCATCCATAGCAATACCTACACACTTGAATAAACCGCATAATTCATGTAAAAACAATAAATGATCACCTGGGTGGACAGTTCCATCCCCTTCATAGCGGTTATCCATAACACGTTCAATAATTTTCATAGGTATTTTATATGGTATCACTTCCTCACCTGGCACCTCATCCACTACCGTTGCAGTAGTAGTAGATTTTCCAAATAAAAATTGAAGAGAAGATCTCTCCATAATGACTTATAGCAGGAGGCAGAAATAAAATCAGCACAAACAGTAAAGGTTTTCCTTACCAATTCCACTTACCAATAGCGCTTCACTCCCCGGCAACGGCGCCGGAAAATAGTCTTGATGACCCACAAGTATAGGGGGTGTATCGTAGTATTTTCGATAAGTAAGAATGTCGATCCCAACGAGGAGCGAGAAGGTGTTGACAAGCGGTTTCGATGAAGGATTCACCTGTAAATGCTCACGAGACAAGTATTCGGGGGTTTTGATGTAACAGTTGAATAAAGTACGAGTAAGTAAAGTGCGAGAGTAACAATTGCAGCGAGTGGCCCAATCCTTTTTAGCACAAAGGACAAGCCGGTTTGTTTACTTATAATGACCAAACGTTCTCGAGGACACACGGGATTTTAGTCTAGTGCTTTCGCTACATACGGCTAAATAATCTTCATTGTTATGATAAGTGTTGTGTGGGTGAACCTATGCTAATGTACCGCCCTTCCTAGGACTAATACATACTTGTGATTATACCCCTTGCAAGCATCCGCAACTACAAGAAAGTAATTAAGAATAAATCTAACCACAGCCTTAAACTACGAGATCCCGCGATCCCTCCTGCATCGATATACCAACGGGGGTTTAGGTTTACGTCACTCCGGCAACCCCGCAATTAGCAAACGAATACAAGATGCATTCCCCTAGGCCCATAAATGGTGAAGTGTCATGTAGTCGACGTTCACATGACACCACTAGAAGAATAACACCACAACTTAAATATCATACCATTGAATATTACTCATCCATAGTTCACTACTAACATTTAGACTTCACCCATGTCCTCAAGAACTAAACGAACTACTCACAAGACATCATATGGAACATGATCAGAGGTGATATGATGATGAATAACAATCTGAACATAAACTTGGTTCAATGGTTTCACTCAATAGCATCAACAACATGTAGAGATCGATACCGGGAGAGTTTCCCCTATCAAACAATCAAGATCAAACCCAAATTGCTACGGCGGTGACGAGGTGCTGCGGAGGAGACGGCGGTGATGATGGTGGAGATGATGATGATGGTGATGGAGATGATGTCCAGCTCGATGACGGTGACGATGGCGTCGATTTCCCCCTCCCGGAGGGAATTTCCCCAGCGGATTCCTGCCCGCCGGAGAGCTCTTTTCTCTCTGGTGTTCTCCGCCCCGCAGAGGCGGGCTGTAACTCTTCGTGAGGAACCCTCCGTGGCTTAGGTCTTCGGGACGAAGGGTTTCGCGAAGAAAAGGAGGCGAAAGGGGTCGTGGGCCCCCACACCACATGGCGGCGCGGCCGGGCCATGGGCCGCGCCGCCCTAGGGTGTGGGCCCACCTCGGGTCCTCTCGGCTCCTCCTTACGGCTTCCTTCGTCATCTTGAAAAATAGGATTTTTGGTATAATTTCCTTCCACAGTTGATCTTCCGAAATATTGCGTTCTGACGGTGCTTTTTCCCGCAGAATCTTGGCTCCGGTGCTTGATCCTCCAATAATGATGAAACATGCAAAATAGATGAAATAACATAAGTATTGTGTCCCAATATGAAATATATCAATGAATAACAGCAAATTATGATATAAAATAGTGATGCAAATTGGACGTATCAAGGATCCCTCCTTGGAGGTATTGTCGAATAGGCAACGACAGTTGGCGCCCACCGTGGGGCCAGCGGCGTCTGGAGGCCGGAACCGGGAGGGTTCCGCCATGGGAAGCTACGACGACTCCATCGCTGTGGGGCGCGTCCTTTACGCCGGAAACTTTCCGATCGTCCCTCAGGACGAGTGCTGGATTCGGCTAGGACCAACCCCACCAAGCTGTCCATCATCCCAGTTGGCGGCATACACATTTTCATCGGCGAAACCGTCGACTCCAACGTAAACGCCCTGGTAAGTAACGCTGACGCGACCGCCGCTGAGCAGGACGCAGTCACGAAGATCCTATTTGAGATGCCGGAACTCCCTAGGGAAGTTTCCGCCTTGGATCTGGAAAATTCAAAACCCACCCAATCCGCCCCTGAGCGGGAAACTACGGTGGAAGACCAATGCAGATCCGCCTGGGTCTCCCAGGTGTTGGAAAAGCAAAGGTGTCACTTCGTACACTACCTCGCACATACCGCTGGAACCGCTCCTCCTCCGGAAGACGCATGACCCATGCAGGTTGATGATGCCGGAACCGACGACGCCCCGGAACAGCTTGAGGCTGCCGGAGATAGCAGCGCACCGGATCAACAAGAGGAGGCCGGAGACGTTGAAGAATCAATCATGGGCAACCTCAGTCCAGCTTCCAAATATACTTCATCCCTGAACACGGAGGAATTTGACCAAGCATTGAAGGACCTGGAAGGTGAAAAGGAAGAGGAAGCGGAATCTGCCCCGCCCAAGCAAGTCCTAGCGACCATAACTGGGTTAGGCGAAGACGCATACGAAGAAACTCCTGCTGCTGCGGCCCTCCCGATAGTGTCCAATTCGGATACTCTGCCATCGCAATTTCGTCGCCGCGCTGCGTCGGAATCCGGAGAAGACAACTTTTCCGGGGAAAAGCATTACCTTTCCCCGGAAGAGCTCGTGGAGCAAGCAGGCATAGGATCCCTAGTTCACACAGAAGTCCTGAATAAGCCTATAACCCCGGAGGAAGCCGCAGATCCGGTAGCTCTAGAAGTAGCAAAAAGGGAGATGCTGGCTACCGCCAAGAAAATCTCCACCACTGCAGCTGCGATGTTGGAAGAAAGGCAAGAAGCCCGAGAGGTAATGGAAAACTTCCGCCAGCGCGAGCAGGAAGCTGTCGAATCCTTGCAGAAGGCCAAGATAAGGGAAGCTGATAAGATCCGGCGGGAAGCCATAGGCCCCCGCAAGATCACTTTCGCAACCCCCTCCAATCTGCAGCCGCTCACAACTCCAAAGGAGAACATGCAGAAGGCTGCGGAGATCCTGAACAAGAAGAACGAGGAAATCGACATCAGATACATCCGCACGCTCGTTGCTTCAGCGGTATAGCAGCAAAGCATGGCAGACACTTCGGGCAAGCTGGAGTCTAATCCAGACCTTTGCATATCCACTGCGCAAAAGGAAGCCTCAAAAAGCAAAAACCGCGACGACGAATCGCGCACCGGATCCTCGAAGCGCAGAAGGAGAACCAGAGAACACCCAAATCCAATCCCTATTCCGTCAAAGACACCTCCGTCAGATCCGAGGAAGGGAAAGGATGTGATGTACACTGGTAGAGACAAGTACCGAAATCCATCACCTCTGCCCAACGGGTACCCGCGTCCTCCGCCTCCTCGCCGTCGTAGTCCAGCCCGAAACCCCAGGCCCCACGGGCCTGGCAGAATCAATATCCACGACAACGTGGCCCCTCAGAGGAACATGACCAGGGAGCGTACGCCGGAGCCACGTCGGAGCAGGAACGATGAGCGCGACCCGGAGCCTCGCAGAAGCCGGAACGACGAAGGCGACCACCCCCGCCGTGCAGGTAGCCATCGAAGCCGGAGTCGGCACCGCGAAGGAAGGGAGAATCTGAAGGCGGAAGCAAGAGGTCGTATCGACCCCCTCGCAGATCTCCCTCCCCACCACCCAGCGGTGGAGGCGGAAGCGGAGGCGGAGGCGGTGGTCGGAGATCTCGGTCACGCTCAAAAACCCCCCGCAATGGCTCGTGTGACGCGCGGGAACGTCTCAATGAATACAGATCTGACTACATCGTCCCAAAGTGCTTTGGCAGGATGATTCGAGAGGAACCAAAGCCAAGGATGAACCTCAAGCTACCTGGAAACCTGAAGAACTATGATGGCACGGAAAGGCTGGATACCTGGATTGAGGATTACTACAATGCAGTAACGTTCGCCGGAGCAACCCCTAATATCGTCTACCGCATGCTTCAATTGTACCTTGTAGGTCCAACCCGGATCTAGCTCAGCGACCTCGAGAAGAACTCCATCTTTTGCTGGTTCGACCTGAAGAACGCCTTCGAAAAGCACTTCAGAGGCACCTACAAAAGACCTCCTACGACAAGCGACCTGCAGGCCTGTATCCAGAAGAAAGGTGAAACTTCAAGGAACTTCCTCACCCGATGGCTAGCAACTAGGAACGAGTGTGAGAATGTTGATAACACCACAGCTATGTGATACATCTCCGACGTATCGATAATTTCTTATGTTCCATGCTTGTTTTATGACAATACCTACATGTTTTATACATACTTTATGATGATTTTATGTGTTTTCCGGAACTAACCTATTGACGAGATGCCGAAGTGCCAGTTCCTGTTTTCTGCTGTTTTTGGTTTCAGAAATCCTAGTAAGGAAATATTCTCGGAATTGGACGAAATCAACGCCCAGAATCTTAAAATCCCACGAAGCTTCCAGAACACCCGAGAGCCACCAGAGGGGAGCCCTGGGGGCCCCACACACCAGGCTGGCGCGGCCAGGGTGTGGGCCTCGCCCCCCTATTGTGTCGTCGCCTCGTCAGCCCTCCGACTCTGCCTCTTCGCCTATATAAAGGTCCCTGACCTAAATCTTCAAGACGGAAAAGCCACGGTACGAGAAACCTTCCAGAGCCGCCGCCATCGCGAAGCCAAGATCTGGGGGAGAGGAGTCTCTGTTCCGGCACGCCGCCGGGACGGGGAAGTGCCCTCGGAAGGCTTCTCCATCGACACCGCTGCCATCTCCACCGCCATCTTCATCAACGCTGCTGTCTCCCATGAGGAGGGAGTAGTTCTCCATCGAGGCTAAGGGCTGTACCGGTAGCTATGTGGTTAATCTCTCTCCCTATGTACTTCAATACAATGATCTCATGAGCTGCCTTACATGATTGAGATTCATATGAGCTTTGTATCACTATTCATCTATGTGCTACTCTAGTGATGTTATTAAAGTAGTCTATTCCTCCTCCATGATGTAATGTTGACGAGTGTGTGCATCATGAAGTACTTGGTATATGCTATGATTGTGATCTCTTGTAGATTATGAAGTTAACTATTACTATGATGGTATTGATGTGATCTATTCCTCCTTTCATAGTTCTGTCGGTGACGGTGTGCATGCTATGTTAGTACTTGGTATAGTTGTGTTGATCTATCATGCACTCTAAGGTTATTTAAATATGAATATCGAATATTGTGGAGCTTGTTAACTCCGGCATTGAGGGTTCGTGTAATCCTACACAATTAGTGGTGTTCATCATCCAACAACAGAGTGTAGAGTGGTTTTATTATGTGATCAATGTTGAGAGTGTCCACTAGCAAAAGTATAATCCCTAGGCCTTGTTCCCAAATACTGAAATCGCTGCTTGTTTACTGTTTTACTGCATCTGTACTGCCTGCAATATTATCACCATCATCCACACGCCAGTTGTAGCAGCAAGCTATTTTCTGGTGCCGTTACTACTGCTTATATTCATTCATACCACCTGTATTTCACTATCTCTTCGCCGAACTAGTGCACCTATACATCTGACAAGTGTATTGGGTGTGTTGGGGACACAAGAGACTTCTTGCTTTGTGGTTGCAGGGTTGCTTGAGAGGGATATCTTTGACCTCTTCCTCCCTGAGTTCGATAAACCTTGGGTGATCCACTTAGGGGAAAACTTGCTGCTATTCTACAAACCTCTGCTCTTGGAGGCCCAACACTGTCTACAGGAAAAGAAGTGTGAGTAGACATCAAGCATATTTTCTGGCGCCGTTGCCGGGGACCTGAAGGAACAAGATTTCCTCCCTCGTCAACCACGCGCCAGTTGTAGACAGTCAAGTATTTTCTGGTGCCGTTGCCGGGGAGGAAAGGTAAAAGGTACTCACACTTCGGATCTCGGCTACTAAGCTATTTTCCGGCGCCGTTGTAAGTACTCGAAGCTATTTCCTTTAGATCCTGCAATTGCATCTTTTTGTTTCTTGTTTTACACTAGTTTGGCATAATGGAAACCAACATGGAGCTTTTTATTCTTTTTCCTGAGTTAAGACATGGATGGTTTGATGCGAAAATTAAAAAACCCATGGAACATATTAGTATGAACACTTTGAACACCATTGTTGCTAATGATATGGAAAATTCTAAGCTTGGGGAAGCTGGTTTTGATGAGCATGATCTTTTTAGTCCCCCAAGCATCGAGGAGAAAATTTACTTTGATGATACTTTGCCTCCTATTTATGATGATTATAATGATAGTGGTCTTTTGGTGCCACCTACTATGGAGAGTACATTTGATTATGATTATAATATGCCTCCTATATTTGATGATGAGAATAATAATGATAGCTACTTTGTTGAATTTGCTCCCACTACAACTAATAAAATTGATTATGCTATTGTTGGGAGTAGTAATAATTTTATGCATGAGACTCATGATAAGAATGCTTTATGTGATAGTTATATTGTTGAGTTTGCTCATGATGCTACTGGAAATTATTATGAGAGAGGAAAATATGGTGGTAGAAATTTTCATGTTACTAAAACACCTCTCTATATGCTTAAAATTTTGAAGTTGAGCTTGTCTAGTTTTCCTATGCCTGTTGCATTATGCCTACATAACTTGTTTATTTACAAGATTCCTATGCATAGGAAGCATGTTAGGCTTAAATTTGTTTTTAATTTGCTTTTTGATGCTCTCTTTCGCTTCAACACTTATTTCTTGCGAGTGCATCATTGAAATTGCTGAGCCCATCTTAATGGCTATAAAGAAAGAACTTCTTGGGAGATAACCCATGTGTTTATTTTGCTACAGCAACTTTGTTTTATATTTGAGTCTTGGAAGTTGTTACTACTGTAGCAACATCTCCTTATCTTATTTTGTTGCATTGTTGTGCCAAGTAAAGTCTTTGATAGTAAGGTTGATACTAGATTTGGATTACTGCGCAGAAATAGATTTCTTGCTGTCACGAATCTGGGCCTAATTCTCTGTAGGTAACTCAGAAAATTTTTCCAATTTAAGTGAGTGATCCTCAGATATGTACGCAACTTTCATTCAATTTGAGCATTTTCATTTGAGCAAGTCTGGTGCCTCTTAGAAATTCGTCTTTACGGACTGTTTTGTTTTGACAGATTCTGCCTTTTATTTCGCATTGCCTCTTTTGCTATGTTGAATGGATTTCTTTGTTCCATTAACTTTCAGAAGCTTTGGGCAATGTCCAGAAGTGTTAAGAATGATTATGTCACCTCTGAACATGTGAATTTTTGATTATGCACTAGCCCTCTAATGAGTTTGATTTGAGTTTGGTGTGGAGGAAGTTTTCAAGGGTCAAGAGAGGAGGATGATACAATATGATCAAGAAGAGTGAAAGCTCTAAGCTTGGGGATGCCCCGGTGGTTCACCCCTGCATATTTCAAGAAAACTCAAGCATCTAATATTGGGGATGCCCAAGGCATCCCCTTCTTCATCGACAAATTATCAGGTTCCTCCCTTGAAACTATATTTTTATTCGGCCACATCTTATTGATACATCTCCAACGTATCGATAATTTCTTATGTTCCATGCCACATTATTGATGTTATCTACATGTTTTATGCACACTTTATGTCATATTCGTGCATTTTATGGAACTAACCTATTAACAAGATGCCGAAGTGCCGATTCTTCGTTTTACTGCTGTTTTTGGTTTCAGAAATCCTAGTAACGAAATATTCTCGGAATTGGACGAAATCAACGCCCAGGGTCCTATTTTGCCACGAAGCTTCCAGAAGTCCGAAGGAGAGACGAAGAGGGGCCACGAGGGGGCCACACCCTAGGGCGGCGCGGCCCCCCTTGGCCGCGCGGCCCTGTGGTGTGGGGCCCTCGTGCCGCCTCTTGACCTGCCCTTCCGCCTACAAATAGCCTCCGTTGCGAAACCCCCAGTACCGAGAGCCACGATACGGAAAACCTTACTGAGACGCCGCCGCCGCCGATCCCATCTTGGGGATCCAGGAGATCGCCTCCGGCACCCTGCCGGAGAGGGGATTCATCTCCCGGAGGACTCTACGTCGCCATGGTCGCCTCCGGAGTGATGTGTGAGTAGTCTACCCCTGGACTATGGGTCCATAGCAGTAGCTAGATGGTTGTCTTCTCCCCATTGTGCTATCATTGTCGGATCTTGTGAGCTGCCTAACATGATCAAGATCATCTATCTGTAATTCTATATGTTGCGTTTGTTGGGATCCGATGAATAGAGAATACTTGTTATGTTGATTATCAAAGTTATATCTATGTGTTGTTTATAATCTTGCATGCTCTCCATTACTAGTAGATGCTCTGGCCAAGTAGATGCTTGTAACTCCAAGAGGGAGTATTTATGCTCGATAGTGGGTTCATGCACTGCATTGACACTGGGACGAGTGACGAAAGTTCTAAGGTTGTGTTGTGCTTGTTGCCACTAGGGATAAAACATTGATGCTATGTCTAAGGATGTAGTTGTTGATTACATTACGCACCATACTTAATGCAATTGTCTCGTTGCTTTGCAACTTAATACTGGAGGGGTTCGGATGATAACCTGAAGGTGGACTTTTTAGGCATAGATGCGGTTGGATGGCGGTCTATGTACTTTGTCGTAATGCCCAATTAAATCTCACTATACTCATCATGATATGTATGTGCATGGTCATGCCCTCTTTATTTGTCAATTGCCCAACTGTAATTTGTTCACCCAACATGCTGTTTATCTTATGGGAGAGACACCTCTAGTGAGCTGTGGACCCCGGTCCAATTCTCTTTACTTGAAATACAATCTCTTGCAATACTTGTTCTACTGTTTTCTGCAAACAATCATCTTCCACACAATACGGTTAATCCTTTGTTACAGCAAGCCGGTGAGATTGACAACCTCACTTTGTTTCGTTGGGGCAAAGTACTTTGGTTGTGTTGTGCGGGTTCCACGTTGGCGCCGGAATCTCTGGTGTTGCGCCGCACTACATCCCGCCGCCATCAACCTTCAACGTGCTTCTTGGCTCCTACTGGTTCGATAACCTTGGTTTCATACTGAGGGAAACTTGCCGCTGTACGCATCACACCTTCCTCTTGGGGTTCCCAACGGACGCGTGTTGAACGCGTATCACTTATGTACTTTACTTGGAGCGTCTGTGTGTTTTTGTTTTTGTTTTAATAAATGCTTGTGTGGGAGAGAGACACGCTCCGCTGGTTC
Organism: Lolium rigidum; assembly: GCF_022539505.1. Taxonomy (NCBI): domain Eukaryota; kingdom Viridiplantae; phylum Streptophyta; class Magnoliopsida; order Poales; family Poaceae; genus Lolium; species Lolium rigidum. Next base: position 326,606,148 of record NC_061510.1, read on the forward strand.
ATATGAACACATATGTTCTTAGCTTTACTTTTAATTTTCATGGCGAATGTTGAAACTGCTTCGTTAATTGTTATATGGTTGGAAACGGGAAATGCTACATGTGGTAATTGGTATAATGTCTTGAACAATGTGATACTTGGCAATTGTTGTGCTCATGATTAAGCTCTTGCATCATATACTTTGCACCTATTAGTGAAGAAATACATAGAGCTGGTTAAAATTTGGTTTGCATGATTGGTCTCTCTAAGGTCTAGATATTTTCTAGTAAGGTGTTTGAGCAACAAGGAAGACAGTGTAGAGTCTTATAATGCTTGCAATATGTTCTTATGTAAGTTTTGCTGTACCGGTTCATACTTGTGTTTGCTTCAAACAACCTTGCTAGCCTAAGCCTTGTATTGAGAGGGAATACTTCTCGTGCATCCAAATCCTTGAGCCAAAAACTATGCAATTTGTGTCCACCATACCTACCTACTACATGGTATTTCTCTGTCATTCCAAAGTAAATTGCTTGAGTGCTACCTTTAAACAATTCAAAATTTATCATCTCTGATTTGTGTTAATGTTTTATAGCTCATGAGGAAGTATGTGGTGTTTATCTTTCAATTTTGTTGGGCAACTTTCACTAATGGAGTAGTGGCTTCATCCGCTTATCCAATAATTTTGCAAAAAGAGCTGGCAATGGGGTTCCCAGCCCCAATTAATTAACTTTCATGATTTTACAAAAAAATAGACACTCCTCCATGGTATGTGATTGATGGACGGCGCCCGAGGATTCGGTTAGCCATGGCTTGAGAAAGCAAAGGTGGGGAGGAGTGTCATCTAAATAAAACTAAAATAAAAAAAGGTACTCCTTCATGGTATGAGATTGTTGGCAGGCACCCGAGGATTCGGTTAGCCATGGTTTGTGTAAGCAAGGTTGGAAGGAGTGCCACCCAAAAATAAAAATGTTTCATGGGAGCCGCTCTTTGAAGGTTTGTCTGGCAAGGGGGTTAGAGTGCCCACTACCATTCATTGACAACAACAAACACCTCTCAAAATTTACTTTTATGCTCTCTTTATGTTTTCAAAATAAAAGCTCTAGCACAAATATAGCAATCAATGCTTCCCTCGTCGAAGGGCCTTTCTTCTACTTTTATGTTGAGTCAGTTCACCTACTTCTTTCTGTCTTAGAAGCAAACACTTGTGTCAACTGTGCATTGATTCTTACATACTTGCATATTTGCATTCATCATATTACTTTATGTTGACAATATCCATGAGATATACATGTTACAAGTTGAAAGCAACCGCTGAAACTTAATCTTCCTTTGTGTTGCTTCAACACCTTTACTATGAATTTATTGCTTTATGAGTTAACTCTTATGCAAGACTTATTGATGCTTGTCTTGAATGTACTATTCATGAAAAGTCTTTGCTATATGATTCAATTGTTTAATCATTGTCTTTACCATTGCTTTGAATCGCTGCATTCATCTCATATGCTTTACAATGATATGATTAAGATCATGTTGGTGGCATGTCACTTCAGAAATTATCTTTGTTATTGTTTACCTACTTGAGGACGAGTAGGAACTAAGCTTGGGGATGCTGATACGTCTCCGACGTATCGATAATTTCTTATGTTCCATGCTTGTTTTATGACAATACCTACATATTTTATACATACTTTATGATGATTTTATGTGTTTTCCGGAACTAACCTATTGACGAGATGCCGAAGTGCCAGTTCCTGTTTTCTGCTATTTTTGGTTTCAGAAATCCTAGTAAGGAAATATTCTCGGAATTGGACGAAATCAACGCCCAGAATTTTAAAATCCCACGAAGCTTCCAGAACACCCGAGAGCCACCAGAGGGGAGCCCTGGGGGCCCCACACACCAGGTTGGCGCGGCCAGGGTGTGGGCCGCGCCCCCCTATTGTGTCGTCGCCTCGTCAGCCCTCCGACTCCGCCTCTTCGCCTATATAAAGGTCCTTGACCTAAATCTTCGAGACGGAAAAGCCACGGTACGAGAAACCTTCCAGAGCCGCCGCCATCGCGAAGCCAAGATCTGGGGGACAAGAGTCTCTGTTCCGGCACGCCGTCGGGACGGGGAAGTGCCCCCGGAAGGCTTCTCCATAGACACCGCTGCCATCTCCACCGCCATCTTAATCAACGCTGCTGTCTCCCATGAGGAGGGAGTAGTTCTCCATCGAGGCTAAGGGCTGTACCGGTAGCTATGTGGTTAATCTCTCTCCCTATGTACTTCAATACAATGATCTCATGAGCTGCCTTACATGATTGAGATTCATATGAGCTTTGTATCACTATTCATCTATGTGCTACTCTAGTGATGTTATTAAAGTAGTCTATTCCTCCTCCATTATGTAATGTTGACAGTGTGTGCATCATGAAGTACTTGGTATATGCTATGATTGTGATCTCTTGTAGATTATGAAGTTAACTATTACTATGATGGTATTGATGTGATCTATTCCTCCTTCCATAGTCTGTCGGTGACGGTGTGCATGCTATGTTAGTACTTGGTATAGTTGTGTTGATCTATCATGCACTCTAAGGTTATTTAAATATGAATATCGAATATTGTGGAGCTTGTTAACTCCGGCATTGAGGGTTCGTGTAATCCTACACAATTAGTGGTGTTCATCATCCAACAACGAGTGTAGAGTGGTTTTATTATGTGATCAATGTTGAGAGTGTCCACTAGCGAAAGTATAATCCCTAGGCCTTGTTCCCAAATACTGAAATCGCTGCTTGTTTATCGTTTTCTTGCATCTGTCATCGCCTGCAATATTACCACCATCATCCACACGCCAGTTGTAGCAGCAAGGTATTTTCTGGTGCCGTTACTACTGCTTATATTCATTCATACCACCTGTATTTCACTATCTCTTCGCCGAACTAGTGCACCTATACATCTGACAAGTGTATTGGGTGTGTTGGGGACACAAGAGACTTCTTGCTTTGTGGTTGCAGGGTTGCTTGAGAGGGATATCTTTGACCTCTTCCTCCCTGAGTTCGATAAACCATGGGTGATCCACTTAAGGGAAAACTTGCTGCTGTTCTACAAACCTCTGCTCTTGGAGGCCCAACACTGTCTACAGGAAAAGAAGTGTGAGTAGACATCAAGCATATTTTCTGGCGCCGTTGCCGGGGACCTGAAGGAACAAGATTTCCTCCCTCGTCAACCATGCTCCAGTTGTAGACAGTCACTATGCACACCTTTATAGGTGGATTGCAAAGGGGATGACTGCTGCGGCACAAGCTCACTTACTTGGCTAGCGCAAACAAACTGACTTTGGATGACATGATCTCCATTGCCAGCGATTATACCGCCGCCGATGATGACGCATGCGGAGATCTCGCAGCTATAGAAATACCCCTGCATCAGCAAAAGAAGAACCGTGATAACGGTAACAGCAGCGGCAGCAAGCGGAAGAATCCCCTCGATGACGAAAAAAGTGGTGGATCCGACATGGTTGCCATGGCTTTCCAACGCGGAGGTCAAGGAGGCGGAAGAGGCCGTGGAGGCGGAGCTGGTAGGAGCCAGCAGTGTGGTGACGAGGTCACCGCTGCCGGAACCCGCGCTCCCCAAACCTACGAGGAGTACAGAGACATGCCCTACCTGGCCCATCTGGATCCGGCTACGGGAAAGTCCACTCATACCAATCGCAACTGCAAGTGGGTCAACGATCTAAAATCCAACCCGAAGGCAGGATACAAACGAGCCCGCAAGCACCGCCCACGCGGCAAAGGAGGCAAGGGCAAGAACAAGGACAAGGAGGAAGACAGTTCCGAGGCGATGGATGAGGACGACGCTTCGCCGGATCCCAAGGAAGGATTCGCAGCTAAACCCAACCCCTTCGGCAAAAAGAGCGTGGGAGCATACCACACCTTTCTCGGAACCCCAACAGTCCGCGCCAGCAAATCAGCTACCCGGATCCTGAACGCCACAGTTCCGGCTGTGCCGCAGTATGTCAGGTGGTCGGAAACTCCGTGTACGTTCGCCCTGCTATCATTCCGAAAGAGTGCTACGCCTTGGTTGTGAGTCTCCGCATCGACGGATATGACTTCTCCAAGTGCCTCATGGATGGCGGAGCTAGCTTGAACATCATGTACCTGCAGACTAGAGCGGATGAACCTCACCAAGGAAAAGCTCAAGCACGGCACCACCGAATTTCATGGTGTAGTTCCGGGTAAAAAGGCGAATTCCCTCAGCAGCACCAGACTTCTGGTGGCCTTCGGCGATATCCATAATTTCCGCAAAGAAATGATCACGTTTGAAGTCGTGCCCTTCAAGAGCTCCTACCACGTCATCTTCGGTAGGCCCGCCTACCACAAGTTTCACGCAAGAGCGTGCTACATCTACAACAAGCTCAAGATTTCGGGTCCTAACGGTATGATCACCGTATCCAGAGACTACCAGAAGGCTCGGGAGTGCGAGATAGGCGAAGCCGCCTTCGCAGAGTCTGTGATATCTGGAGAGGAGCTGCGAGGCTACAGAGCCGCGGTGGATCCAACAGAGATCCACACCACCAAGAAGCAAGTCTCCGAACAGAAAACCTCGTTCAAGGCCGCGATAGAGACCAAGAAAATCGACTTCAAGAAAGGAGATTCCACTAAACAGGTCTCGGTCGGAGCCAACATGGACCCCAAATAGGAAGACGCGCTCGTCGAGTTCCTCCGCGCTAACATGGACATCTTCACATGGCAGCCTTTTGACATGTCCGGAGTACCAAGGGAACTCGCCGAGCACTACCTTAACATAAATCCGGGGGCTAAACCGGTGAAGCAAGCTATGCGACGCTTTGGAGATAAGAAGCGCCGCGCCATAGGAATGGAACTAGCAAAGTTACTAAAGGCAGGTTTTGTAGTAGAAGTTATTCATACTGATTGGGTCGCAAACCCCGTCCTTGTACCCAAAAAGAATTCTGAAATACTAAGAATGTGCATCGATTACTCCGGCTTGAATAAGCATTGTCCGAAGGATCCGTTCCCCTTGCCGCGCATTAACTTCTGTGTTTTCTCGACGCATATTCTGGGTATCACCAGATCCGGATGAAGAAGTACGACCAAAAGGCGACCTCGTTCATCACCCCGTTTGGCACTTACTGCAATGTCACCATGCCTTTTGGTTTGAAAAATGCAGGTGCCACCTACCAGCGTACGATGAAGCGGTGCTTGAAGGACCAAATTGGCCGGAACGTACACGCTTACGTCGACGACATCGCGGTCATGACCCGGAAAGGATCCGACTTGATCAGCGATCTCACAGAAACCTTTGAGAACCTCCGACGGTACAATATGATGTTGAATCCGCTGAAGAGCGTCTTTGGCGTTCCAGCCGAAAAACTCCTTGGCTTCATTGTCTCTCACATAGGCATTGAAGTTAACCCGGAAAAAATCAAGGCAATCATGTGCATAAAAAGACCAACTTGTCTGAAAGATGTGCAATGACTAACTGGTTGTGTTGCAGCAACGAGTAGGTTTGTTAGCCGTCTTGGCGAGAAGGCGTTACCCCTGTACAAGCTGCTGAAGAAAACAGACAATTTTGTCTGGGACGAAACGGCTGATGCAGCACTCAAAGGGTTGAAGGACATACTCACCTCCCCACCTATCCTAGCAGCTCCAGAAGAGTCAGACCTATGCTCCTTTACCTGGCAGCCTCCAACAAAGTCATCAGTCTCGTCATCGTGGTGGAGTGAAAGGAAGAAGGTCATGAGTATGGAGTCCAAAGACCAGTCTATTATATCAGCGAGGTACTGACGGAATCCAAACAAAGATACCCTCACTTTCAAAAGCTAGCCTACGGCGTATTCCTAGGTAGCAGGAAGTTGAGGCACTAATTCCAAGAGCATCCAATGACGGTCGTGAGCAAAGCTCCACTGTCAACGATACTTAACAACGCTGACGCAACTGGACGCACAGCAAAATGGGCATCGAATTATCTGCCTTCGATATAAATTACAAAGCCAGGACTGCGATTAAATCCCAGATCTTGGCGGACTTTGTCGCAGATTGGACAAAAGCTCCGGATGCAAATCTGGAGCCGGAACTTGAAACATGGGTCATGCACTTCGACGGATCCAAGCAGCATCAAGGCTCAGGAGCCGGAGTCACCCTGAAGTCCCCTACCGGAGAAGAACTGCAGTACGTTTTGCAGATTCACTTTGAAGCTACGAATAACATGGCGGAATACGAGGCACTACTACATGGTCTGCGCATTGCTAAGGAAATTGGGATCAAGCACATCATCTGCTGCGGAGATTCCGACCTGGTAGCACAGCGAGTAGCCGGAACCTGGAATGTCAGAAACTCCGTTATGGCGGCCTACAGAGATGAAGTTGACGAGATCGCCAAATGCTTCCTCGGATACGAAGTCAAGTACGTCAGGAGAGACGATAACACAGCGGCAGATATGCTATCCGAGCTAGGATCTGGTAGGAAACCAATTCCGCCTGGCATTTTCCTTGAGCACTTACGGATACCTTCGGTGAAGGGCGCTAACCCGGAAAACCCGGACCTGGCAGTATCTCCGGCTAGGGAAGTGATGTCTATCATTCCGGCCTGGACACAACCGTTCCTGGACTACCTCATTGATCAAAAGTTGCCAGAGGACGAGGTCCTCGCATGACAGATCATCAGACGAGCAAGATCCTATACAATCGTTGATGGACAGCTCTACAAATGAAGTGCAACTGGGGTGTTTCTTAAATGCGTCTCCAATCAAGACGACATTGAAATCCTCAGGGAAATACATCTAGGGGATTGCGGGCATCATGCTGCCCCCAGGTCCCTCGTTGCAAAAGCTTTTCGGCTTGGATTTTATTGGCTCACAGCTAAAGAAAATGCTGATAAACTGGTAAAAACTTGCCGAGGTTGTCAGTACTATGCTACTCAACCAAACGCTCCAGCCCAAGAGCTGAAGACCATCCCTATCACCTGCCATTTGCGATCTGGGGGCTCGATATGGTTGGAAAGTTAAAGAAATCATCTCCTAGCGGTTTTGAGTACCTCCTGGTCGATATTGACAAGTTCAGTAAGTGGATCGAGGCAAAGCCAGTGAGAAAAGCCGACGGTGCTACGACACTAAAATTCGCCTGCAACCTCGTTGTGAGATACGGCATCCCACACAACATAATCACAGACAATGGCACGAATTTCGCACAAGGAGAATTGAAGGATTATTGCCATGACATGGGGATCCGACTTGACCTCGCATCCGTGGCTCATCCACAATCCAATGGTCAGGTTGAAAAAGCCAACGGCCTCATACTATCCGGAATTAAACCACGGCTTGAAGAACCACTGCGACGGGCAGTTGGAGCTTGGGCTGATGAGTTGGACTCTGTTCTGTGGAGTTTACGAACTACCCCCAACAGGTCAACTGGATTTACTCCTTTTTTCTGGTATACGGATCCGAAGCTGTGCTCCCCTCCGACATCATCCACGATTCACCGCGAGTCTCCGCCTACAATGAAGAAACTGCTGACGAGGCCAGACAACTATCTGTGGACCTGATCGAAGAAGCTCGGAACCTAGCTGACCAACGTTCCACCATCAACCAGCAGAAACTCCGACGCTATCACAGTGGTCGAGTTCGGAACCGCTCGTTCATGGCAGGAGACTTGGTCTTCCGCCTTCGCCAGGTGAAAGATCAAAAGTTGCAATCTCCATGGGAAGGACCCTTTGTCATTAGCAAAGTGCTTCATATCGGATCGTACTACCTTGTCGATTTCCGGGAGCTAAAGGATAAACCTGCTAATTGGTACCGGAAACGCAAGCGAGAGGATCCGGGTGACATCTATGACGAGACAGATCGTCCCTGGAATATTGCACAGCTACGTCCTTTCCACACTTAGAAATTTTTTCGAGTTACATACTCTGTAATAGTTATACATGATCAATGAAATAAAGCATTTGGTTCACTCTTTGAGTCTTTTACCTCCTTTACTTGTTCATTTTTAGATTGTGTATGTTTTCCGACTAAAACCGCAGAGCTGGATATTTCCGCCTAGGCGTGTATGAAAGTTGTGATTTTCAAAATCGTCCTTTATGACGTGAGCTTAAGTTTTCTGGTGGAAAAATCTTTCGTTGCAAACTCATGGATTCCTGGTAACACTTCTGGCACCTTGGCTGGGGGCTTGTATCCGCGGTTATTGACGGATTGCCATTGGAGTCCGTCGCCGCAGGCGAGCGTTTCCGGCTAAAGGTTTTTGTGGCTCGTGGAAGGTCAAGTGAGCAAGCCGGAATATTTGGAAACTAGCACTTGCTTTTTTAACAAACGAAACATGCATTCATAAGTTAAAGGATCACAGGATAAGTTTCCGCCCACATGCATAAGTGTTTCGTCCCTAGCTACTTAAGAATTTAAGTTATATTACAAACCCACTTCGGGGCCAAAATGATACATCTGTTTGATTGTTCGACAGGGTTCACTCGGAGGATTGATCCTCATCAGAAGCAGTGTAGGCAGAGCCATCACCAGAGTCGTCGCCGGAGCCCTCCTTGGAATGATCAACGCTTGACCCGAAGCCTTCCTCAGCACGTTCTTCTTCTTCATCCTCCGCGTCAGAGAAACCCTCGGGAAGATCGTGCTTGTTATACCAGAATGAGTGGTTAACTCGTCCAACAAACAGTCGATCATATCCTTGGGTCTCCGCGAGAATGGTTCTCATGTTGGTGCCCTTGGGAGTTCCACGCGCAACATCCGCAAATTTCATGGTTAGGAAGTGCGCTTTGCACGTCGCCAACACGAGGGAAGCAACTCCGCGGGCGGATGACTCCTGCCAATCCTTGATGAGTTCTGGCACCTGCCGCATCAGCTTGGACATGGTGTCGATCACCGTGGTTTTGGCTCTCTTCAGGGACAGCGATTTGGTAACCCCGCAACATGCCTCGAAGAGGTCATCAATTGAATTCCGCGCCTCATCATACGCTTCAGTCCTTTTGAGGGTCGACTCTTTGGTCCATTCGAAGCCAAGACTCGCTGCGAAAATCACGGTCAGTTTCTTCCTCGGACAAAGCAAAGTATGAGGAAGCCGGAATTAAACAAAAAGGTCCTTACGGAAAATCATCTTGTCAATAGCCTCCGCCTCCGCCTCATGAATCTTATTCTTCACCGCCAAGGTCTGGACCCTTTTCTGGCTCTTTTTAAGCTTATCAATAAGATCCGCCATGTCTTGAGCATGTTTCTCCAAGAGTTCCTTCTTCTCTGTGGTTTCCTTCTCGGAGGATTCTTTCAGAAAGTTCTTGAGAGACTCATTCTCAGCCTCCAAAACTTGGATCTTGGCGGAAAGGGTGTCGATGGAGGGGCGCTTGGCAATTTCTTCTGTAAGGCGGAAATCCACACAATTATACACTATGTTTGTTCATGATAAGACACACGAGCAACCCGGAGTTTTTACCTTCGTAATTTTTTACGCAGGTCTCCAGGATTGATATAGCTTTCTGGCTATTCGCGGCATTCTGGCGCAGCCCTTCAATCTCCATCATTTGCTCCAGCACATGGACGCGCAGATCTTCGTGCAGTTTCCGCGTGTTCTGAGAAGTAGGCAGTAGTTAGCCGGAAATTAAAAATTCTGGGGGCTGGCGAGAAGTTTAAATCCTTAGATTGAGAAAATTCTAAATTTCCGCTAAGGTGCGCATTTAAAAGCATTGGCTCACACATGTTACTCGGAAAAATTTCCAACCCAATGCTTGGGGGCTAGTGTTACCCGGCTCATGTTCTTGTGCTTGGCGAAGAAAATCTTGAGACCACTTTCTAGGTCGTTCAGTTATTGCTCTTCCGTGTTCGCAGGCCCCCACACTTGGTCCATCATGGCGGAAATCTCCGCGTGGCGCTGTGAGAGGGGGACTTTTTGCAGAACCGGAAAGAGATGAGGGTGAGTATGGGGCGTGCCAGTGGCACGACTTACGGATAACTTCTTCTCAACTTCATCAGCCGGAGCTTCGGCTGAGGTAACAGTAGGTTGTTCAGGCGGAGGTGCAGGCAAGGACGCGCCCTTGCTGGAATCGCCTTTTCCGGATTCGGCAGTTGGTTCCTCTGGGAGATCATCAAGTTAGACGACATCCTTGGGATCCGGCTTGGCGGAGGAAGAGGCCTTGGGCGGAACCTCCACTTCCGTTGTGACGGGCACAGAAGCCGGAGATGGCTTCGCTTTCTTCTTGGGGATCTTGGGGGGCTGGCTTCCGGAGCTTTTGTTGCAAAATAAAAGAGGCATAACATTTAGCATATGCTGATTCACAGTAGCAAAAGAATTTTCAGACGGAAATCAAGCGCTTACCTCTGGGTCGAGCTCGATTGCTGGTATCAATGAGTTTGAGGCGCTTCTTCTCCGCCTCCGCCTTTCAGGTAGCCGCGGTGCTAAGCACTTTAGCGGCTGGGCTGGAGGAAGCACTCCTTTTCCTTTTGGAGGGACGCAGAGCTTCGGGAACTTCGCGTCGGACGCGACCTCTGGGTCGGTGTTGCCCGCGTGAGGGACTCGGAGGAGAGTTCCGAGATCGTTTTCCTCGAGGGCCTCGAGCTAAGTTACCCAACCAACACTTAGAAAAATTTAGCAAAGACTGAAAAAGGAATCAACAGTTGAGTCAAGGAAACATATCGCGGCCCCGGAGCCGTTAGTGTGAATATCCATATTGCACACGTGGATCTTGAGATCACGTGGAATTTTGATCAGCACCCGGAGCCGCCTGTCCAAGGCGTCGGCGGAGAGGTTGTCTTTAGAGGCACGCATGATATCGTCGTGCCCCGTGTACTGGAACAGCAAGCGGTCCCGATGTTGTAGGGTCTGGATCCGCTTAGTGAACCAGGAAATAGTAAGGTCTTTCCCTGACAAGCTCTCGTCCGTTAGCTTGCAGATCCGCCTAATTGCCCGAGTCAATTGAGGTGACTCGGATAGATGGGGACATTGAGTCCAGGCCGGGGTCTCGCTGGGGGGGGGGGGGCGTCCTTGAAATCTGGCAGCCGGATTAGTCACGTCCTTCAGGTAGAAGAAGTTGCCGGACCAGTACCGCACAGATTCATGGCGATCTGTGTGCGGATACACGCGCCCGGGGCGGAGCTTGAAGGTGACGCCACCGCAGGTGGCTAGCGTGGAAGTCTGTGAAACTTTCTCCTTTTTGACGGAGAAGTAGTACTCGAAGAGGGGAAGTTCCGGGGTTATCCGGAGGTGGCCTTCACACAGCGTTGCGTGGTTGCTGATGGCCAAGATGTTACTTGGAGCAATGTGGTGAGGTTGAAGCTCATACGCCTTCAGGATTCCCGAGAAGAAATCGCTGGGCGGGAGAGAGAAGCCACGCTCAACGAGCGCCTTGGTCACCACCCACTCTCCGGCTTCGGGAGCAAGACACAGGGCGCCTGGGATCGTACGCCAAGATCCGGGTTTCAGAAAACCCTCCGCCTCGAGGTTGCGGAGTTCGGTCTCCGTGGTGAAGAAGGGCCACCATTTTCCTTTGGCCTCGCTATCTCGCGTGCGAGCCTTTGATTTCTTGGTGGCTGCCTCCTCCACCTTCTTTTCCATTTGTTCAGCACCCGCAGTTTCCTCCGGTTGGCTGATGATCCTTCAATGTTCTTGCCGGAGTATTTTCGAGGCTCCAGATGAACTGGGACGAGGGGAGGAGGGGCGGAGGAGATTGGAGTCGCCATGATCGGCTCGGACGAGGGAGGCGGAGTAGAAGAAGACATCTACAAAGAAAATGCGAGTTGGTTAAAACTTAGTCGGATCCCATGTTAAATACCCTAGTCATCCCTACCAACTACGGTGAGAAGGCAAAGCTTGAGGGCTTACCGGAATGGCTTCCGCGGTGGTTGAGGTCGCCGGCGGCGTGGTTTCGCTGCGGTGGCTCGTCGGACTTAAGAACACGAAGAACAGCACGCAGCGGCGATTGTGCTCCGGTGAACTTCCGGCGGACTCCGGTGCGGCGGAGGAGGAGCTCGGAGGCGGCGTAGTGCTGAGAGGTGAAAAGGGGGCGAATGGGGTGATTTAGGGTTGAACGGCGGATATTTATAGGCCGAAGGGAAGAGATTCGTGCTCCGCATCCTGTGGTCGGAACGCAAGCATCGCGCCGTTGGATGGTTGACACGTGTCAAAAACCCTAAGCGGTAAAAATGGCTAAGGATAAGTTACCGCTCAAATCGCCCGAGAATGGCGCCAAAATTGGCGGAACCGTTTGAACCCTTCGAGGTTCCGGGTAGAAATTTAGTTGTTGACCGTTATCTCAGCAGCGAAGTAATCCGGAGACGTGTTGTAATAATGATGTCGATGGATGAAGTCTCGCGGGATAAGGGTATTTTCCGACCAAAGAGTTGGGAAAGAAGAAAATATGAAGTTGGAGTTCTTCAAGTTTCTCCATGTTACCGAGATTGTCGGAAGCTATAAGGTTTTAGCAAGGCGGAAACAAGAGGTGAATCTCGGAGAACTCTGGGGGCTACTGTTGTGGGTATACTTCATGGGTGTACCATCGACAGTGCCTAGATCAGGCAAACCCGGGTGACCCACAGACGGTGATGTGGCATGTGGCCCATCGGGCGGCCCAGTTGCTGTTGATCATGAAGGATGAAGTCTGGCCCAGTATCAGGGAGCCGGATCCTAACCGACCTTCATATGAAGCTGGATTCGTGAATGCCCATGAGGGACCCGGATCCAGTACGACGTAGATGGAAGGCGGATCCTTGACGTGCACGACAAGATATTGTACCGTAGTTAGGCAACTTGTAATCCGGCTACGACTCTCCATGTAAACCCTAGATCCGTGCGCCTTTATAAGCCGGATCCTAGGAGCCCTAGAGGCACAACCACAACTCATTGTAAACAACGCGAAAGGCGCCCAGATAATTCCAGACAAGCAGCAGTAGGCCCTGTCATCGAGAAGGTGTTCCGAAGCTGGGTAAATCGCGTACCACCGTCCCGAGTGCTCTCCGCCCTATGGCCCCTACTTCTTCTACCCCTCGTGAGGATCCCTCCTCGGAGGTATTGTCGAATAGGCAACGCCACCACCGATACTACACGTCGTCGTAGTCTGATCGTGCCGACCATCACCGTGCCACCATTACTACACGCAGCCGTACGACCTGATTGGGCTGGCCATCACCGCTAGCTGTGCCTACTGGTAGGCACACCGCTGCGTTGCCCTGGCTCCCGCCGGCCAAGAATGCCACCGCCTGGAAAAACCACTTTGGATGAAACGACAACAGCGTACCTATACGTACCTTGCAGCTTGTACAATTTATTTGGGCCATACGGGTTTTATACATCCGTTATGTTTTAATGAGGAAGAGGTATCAAGCGATCACAACTGTTCTTGTGTTTGAGTTTGCTATGAATTTGGGGAAAGGGGTTGTACGTACTGGAGCAAACGCCATAGAACATTGTACAGACCAATTACACGAGCACAACTATATTGTACAGACGAATTTTACAGTGCATCTGCAGACCGCGATTACAAGGAATCAATCACAGAAAAGATCAGAAAAAAAGGAAGAAAAGGCCATACGTACATGCAGCGACGGAGCTAAAAAATTGAAGCGAGATGGTGTCAGGTCTGTGTTAATTGTGTCATCTTCACAAATAAAAAGTGCTCAGTGCAGATTTAGTGAGGGATTTATGAAAATCGCTGGTGTCAGCCTGCGTACATGGTACGGGAAGGAGGAGGAAGGAGATGTGAAGAAAGGAGAGGAGGGTAGATCGAACCAGAATCCCAAGGGCCGCAGACGATCTCCGGACATCTTGGAAGCTTCGGGCGTAGTTCCTGGAGACGGTGGCACGGCAGAGCAAGCTATGGAGGCAGCGGCGGCACGGCGGGGCAAGCCATGGAGGCGGTGGCGGGCTGAGGGCTGGCGCTAGGTCTATCAGAGGGAAGGTAGTGGAGGGATCGGGGGCTCGATTCCCGGCCAGCACGTGTCCGGTGGCTACCAGAATAGGCCGGCGAGGGGGGCCTTAGCGTGGACTCGACCGTTTTCTGATGTGAGGCAGAGAATACAGCAGGAGGAGGGTGGTGGAGGAGAAACCAAGGAAAACAAACCAGCCAGTTTCACTTACCCGTGGTATTGCGGGTAATTTTCAAGTTTTTCTCGAAACACGACGCAGTGAAAATAGATTGGTAATTCTTTAATCCTATCAATACTCCAATAGATTGGTAATTTTTTTTTTTTTTTTGCATCTAGTGTTTCAAGAATTAAGATACGATCCACTAGTAGAGAAACCCCTCTTTAGTACCGGTTCCAAAGGGCCTTTAGTACCGGTTTTGGAACCGGTACTAAAGATCCGGTACTAAAAGCTTCCCATCTTTAGTACCGGTTCCGTACGAACCGGTACTAAAGGTGCCTCCACGTGGGCACGGAGGACCCGCGGGGCTGGGACCGGTATTAAAGCCTATTTCGTTTAATTTTTTATCCATTTCTAATATTTCCGTTAGTCTCTAACTACACTTAATCTCTAGTCAAATTACTTACCCGTGGTCAAACTTTTCGGTCGGTCACCCATCCTCACACTACTCCCACACTAGCACGCTTAACTTCCAAGTTCTATCCCGTTCCACTTCCAAGTGCTTCGCGCGCATGTATGTGATACTAGTATCATATCAATCCTATTAACATGTTAGTTGATGTCACACTTCTTTACCGTTTAAATTCCAAATAATTTATTTAATAAACAAAAGTAATGATGTAATAATAATGTTGAATAAATAAATAAAATTAACTTTTTTAATTATTATTTTTAAAATTATTTTTAAAATTTTTAGTATTTTTTGCAAAACCTAAAACTTGAAAATCTTATAATTTGCTAAAAGTAATAGTAATATGTTAGGACTCAAAAAATCTTATAATTATTAATTTTAATTTTTAAAAAATAAAAAAATATAAAATTCTAAATTTGGGGGAAAAAACTAAAATCTTCCTGCTTTCATATTTTCATTTTGAATTTTGAGAATCTAAAAATTGGCTAACTGTGTAAACCCATGTGAATTCGGATGTAACTTTTTCCCACGATGATTTTGATATATTATACGTTTTTTCCGACGTCGTATGCAAAAGTTAATGCGATTTTACCATTTTTCAAACTTTTTTTGCAAAAAAAGTCAAAATTCGAATTTCTTAATTTCACCGAATAGTAGGTTGCATAACATATAAGAATCTGAAAACATTTTATTTTTTGAATTTTCTATCATTTTCATTTGTATTTTCGGCAGACCTTTAGTGCGTGGGAAGCAGGAAAACCTTTAGTACCAGTTCGTGATACGAACCGGTACTAAAGGTCTACCCTAAAGGTTTTTCGGCAGACGCTAACCCTTTAGTACCTGTTCGTGTCACGAACCGGTACTAAAGGTCCTTACGAACCGGTACTAAAGGCTTGGGCAATGCAACCGGTACTAATGCACCCTTTAGTACCGGTTCGTAAGGAAATCGGTACTAAAGGCATGGACGGAAGCCCCTTTTTCTACTAGTGATCCATCTTAGAAAATCAAGAATATAGTGTCCTGTTATAATACTATATACTACATATTGTGGAATATACATCATAATGGTTCACTATTTATATTTTAAATATGATAGGTCCTATTTTTGAGTTTTGCATAGGGTTCCGGAGTTGCTGGCTCGCCCGGCCAAGTATTAACAGGAGAGGGAACTGGAAAGTGCTCTGAGGAGTTCGAAGGATAACTTCACTCATAACGGGGTTCCTTGCCAAAATAAAGGAGAAACGTGCAGTCGATGAAGTAGCATCTCAAGTGCATTCACTCCAAACGAACATCGCCCTACGATTGAGGGGGCAGGAAAAGCTGCTAGCGGTATGAAATCCGTATTTGACCTAGGGATGGCTATGGATACCCATGACCGGCTACTTGCCGAGTAAAACGCATTAAGAAGAGTACGGGTATGGAATAAAAATGTACCCATGGAATGTAAATGGGAAAATACTCATCGGGTAAAGCGGGTATGAGTATAGGATTGTAGAACCCATACCCCCGCACCCATTTACCCACCCAAACTTTGACAAGTGGGCTGTTACAATGTTCTAAAGTACTTAACTTCCCCCTAATCACACAATTATGTAGCTAGGCCAAACCTCACGCTTCCCGATCTCACAATCGTTGATAGGCTAGTGAGAATTAAACCCTGTTTAGGATCATTTCACCTCCTTTTGTGTGACTACCGTGGTTCATATTATTTTTACGTGATAACATGTTGATGTGTTGCTATTTATGGTCAAGTGTTTCTATTTATGAGAATGTGTTCATGCTTATGTGTTGATGATTATGTGTTGATGTTTATAATGTGTTGTTTTTATAAATTATGGTTTTATGACTATTTTGATCAATTTGACGTGTTGCAAGCGTGGGTACTCTTACCTGTGGTACCCATTTACCCTACCGGATGATAGATATGAGAAAATTTTACACCCGTTAACGGGTATGGGTACGGGTGGAGAGCGACAGGTACGGATATGGGATGTATCTACTTGTATCCATACCCTGGAGGTGACATCCCTAATTCGACCTCACACCTCTTGGGGCCAAGGTTCTTAAACCCAAAACCCAAACAGCAACCCATAAAAATCTCTAAAGTTTACCTATGCGCCACTATCCGCGGCCTAATGGTAACTTGGTAAGGAGATCACCATTAAGGCCACGTATAGAAAGAGTTATGGGGAAGCTAGGGGAGTCGCTGACTGGGTGACAACCCAGGAATTCTCAAGGGCCTCAGGTAACGCTGCTATAGTATGTATAAAGTCCTAAGGACATCTCCAATGAACGACGCAAATAGACGTTGAGCGATCGTTTTCGTGCGCGCAGGTCGAAAATGCATCGAGGCCATGCTCCAGCGGGGCAACGTAAAGTGAATGTGCCGTCCGCGGCGACGGAAACCTAGCACAAATATGCGCCTCGGATGCGTCTCTGCAGACATTGTTTAGACGCACAAAGTGTCCGCTCCCGTCTGGCGGACGTTTCGCCGGGCCCGCCTGACAGCGACCCAACCGGTGCCTACCTCGCGACGAAAGTTATTGGCGCGCAATGACAGTGCAGTTTCCGCAAAGGCGTAGCCAAACGTCTCGTCGCACCTAGCTCTCCGTGCCGGCGTTAATGAGCGCCGCCTCCCTCCGGCCTATAAAAAGGGGCGCTCTCCCATTGTCCCTCACACACAAACCCTAGAGTCTCTATCCCCAACCCTAGCTGCCACCATCTCAAGAGTCGACGCCATGGCTGGTAGAGGCCGAGGTCACGGCCATGGTCGTGGCCGCGATAGAGCTGCATGGTCGTTGTCGCTTGTGATGTCATCGTCTTCATCATCGTACCTGCAGAAAGAGCAACAAGTGCTATTCGAGTTCGTCCTTGTCCTCAATGGTGGTCCACTCGGCATCCAGAGGTTGTTGGAAAAGTTCGCCGATTTCATCGCCGACAACGAGCCGACCGCGCTGCATCTGCGGGAGGCTAGCTGCGACTACTGCCGGTGGCCAGTGGACGTGCTCTTCGATGGGCGCGGCAAGATGTACCTCCACACCAGCTGGGAGAAGTTCGCGCGGTACCACGACCTCCAAGCCGGCTGCGTGCTTGCATTCTCCTACCTAGGCGACGCGGATACGAGCGTCACGGTGTTCGACGACACGTCCTGCCGCCGACACTACCACGGCAACGACGATGAGGAGGACGATTAAACACGCCAAGTATTATTTCTTCGCAACGAAAATAGGCACGGATGTTTCTGGATGTTCTTTCTCGAAAGGACCAACATGGCTATCATTACCAGCTGGATTTTCCAGTTTAGGTGACTGAGAGTGCCTAAGAGTGTTCTTTCTTGGCAGCGAAAACACGAAATGTTTCACATTATGTATTAGTTTGTGTAAAACCATGTTCCCTATGTATTAGCTTGTGTAAATGTTTGGAACTATATTTATAATTGAAAAACATAAAAAAATAAGTAGGAAAAAATGCATCGGGCCGCTGGAGGCACCCCAGGCGCAAACGGACACGTGGATAAAAACGGTTATTTTCGCGTCCGCGAGGCGACGCAAACGGACGCGAGCCCCCCTTAGAGATGCCCTAAGCACGCATCATCCAGGCAGGCATGCATACTTATCCATACCCAGGCGAGCTTCGGGAGGTGAGTGTCCCAGGTTCATGTGTCTAAGAGCATCTCCACTCGTCCCCCCGACGAGGCCCCCGAGCGATGTTTTTCCCATCCGGACGGTGAAATTCGGCCCAGTCGCGCCCCCGGTTCCTCGTTTTCGTCCGGATTTGGCCCTTCATCCATCCGGCGAGCCCACGCCATCCCCGGCCCCCGGGGACCTATCGGGGACTCCGGACGAGTGAAAAGCGGGGAAGGCCCCGATCTGTCGGTGACTCGACGCACGAACCCCACCGCGACGTCGCTCAAAATCTCCCCCACCCCTCGTATCTCTCTCGCCGCCGGCACCACCCCGCCGGCTTGTTGCCTAGATTCCGCCGCCCCTCCTTCCCCACCTGCCTATATTCCGCCGTCTTTGGACGACGGCCTATCTGGATGCTCTTCCGCCGGCCTGTTTTCCGACTTTGGCCTGCTCCTCGTCGCTCGCGGCTCGGGTTGCCTCGACCACGCCCGTCAGGTGTTCGTCCATTTGCCTCGCCGGCCATGGACTCGGACGAAGAGGAGGAGCAGATGTTCTTCGAGCTTATACAAGAAGAGATGGCAGCAGCCGCCCAAGACGACGAGCACATGATGATTTTCGGTTGCTTGGCAAGCATGTACGCCGGACTGGCAACTGGTCGACGTGGTGGGTCGGTACCAGGTCGCCGGAAGTGCAAGCCGAGACAGCGAATGGAGGGCTACTGCATGTTGTACGCCGACTACTTCGCCGACAATCCATTGCACGGTGAGAGTGTTTTTCGGCGTCGTTTCAGGATGAGCAGAAAGCTATTTCTGCAAATTGTGTATGCCATCCGAGACTTTGATCCCTACTTCAGATGCAAGGTGGATTGCACTGGTTTGGTTGGATTTTCGTCACTGCAGAAGTGCATAGTGGCTATGAGGATGCTGGCGTATGGAGCTCCCGGTGATGGTGCAGATGACTATCTTCGGATGGCGGAGTCCACCGCCTTTGAATGTTTCTACCGGTTCTGCAGGGCCGTCATAGCAGTGTTCGGGGACTATTACTTGAGAGCACCCACTGTCGAAGACACTCAGAGGATCCTTGCAACAAATGAAGCTAGGGGTTTTCTAGGGATGCTTGGAAGCATTGACTGCATGCATTGGCAATGGAAGAACTGTCCGTTTACGTGGCAGGGAATGTACAAGGGTCACAAAAAAGGCTGCACTTTGATACTTGAAGCAGTGGCTACCCTGTAGGATAACGTTGCATAGAAAACAAAAATTTTCCTACGGCGAACACGCAATCCAAGCCAAGATGCAATCTAGAAGACGGTAGCAACGAGGGGATATCGAGTCTCACCCTTGAAGAGATTCCAAAGCCTACAAGAGGAGGCTCTTGTTGCTGCGGTAGACGTTCACTTGCCGCTTGCAAAAGCGCGTAGAAGATCTTGATCACGATCGGTTCCGGCGCCACGAACGGGCAGCACCTCCGTACTCGGTCACACGTTCGGTTGTTGATGAAGACGACGTCCACCTCCCCGTTCCAGCGGGCAGCGGAAGTAGTAGCTCCTCTTGAATCCGACAGCACGACGGCGTGGTGTCGGTGGCGGTGTAGAAGTCCGGCGGAGCTTCGCTAAGCTACGCGGACAATATGAAGTGGAGGAGCAAAGCTAGGGTTTGGGAGGGGGTGGCCGGCCACTCAAGGGGGGCGGCCAAGCTCTGGTCTTGGGGTGGTCGGCCCCTCCCTTGGCCCCTCATTATATAGGTGGATCCCAAGTGTTGGTGTCCAAGTCTTCGAATAAGACCCGAAACCAAAACCTTCCATAGGAGGGGGAAACCTAGCCCAACTAGGACTCCCACCCAAAGGTGGGATTCCCACCTCCCATGTGGGGGTGGCCGGCCCCCTATGGTGGAGTCCACTTGGGACTCCACCCCCACTAGGGCTGGCCGGCCATGGAGGTGGAGTCCCTTGTGGACTCCACCTTCCTTGGTGGTTTCTTCCGGACTTTTCTAGAACCTTCTAGAACCTTCCATAGAACTTCCGCGACATTTTATTTCACATAAAATGACATCCTATATATGAATCTTATTCTCCGGACCATTCCGGAACTCCTCGTGATGTCCGGGATCTCATCCGGGACTCCGAACAAATATTCGAACTCCATTCCATAATTCAAGTACTACCATTTCAACATCCAACTTTAAGTGTGTCACCCTACGGTTCGAGAACTATGTGGACATGGTTGAGTACTCACTCCGACCAATAACCAATAGCGGGATCCGGAGATCCATAATGGCTCCCACATATTCAACGATGACTTTAGTGATCGAATGAACCATTCACATACATTACCAATTCCCTTTGTCTCGCGATATTTTACTTGTCCGAGGTTTGATCTTCGGTATCACTCTATACCTTGTTCAACCTCGTCTCCCGACAAGTACTCTTTACTCGTACCGTGGTATGTGGTCTCTTATGAACTCATTCATATGCTTGCAAGACATTAGACGACATTCCACCGAGAGGGCCCGTAGTATATCTATCCGTCATCGGGATGGACAAATCCCACCGTTGATCCATATGCCTCAACTCATACTTTCCGGATACTTAATCCCACCTTTATAGCCACCCATTTACGCAGTGGTGTTTGATGTAATCAAAGTACCTTTCCGGTATAAGTGATTTATATGATCTCATGGTCATAAGGACTAGGTAACTATGTATCGAAAGCTTATAGCAAAAAACTTAATGACGAGATCTTATGCTACGCTTAATTGGGTGTGTCCATTACATCATTCACATAATGACATAACCTTGTTATTAATAACATCCAATGTTCATGATTATGAAACTAATCATCCATTAATCAACAAGCTAGTTTAAGAGGCATACTAGGGACTTCTTGTTTGTCTACATATCACACATGTACTAATGTTTCGGTTAATACAATTCTAGCATGATATATAAACATTTATCATAAACATAAAGATATAAATAATAACCACTTTATTATTGCCTCTAGGGCATATCTCCTTCAGTCTCCCACTTGCACTAGAGTCAATAATCTAGTTTACATTTGTAAAGATATAACACCTTGGCCTTATGGTGCTTTATCATGTATTGCTCACGGGAGAGGTTTTTAGTCAACGGATCCGACACGCTCGTAAACGTATGTATTTTGTAATTCATTTGCGTCTCAACGCATCACTCATTTCCAAATGAGTTGGCATTAAATATGTTTGATCTTATGGTGGAACCTTAATTCCGCGGTCTGAAATAAGTCACTAATATTGTCACATACAATATAGCTTCAAAATTCTGACACTATCGGAACTACACCAAGTTCTCAAAGAACTTCTTGACTCAACATCCTCAGTCATTTGTCAAAACAAATGACATACTCTGCCTTCGTTTTGTAGAATCCATCACAATATTTAGAACTCTTCTAAATCTAACATAGACAACTTCTAGTTCATTGTGCTACCTTTAAAACAACACTTAGTCTAATTTGAGATTGAAATTCTATTTTGATATGTGACAAAATAAATATCGGTGTAACACCTTACAGCGATTTGTTTGTCATTTCTTCATACAAAAATATATATGTATATCCTTAGTTCTTCTAAAGTACTCAAGGATATTTTTACTGTTGTCCAATGATCATCATATGAATCATTCTGGTATATGCTCATAACACTTTATAGAACATGATATCTGATTGTGTACATATTATTCGTGATCTATAATCACTCATGTGTTTTTACTCATTGAGTGTCAGATACACTCAAGTCTTGTTAAACCTTCATATGACAAGAACATTTTCTTAATATTTCTATATTGAACTACTTCAATATCCATCATATGTACTTTGACTTAAACTTATTTATGTGTTTCAATCTATCTTCATAGATCTTGACACTAAATTTGTTTCAGTCCATATCCTTTCATTGAAGTTAATTCTCAATGAAACCTTTTAATCAAGTATATAATTACATCATTTATAACCAACTATATGTCACCTACATAAAGTATTATAAATGTGTCTTAGCGCTCCCACTTAATTTCTTGCAAATACAAGCCTCTTCATCGTCTCTGATGAAATAAAAAACTCTTTGACTATTTCATCTGGTGAAGATTCCAACTCCGTGATACTTACTTCATCCAATTGAAGCTTGTATAGCTATCTAGTATTCCACGGACCAGCAAAACTCTTGGTTGTATCTTGTATACATACTTCTGTTAAGTAGTGTATTTTGCCATCCTACTAGCATATCTCATAAAAGAAATATGTAGTGATTACTAGAATAATCCACATAGACTATAAGCATTGCTACGAAAGATCTAATCTTATCTTATTCAACTCTTTGAACTTTGTCGTAAACAATTTTTCGACAAGTCAAGCTTTCTTCAAGGATATTTCATCCAAGTCTATCAATTTCATAGATCCATTTACTTTCATAAAGTATTCATCTATCTTGGATTTCATGGCGTATAGCCATTTTAACGGAGTCAGGGCCCATCATAACTTCTTTGTTTGTAGTTGGTTTATTATTGTTCAAAATCAATCCTTTGTCCACAAATCATTTATTTGATCACAAAGTAAACCATACCTACAAGGTTCAATATGTACTTCGATCTCCATGGCTAAAACACTTTGTAGTCATGGGAGCCATGATCGTCGTGGCCGCTTCCGAAACCAATTCCGATGCTGCGCTACTCTGATCATTATGCTCAGGTTCATAAACCTTATCAAATTATATTGTCCTCCCACTCAAATACTTCATTAGAAACAATTTCTCGGAAATAAGAAACATTGACAAACACTTTTGTCTTTGTCTTGTGAGAAGAATTCCCAATCAATTCTCTGGGATAACCAACAAAGACATTCATCCGATTTTGGTTGTAAACTCTTAGACCAAAATTTAAAGAAAGGACTTTTAAGGTTTATACCCATGCCATAACTCGTATGGTGTCATTTCAACGGATCATGATGATGCTCTATTTAGTGTAAAAGCGGTAGTCACTAAAGCATAATCCACAAAAATATAATGGCATCAATATTTTATCTCATCATTGATCCAACAAAGTTTGGATATATCTCTTGGATACTTCATCATCACTATGATACTCCAAGAAACATAAGTTGTAGAACAATTTCATAACTCTCTTAGATGTTTGCTAAAACTCGTAATTCAAATATTTTCACCATGATCCAATCATAGATATTTGACTTTTCTATTACGATGATTTCCACTTCATGCTGAAATTTATTTGAATCCTATTCAAATGTTTCAAACTTTTCCTTATTGAATATATCCACATATATACTCAATTCATTGTTTGAAGGTTTTCATGAAATAGAAGAATCTCCCGCACACAACTATGCCTAGTGAACCATATACATCATTATGTATTTTTCCACTAAGTTTGTTGCCCGTTCAATTCTTGGCCTATGAACGGTATTTTAATCATTCTCTTTAGAAAAGATTTGCAAGCGTCAAATGATTCAAAAATCAAATGACTCCAAAAATCCATTTGCATGGAGTTCCTTCATGCGTTCCTTTCTAACATGACCTAAATGGCGGTTCCACAAATAAGTGGAATTCAAATCATTTGCCTTATGGCATTTTAGCGTCAGTTTTATGTATGTGTGTTTCACCATTAAGATTTATAATAACTTATCCATCGTACATGGAGTAATGTCATAATTTGAACAACTCATTGTTTTCATTTGACCAGAGCAAAATAACAATTATTAAGTTCTTTATTATAAATTCTAAGGGCTAGATAGAATGCCAACGACGAACATAATAACACTTTATTTTGTTCCGTACGTGCTTTTCTATCATATTCCTTGTCAATCACTTAGGCCATTGTATTCTTGTATTGCGTTGTTTTGCATGACACTTCATACCAACCAATATGGTACTAATACCCAAGAATTTCATTGTGTGACTTAACTAGGAATACAACCATAACATGTATATCATTTATATACACCTGAGCTAGACTTTCTAGTCTTTTCTTTTCTTTTTGCCAAAATATCTTTTGCAGTTTCTCTTTTAGCTTTCCTCATTATTCAGAAAAACACTTCAACATCAATAACTTCTAGGTTTGTTGGTCAAATACCAATAACCTTGAGGTTCTTGAAGTTGATCATCATATGACAAGTGTTCTAGATTTCACTTATTAGTAACTATGATGAACAATTTCACTCATAATTTTATCCATCAATTCATGACAACCTTTTTGAGACCATGTCTGTACATGCTAGGCTCATAAAGTTTAACCTTAGTATTTGTATGTGCAAATCTAGCTTGCACCCGTTGTATGCACACGTAGAATCTATCACACCCGATCATCACGTGATGCTTCGAAACGACGAGTTTTAGTAACGGTGCATATTAAGGATGGTCACTTCATGGATATGCGAATATCGTTAGTGCCCCAATAGTTGGAGGATTGTGACGCCTTGCGTCTTCAACCTTTGTACATTCCCATAAAACTTATGAGTTCATGTAGTCTCACCAAATTATATTCTATCATCTTGCAATAAGGTCTTAGATATCACATATATCTCATACCTTGATTATTTCTGAAAACTAAATTTTCAGCTCCTTACTTTTCAAACAGCTTTTGAACTTCAAGTTTCACGGAGACAAGATAACTTTAGGTACTAATTGAAACCATAGCTCTTTGAATCAACAATGTGAGGTTTACTAAAAGTTTGCAATAGGACTTAATCAATTCTTGATTCTTTAACAATACGGTACCAATCCGTAAAGTTTCTTGTCAGATTTTAACAAGTATTTCTATCTCAATTACAAGACTAGCGCATAGTAGTAAACGGATGCCAATACTACAAAATTAATTCAAAATACTACTCAAACTATGTTTATGATAATTAGTTCATGTTTTAATCTAATTACTAATGAACTCCCACTTAATACAACATCCCTCATAGTTGTTAAGTGGTACACGATCCAAATCCACTACACCAAAACCGATCATCACGTGAGATGATGTAGCTTCAATGGTGAACATCAACATGTTGATCATATCATCCATATGACTCGTGTTCAACCTTTCGGTTTCCGTTGTCCCGAGGCCATGTCTCGTACATGCTAGGCTCGTCAAGCAAACCCAAGTATTCCGCGTGTGCAACATGGCTTACACCCGTTGTATGTGAATCGTTGAATCTATCACATCCGATCATCACGAGATGCTTCGAAACGACGAACCGTTACAACGGTGCATACGAGGGAAGAACACTTTATTATCTTGATATTAATGTGAGGGATCATCTTATAATGCTACCGTCGCGATCTAAGCAAAATAAGATGCATAAAAGGATTAACATCACATGCAGTTCATATGTGATATGATATGGCCCTTTTGTCTTTGCGCCTTCGATCTTTATCTCCAAAGCACGGACATGATCTCCATCATCAACGAGCATGATCTCCATCATCGTCGGCGTAGCGTCAAGGTTCATGGCGCCGTCTTCATGGTTGTTCACCTCATGTAGCAACTATTACAACTACTTTGAAATACTACTTAACATGAAATTTAAAGACAACCATAAGGCTCCCGCCGGTTGCCACAATACAATAATGATCATCTCATACATATTCATCATCACATTATGGCCATATCACATCACCAAACCCTGCAAAAACAAGTTAGACGTCTCTAATTTGGTTTGCATATTTTACGTGGTTTAGGGTTTACGAGAGAGATCTAATCTACCTACGAACATGAACCACAACGTTGATACTAATGTTTTCAATAGAAGAGTAAATTGAATCTTTACTATAGTAGGAGAGACAGACACCCGCAAAGCCTCTTATGCAATACAAGTTGCATGTCGAACGAGGAACAAGTCTCATGAACGCGGTCATGTAAAGTTAGTCCGAGCCGCTTCATCCCACTATGCCATAAAGATGCAAAGTACTCAAACTAAAGATAACAAGAGCATCAACGCCCACAATCCATTGTGTTCTACTCGTGCAACCATCTATGCATAGACACGGCTCTGATACCACTGTAGGATAACGTTGCATAGAAAACAAAAATTTTCCTACGGCGAACACGCAATCCAAGCCAAGATGCAATCTAGAAGACGGTAGCAACGAGGGGATATCGAGTCTCACCCTTGAAGAGATTCCAAAGCCTACAAGAGGAGGCTCTTGTTGCTGCGGTAGACGTTCACTTGCCGCTTGCAAAAGCGCGTAGAAGATCTTGATCACGATCGGTTCCGGCGCCACGAACGGGCAGCACCTCCGTACTCGGTCACACGTTCGGTTGTTGATGAAGACGACGTCCACCTCCCCGTTCCAGCGGGCAGCGGAAGTAGTAGCTCCTCTTGAATCCGACAACGACGACGGCGTGGTGCTCGGTGGCGGTGTAGAAGTCCGGCGGAGCTTCGCTAAGCTACGCGGACAATATGAAGTGGAGGAGCAAAGCTAGGGTTTGGGAGGGGGTGGCCGGCCACTCAAGGGGGGCGGCCAAGCTCTGGTCTTGGGGTGGTCGGCCCCCTCCCTTGGCCCCTCATTATATAGGTGGATCCCAAGTGTTGGTGTCCAAGTCTTCGAATAAGACCCGAAACCAAAACCTTCCATAGGAGGGGGAAACCTAGCCCAACTAGGACTCCCACCCAAAGGTGGGATTCCCACCTCCCATGTGGGGGTGGCCGGCCCCTATGGTGGAGTCCACTTGGGACTCCACCCCCACTAGGGCTGGCCGGCCATGGAGGTGGAGTCCCTTGTGGACTCCACCTTCCTTGGTGGTTTCTTCCGGACTTTTCTAGAACCTTCTAGAACCTTCCATAGAACCTTCCGCGACATTTTATTTCACATAAAATGACATCCTATATATGAATCTTATTCTCCGGACCATTCCGGAACTCCTCGTGATGTCCGGGATCTCATCCGGGACTCCGAACAAATATTCGAACTCCATTCCATAATTCAAGTACTACCATTTCAACATCCAACTTTAAGTGTGTCACCCTACGGTTCGAGAACTATGTGGACATGGTTGAGTACTCACTCCGACCAATAACCAATAGCGGGATCTCGGAGATCCATAATGGCTCCCACATATTCAACGATGACTTTAGTGATCGAATGAACCATTCACATACATTACCAATTCCCTTTGTCTCGCGATATTTTACTTGTCCGAGGTTTGATCTTCGGTATCACTCTATACCTTGTTCAACCTCGTCTCCCGACAAGTACTCTTTACTCGTACCGTGGTATGTGGTCTCTTATGAACTCATTCATATGCTTGCAAGACATTAGACGACATTCCACCGAGAGGGCCCGGAGTATATCTATCCGTCATCGGGATGGACAAATCCCACTCGTTGATCCATATGCCTCAACTCATACTTTCCGGATACTTAATCCCACCTTTATAGCCACCCATTTACGCAGATGGTGTTTGATGTAATCAAAGTACCTTTCCGGTATAAGTGATTTATATGATCTCATGGTCATAAGGACTAGGTAACTATGTATCGAAAGCTTATAGCAAAAAACTTAATGACGAGATCTTATGCTACGCTTAATTGGGTGTGTCCATTACATCATTCACATAATGACATAACCTTGTTATTAATAACATCCAATGTTCATGATTATGAAACTAATCATCCATTAATCAACAAGCTAGTTTAAGAGGCATACTAGGGACTTCTTGTTTGTCTACATATCACACATGTACTAATGTTTCGGTTAATACAATTCTAGCATGATATATAAACATTTATCATAAACATAAAGATATAAATAATAACCACTTTATTATTGCCTCTAGGGCATATCTCCTTCATACCCATGATCTCTGGATTTGGCACTCTTTCTTTGGTATGCCTGGATCCAACAATGACATCAACGTCCTAAACTGCTCCCCGGTCTTTTCCAAGCTTGTTGAGGGTCATGCTCCCCCGGTGGACTATGTGATCAATGGTCGGCACTACAACAAAGGATACTACCTTGCAGACGGTATCTATCCAAAGTGGGCAACATTTGTGAAGACTATCTCCAACCCTAGCACCCCCAAACTTTGCGAGTTTGTCGAGAAACAAGAAGCTTGCCAAAAAGACGTCGAGCGTGCATTTGGTGTCCTCCAGCAGAGATTTGCTGTCGTCCGGTTCCCCGCTATGACTTGGTCCAAAGATCAGATGTGGGAGGTGATGAACTGCTGTGTGTGCCTACACAATATGATTATTGAAAATGAGCGAAAGCATCCGGTTCCTCTGGCTGAGCAAGAAGCACCATATGAGAGAGAGGGTCCTCTTGCACAGCCTAATCACCAGGTGCCTCCATCATGGGCCGCCTTCATTGCTATGCGCCAGGAGATTCGAGACTCTACAATGCATCAGCTGCCGCAAGATGATCTCGGTGGAGCACATATGGAGGCTCCGAGGCAACGCCAACGCCGACGCCAACTAGTCTGTCTTAATTTGTTTGAAAAATTGTGAAATTGTGTGCTTCATTTGTTTCAGCACTTGTTAAACATTGTACTGATTATCGCCGAATTTGTTTCAGCAATTTTCGTACTCTTGGTTGCCGAACTTGTTAAATTTTATGTTAAATTTGTTTGAAATATGTCAAATGGTCGCGGTTGGGGGTTTCCTGCCGGGGGGACGGCTGGAACTTCGGCGCTCTCCACGCCAAATCTTCCTCCAATCCGGACGAAAATTTCGCCGGATTTGGGCGTGGGGAGCGCCAACGAGTGGGGATGCTCTAAGGAGATTCAAGCAAACCAAAAGCTGATTACCGGGTTATTAGGCATCTTCAACGGGGCGATTGATACGCGTACAGCACGCGTCCGTTGGGAACCCCAATAGGAAGGTGTGATGCGTACAGCGGCAAGTTTTTCCTCAGTATGAAACCAAGGTTTATCGAACCAGTAGGAGCCAAGAAGCACGTTGAAGGTTGATGGCGGCGAGATGTAGTGCGGCGCAATACCAGGGATTCCGACGCCAACGTGGAACCTGCACAACACAACCAAAGTACTTTGCCCCAACGAAACAGTGTGGTTGTCAATCTCACCGGCTTGCTGTAACAAAGGATTAGATGTATAGTGTGGATGATGATTGTTTGCAGACAGTGGCGGAGGCAGGAATAAATTTGAGATGTGGCGAAGTTGATAAATGAGAAAATGCAAGATTGCAATAAATAAATATTGCTTATGTGTACAACACAATTTGGTAATGATAAAATAGAATATTGCATTGAAGTACTTCACCAAATAAAAACTAGACGAATAATTGATCGACAATTTCAACTAGTTGAAAAATAATCTACAGAAACCGAGAAACAATAGAAAAATAATAATTAGTAACTGGATGTGTCATATTAGGGGACAGACGCATCGACGGATATAAATGCATACTCGTAATTAATTTCTCGTGAAGTGGCGACGGCATTCTTCTATGGATACGTCTAGTGGGCGGCCGCGTGGTCGTTTGCAGAGCTGAGCATACCCTCATATTAGGAATTTTTTTATCCCCTGATAAAAACGGAAAGATTCGATGGTTAATTTGCTGCTTCTCACTCTAAGCGCGTAAGTACGTCTTTTTTTCTCCTAAACGTGCATGCAACTCATACAGCTCATACCAGTTTGGCCAGATATCAAATACGCTAGCTAGATATTGTAGATCTATTTCAAAAGGCTATAACTTTCAGACCGTGTATTAAAATTATGATTCGCTTTCACATTTAGAATCCTCGTAACAAGATCTTTAAAACTAGATCTGGTTTGCACATATTTCAACAAACAAAATTAAGAAGCAACTTTGATGCGCTATAAAGCAACTTAGGCTAGCAACTAAGAAATTTTGATACGTGCCGAAAAAAAGATTCAAAACAATGGTAAATAACTTCGCAATAACGGTTGACATCTTTATAACAAATAAATATAGCTTCGCATGTTCACAAATAAATAACTTTAAAAACAACACTGCAGTGGCATGAAATTATACAAAAATGGTACACAACTTAGAAAACAACCACAAAAGCAAAGAGCACGGTCACGATAATAGTAAAGAACTTTAGTGCAGTTTTAGGTACCTTCACTGTAGTGGTAGGCAACCTGCCAAATAAAGGTAAGCAACTTCGGTGCACCAAAGTAGTAGTCGGACATCAAAGTTAGTAGGCATTGTCAACACTAGAGTTGCACACTGAGGCACCAAAGATACTCTATCGGACACCAAGAATGTGTTGCAAGCACCAAGGTTTCTATTTCCGGTCCCAAAGTTGCTCCCTCGGGTTCCGATATTGCTCTGCTGGGCAGCAAAGTTGCTTCATCCGGTCCCAAAGTTGCTCCATCGGGTTCCGAAGTTGCTTTGCTAGGCAGCAAAGTTGCTCCGTCGAGTTCCGAAGTTGCTCTGCGAGGCAACAAAGTTGCTCCGTCGGGTTCCAAAGTTACTCCATCACGTTCCGAAGTTGCTTTGTTGGACAGCAAAGTTGTTCTGTCGGGTTTCAAAGTTGTTTTGTTAGGCAGCAAAGTTGCTTCATCGGGTTTCAAAGTTACTTTCTAGGATACTAAAATTGCTCTCTCAGGCGCGATGCTGGAAGGCGTGGGCAGCGCCGGCGATCCTACACCCGCCCGACGTCCATGCTCGCCGGCGCTACTTTGGACCTTTGGTGTGACGAAGATCGGAACCAAGGGAAAATTCCGTGCGCGATGTTCCATGTCGTGTACGCGCTCGACGGCTCCAGAATCCAAAATAGTGCAGTGCGCTGTGTTCCCAGCTCATGTGAACGGGCCGCGCAAACCACGTCGACCACGTGCTCTACGCCTCTACCCGGTAGAAAAGCACCTGGCCCACCACAATCGACCGGTCGTGCGTCTGCTCTGGTGAGCGCTCGAGACTTCCGTCTGGCACACGCGCGCTCGCAAGATTTCAGGTTCTTCTATCTGTCGATGGAACATTTTTCTTTATTTCCGCAAGATCAATTCCTTTGTAGTAGAGCTTTATTCAGACAACGACAAGACTGGTTTCAAGTCCGAGATCAAATACCTTATATACTCGGTATTCTTCTTCGGTGCCATTCCCTACTCGCGCTTAGTGGCCCTCGCGGCGTTGCCGGTCGCGGCCTTGTCTCGTCGGCCGGCAGCCGTGGCTATGGTTGGTGCTGCGCGCTAGCGTTCTGCAGCGATGCCGCATCCGCTCCCCACGATCACGATCCCGATCGGTTTCTGGGTTGGCAGCGGTATCCCCACGATCACAATCGTAGATGTCAATCGGTTTCCGTGTATCCTGCTTTACCGATCAGGTTTCAGGTTTCAGGCCCAATAGTCACCAAGCCCAACACGAGACCAATCTGTTACCGGTTCAATTGTTTCGGCTGAAAACGCACCACACCAGCGACGCGCCGACGCCATCGATACCTGAAGCAGAAAGCAATCGCAAACCTGAAGCACGTCTGCACATATATACCTAGTATTGGCGCTAAAATTTAGGTATGGCGGCCGCCAAACCTTGCCATATAGCTGGCTCCGCCCCTGTTTGCAGAGAACAGTAGAACAAGTATTGCAGTAGATTGTATCGATGTAAAAGAATGGACCGGGGTCCACAGTTCACTAGAGGTGTCTCTTCCGTACTGCAGATAAAGGGGGCCAGTCGTAGCCATTTTTTTGCCACTTAAAAGCTCAATTTATTCAGTTTGTAGACGTACAAGGGTCGTTCTGAATACAGTACAGCAAAGGAGGGCAGCGGCGGGGAATGGTTCTAGGCGGCTAAAACTTTTCGTTTTCAGGCCCAACTGTAGAGACCCATCCTACATATTGAATCTTGCTTCCACGTTCACCTATAAATATCCTCGCCGGCTCAATCCGTCGGCCTTCATCAGATCAACCGAGTCGATGTAGAAAAACGATGTATAAATACGGCCGTACCAAGTATATGACGCATACGGATCTAAATGGACCGTACGGAATTTTTTTCTTTTCAGTACGTGTTCTAATAGAGGTTAAGATAACTCTTAATTATCCCTAATGCCCATCATGACCCTGATTTTGAAGGGGTACGGAGAGATCGAAGCTGTTCGTATATTTAAGTTACGGGAAGGGGTGCGTACCGAAGCAAAAGTGCCAATATAATAGTAAATCAGCCGAAAAGGAGAATCATCTATTCCGAGGCAAGAATATCTTTCCAAGTCATGATTAGTACTCCATCCGTCCAAAATACTGTAAATATTTTTACAAGCTATATATACGACAGCTTGCTGAAATTATTACAACCTTTAATCCTGGTGAATACCCAGCCTAGGGAGGGCACTCCCGCGTGGGCGATTTGGGCCGTTGGATCTTGTTTAGAAGTGATCAATGCCGTTGGTTTTCATCTTTGGTCTCGGACTTTTTTCACCGAGTTCTGCCATTTTAGAGCTTATATTTTTGAATGGGGATGACTAATTTCTGTAAGTCTGAAGTTTTCAGTACCAATACCACTCTATCAACGAAGCAGTACTCATTTTTCTTTTTGTGAACCAGGATTTAAAAACTATTTTCGGAGGGAAGTATTTGATTCTAGCTGAAATAAAACAAAACATTAAGCCACAATCCAGTGAATTTTGATTATTTGACCTTCACTTAGTATGAATTGCAATGGAATTTTCCCACGGTATATTCCCTTCATAAAAGATTCATTGACTGCTCCATCTGGCGATCAACACACGTTATGTCATTTTATACATTGTATCAGAGGTAAAATGTTCTTGGGTGTATGTGATTACATTAGTATAATTCGCATTTATTTTGGTAAAAATACTCAAAAACTGGATTTTAGACAGATAAGAAACTTAGTTTGATGTGGTCCGTTGAGAAGGTTTGATATAACTTTGACGCTCTGAAATCAAGTGGTGATTCGATATAATCATCTGAAAACATCGTTAGTAGAAGTAGATATTTTGTACTTATCCATTTTTCGAAAGATGAATTATCACCTTTTACTTGTATTCTTTAAAGTTAGATACGTTTATATACATGACCGATGGATTTACATGACGTAATGAAGATCATAAATGTATCAGATTAGTCAATTCTCTTCATTTATCACTTTCGTATATCCCCTCTTTTTCAGTAACTCAGTTCTACTGGGGGGGGGGGGCAGCTGCCCCCAGTAAAATGTTTATTCCCTTGTAACAGCATTTTTAAAGAGTGATTTGCCCACACCTAAAATGAAAATTTTCTCGAATAAGCACATTCTTGCCCGCTTTTGGGTTCGCCATATGAGAGATGACTATCACTTTATGTTGTAAGTGGTCGTAGGATGGTGAAAGCCACCATTAAGAACTAAGTCGGCCTCCTATTTGCTCAATAACTCAGGTTGTCATTTAGATGATCAACTGCATCCATATTTCTTTTGGTGTACTTTCTCGATAGCTCATTTATTCTCCAATAGAAATCAATGAGCTAATCGTAATACATATTTATGTATGCAGGTCTCAGTTAGCTTCCAGAACTACAAGCTCTACCGCCACCTCGAGGATCAAGGGTGGCGGTTGAGCTCGTTTGGGGTGGCGATGAGGTCATCTTGGACGTGACGGGCACATACGTGACCGAGCAACTGCACTCGCTTCGTCAGCGCTCACAGCTGCGAGAAGTGGACTGTTATGGTGGACTTGGGCCCTGAAACACCGTACAACCGCCAGGTTGGCAAGGGTTGTCGTCCTATCTTCACTCACGCAAAGAAGGAACATCACAACATTGACGCCCTGATGTGCGTCGGCATTTTTCCCCCCTCCAACAACGGCAGTCCCCGACGCCGATCAATTTCAGCATCGGGGTTCCGGGGTACACATGCAGCAACGCAACAATGTTGCCCCTAACGCGGACCATGGTCAGCAGGCAGCGGCACATCCAGGCACTGTGTAAGTCTTCTACTTGCGACTTAATGCATTTAGCAGTGGTCTTGCAATACATAGGAATTGTGGTAGATTGTTGAAATATATATATAGACGGTAACACTTTACCTCATTAAAATGTAAGTAGTAGAAGCTAACATGAGTTTGAAGGGAGGATCGGTAAAAGCATTTAACCAGGACCCATGCATCAGGAATATATGGGCTGGGGAGGGGGCAGTTGCCTCCCCCTCACATACACATATTCCCATCTCTGCGCCTTCAACTAATTGGCAGTTTTCTGCAGATGAAACCTTATATATTGCAACTGTGCCATGATTAATGAACGGTATTCGATCAACAACCTTCCTAAACTTGTACACTTAGGTTTCTTTACAGAGCCATGTAACATAGCACCATGTACACAAAAAACAAAATTCATATAAGTCAAATTTTACGTGAGAAGTTTTATACTCCCTTATGCTCATATTAATGGACTCAACTTTGTTTAGATACACATGTATCTAGTCGAAAAACTTAACTATATACATATGAATCTATATGGACCAGAGGGAGTAGAGAAAATTATTAGTAATCTATGAGCGATAAAAGTCATACTATTAAATAATCTCTTCTTCAATCATTATCATCTCGAGGTTAAGGCTTGCCATAATGGATAGTAATATATAGTAGTATCATGCATACGATATTTGTGTACTATAATATCTCTATAGCGGAAATGCTCATTTGATCTCGGGTTCATATGAGCTCGTTTTTTGAACCACTCATTTTTTGTACACCACCGTATCTCTATCGTATGCCTATTATTTTAGTCAGTCGAAGACTCACTTGCAACGAGGACACTACTTTCCTGGCGACAGCCGCTGCGGTAACCACCCTCAGCTGCAGCAGGTTTGTCGCCGGTGCCGCCGCCCTAACCATGTCGTCCTCAGCTGTAGCCGGCTGGGCGCGGACGCCGCTGCTGTAGCCATAGCATCCTCTGCTGCAGTAGGCTGGTCGCAGACGCCGCTGCTGTAACCATGACATCCAGTGATACTGCCGCTTGGTCAGCGGAGCTGTAACCATGGCGTCCGTCCTCTGCTACTGCCACTTGGTCGTTGGCTCCGTGGCTGCTGCTTGGTGTTATATTGTGATCCAAATTCATATACTAAAAGGAGGCTAACTTCTGACGAGCGGAGCGAGGCCCGTCGCCGGAGGCTTGGGCTGAAGCGTCTATATATATTCCCTGTAAGCCGCCGTTAGGGTTTTATCGCATCATTGTACACCCACGGCGTTTGTAAACACCACCGAAATAGTGAAGTTTTGTTGGCTGGCGCCCGTGGTTTTTCCCTTGTGTGTTGCAAGGGTTTTCCACGTTAAAATCTCGTGTCCCCTGCAGTGTTTCATTTTTCGTTCTTCGTTTATTGTGCATCTCGATTGTAACAAGTGGTATCAGAGCCCGTGTTCTTTGGATCTAGGGTTTACGAGATGTCGTCACTGAAGTTCGATCTACCGCAGCTGGACTACACCACGAGATTTGCTTTGTGGCAAGTGAAGATGAGGGCGATTCTCGCCCAATCTTCGGATCTGGATGAAGCGATCGATGCTTTCGGCGAGAAAGCAAAGGATACCTGGACCGATGCGGAGAAGCGGAAAGACCGTAAGGCTTTATCGTTGATTCAACTCCATCTCGTCCAATAATATTCTGCAGGAAGTGCTGCAGGAGAAAACCACCGCCGAGTTATGGGTCAAACTAGAGGAGATCTGTTTGTCCAAGGATCTCACGGGCAGATTGCACGTGAAGATGAAGCTGTTCTCGCATAAGTTGCAAGAGGGAGGTTCGGTAATGAATCACCTATCTTCCTGGAAAGAGATTGTTTCTGATTTGCAGTCTATAGAAGTTAAGTATGAGGATGAGGATTTAGGTCTTCTTCTTTTATGCTCGCTGCCTAATTCGTTCAGTAATTTTCGTGACACCATATTATTGAGCCGCGACAAACTAACTCTCGCGGAAGTTTATGATGCTCTCCAACAAAAGGAGAAAATGAAATCTATGGTGCAGGCTAAAAGTTCGTCCTCCAAGGCGGAGGCATTAGAGGTCCGTGGCAGGCCTGCGCAGCGAGATAACTACTACCACAACAACAGAGATAAGAGCAAGGGCGACAGAGGTCGCTCAAAGTCCAAATGACGTGACAAATTCTGCAGGTATTGTAAGAAATCTAACCACAATATTGATGATTGTTGGAAGCTGCAGAACAAGGAGAAAAGGAACGGAACTTACCAACCGAAAAATAATGATGGTAATGGTAAGGCTGCCGTTGTCACCGGTAAGGGTGAGGCTGCTGTTGTTGCTGGTAGTGATAGTTCTGATGGAGATTGCTTAGCTGTCATGGCTGCATGTGTTTCACGTGATGATGAATGGATTCTTGATACTGCATGTTCGTTTCATATTTGCTGTAACAAAGATTGGTTCAGTTCTTATGAGTCTGTGCAGAGTGGAGATTTTGTGCGTGTGGGGAATGACAACCAGTGCAGCATTGTTGGCATTGGTTCTGTTCGAGATCAAGACCCATGATGGGATGACACGCACGTTGACGGGAGTGAAACACATACCCTCCATGGCGAGGAATTTGATCTCTTTGAGTACCCTTGATTGTGACGGGTACAAGTACAAAGGTGGGAACAAACTTTTGAAGGTATCATCAGGTTCTCTCATTATTATGATTGGTGATATGAATTCTGCGAAATTATATGTCCTTAGAGGTAGCACTTTGCCCGGTATTGCTGCTCGTCGTTAGTTCTGATGAAACTAGTAAGACTAACCTTTGGCATAAGCGTCTTGGACATATGAGTGAGCTTGGCATGGCAGAATTGGCAAAGAGAGAGCTAATTGATGGATGCGATTTAGGTAAGCTTGAGTTCTGTGAGCACTGCATCTTTGGTAAGCATAAAAGAGTAAAATTTAATGCTTCTGTTCATACCAGCAAAGGCATTTTAGATTATGTACACGCTGATGTTTGGGGTCCGTCCCGTAGAACTTCTAATGGTGGTGCTAATTACATGCTTACTATTATTGATGATTACTCAAGGAAAGTGTGGCCATATTTCCTGAAACATAAATCTGATGTTTTTATTGCTTTTAAGAAGTGGAAAGTTATGGTAGAAACCCAAACTGAAAAGAAGGTTAAGATACTCCGTACTGACAATGGTATGGAATTTTGTTCAAATGAATTTGATGAGTTTTGCAATAATGATGGGATGGTAAGACATCATACCATTCCGTACACCCCTCAACAGAATGGCGTGGCTGAACGCATGAACAGGACTATTATTTCGAGGGCTCGCTGCATGTTGTCTAATGCAAAGATGCATAGAAGTTTTTGGGCTGAAGCAGCCTCCACCGCATGTTATCTCATCAACAGGTCACCTTCTCGTTCCACTTGATAAGAAAACTCCAATTGAGGTATGGTCTGGTTTGCTCGTTGATTATTCAGATTTGAGAGTTTTTGGTTGCACTGCTTACGCTCATGTTGATAATGGAAAGTTGGAGCCAAGGGCTGTTAAGTGCATCTTCCTTGGTTATGGTTCAGGAGTCAAGGCATACAGATTATGGAATCCTGAAACTAAGAAAATTGTGTTGAGCGGGAATGTCGTTTTTAATGAGGCGGTTATGTTCAATGATAGTCCGTCTACTGATATTTCTGATGCTATTGATTCTCCTGATGTTTCTGATGATGAGCAGCACAGAATTGGCGTGCAGGTGGAGCACGCAAAGGAGAATGAAAATGTGGTTCCTGAAACCAACAATGATGATACTGATGTTCCATCTTCACCACCTTTTGTTCAGCGACAAGGACGGTCTATTGCTGCTGACCGCCCTAAGAGAAATATTACACCTCCTACCCGATTAATTCAAGAATGTGATATTGTTGATTATGCTTTGAGTTGTGCTGAACAGGTGGAGCATGATATTGAACCAGCTACATATACTGAAGCCATTGCTTCGACTGATAAAGAGAAGTGGGTAGGTGCGATGCAAGAAGAGATGCAATCGCTTGAGAAGAATGGCACATGGGATTTTGTGCACTTGCCTAAACAAAAGAAGGCTGTCCGTTGCAAGTGGATATTTAAAAGAAAGGATGGTTTGTCTCCTAATGAGCCTCCACGGTTTAAGGCAAGGTTAGTAGCAAAAGGTTTCAGTCAAATTTCAGGTGTTGATTATAATGATGTATTCTCCCCGGTTGTGAAGCATAGTTCTATTCGTGCTTTCTTTGGTATTGTTGCTATGCATGATCTTGAGCTTGAGTAGCTAGATGTAAAGATCTGCTTTTCGCATGGTGAGTTGGAGGAGGAGATATATATGGACCAACCTGAAGGTTATGTTGTGCCCGGTAAGGAGGATCTTGTTTGCAAATTAAAGAGGTCCCTTTATGGTCTGAAACAGTCGCCACGACAGTGGTATAAAAGGTTTGATTCATTTATGCTTACACATGGTTTTGAGAGATCTCAGTATGATAGCTGTGTGTATATCAAGTTTGTTAATGGATCATCTATTTATTTGCTGCTATATGTTGATGATATGTTGATTGCTGCCAAGAGCATGAAAGAGATCACTATTTTAAAGAATCAATTAAGTAGTGAGTTTGAGATGAAGGATCTTGGTCCTGCTAAGAAAATACTAGGCATGGAAATTAAAAGGGACAGAAAGTCTAGTTTGTTGTTTCTTAGTCAGGAAAAGTACATTGAGAAAGTTCTCCATCTTTTTAATATGCATGACGCAAAGTCAGTTACTACTCCTATTGCTTCTCATTTCAAGTTGTCATCTTTGCAATGTCCTAGCTCTGAAGATGATATTAAGTACATGTCTTGAGTTCCCTATTCTAGTGCTGTTGGTTCCTTGATGTATGCCATGGTTTGTTCACGTCCTGATCTGTCATATGCTATGAGTTTGGTCAGTCGATACATGGCTAATCCTGGTAAAGAACATTGGAAAGCCGTTCGGTGGATTTTCGGTACCTTCGCGGCACATCAAAAGCTTGCTTGAGGTTTGGCAGGATTGGTGAGGGGCTCGCCGGATATGTTGATTCAGATTATGTCGGCGATTTGGATAAGAGAAGGTCCCTCACGGGTTATGTGTTTACTTGTTGGTGGATGTGCTTCGTTAGTCTGGAAGGCTACTTTGCGGGATGTTGTTGCACAATCTACTACCGAGGCTGAGTACATGGCTATTGCTCGAGGCGGGTAAAGAGGCTGTTTGGTCGAAAGGTTTATATGCTTGAGCTTTGTGGAGATAATGCTTGCATTAAGTTGTTCGATGGACAGTCAAAGTGCTATTTATCTTACTAAAGATCAGATGTTCCATGAGAGGACAAAGCACATTGATATTAAGTACCACGCAATCGGAGATGTGGTTGCAAAAGGTAAAGTGAAGGTATGCAAGATTAGTACTCATGATAATCCTGCTGATATGATGACTAAGCTCTGTCTCGTGTCCAAGTTTGAGCTTTGCTCAAGCTTGGTTGGTATAACTGTTTAGCCCAAGTGGCTATTGGCGCCAGCAAGTGTTTTCTTTGTTGATTCAGGTGATTGTTGAAGTTCATGCTACAAGGAATTTGTCTCAAGGTGGAGTTTGTTATATTGTGATCCAAATTCATATACTAAAAGGAGGCTAACTTCTGACGAGCGGAGCGAGGCCCGTCGCCCGTACGGATCTTTGCCACCGTCTATATATATTCCCTGTAAGCCGCCGCTAGGGTTTTATCGCATCATTGTACACCCACGGCGTTTGTAAACACCACCGAAATAGTGAAGTTTTGTCTGGCCGGCGCCCGTGGTTTTTCCCTTGTGTGTTGCAAGGGTTTTTCCACGTTAAAATCTCGTGTCCCCTACGGTGTTTTATTTTTCGTTCTTCGTTTATTGTGCATCTCGATTGTAACACTTGGTCCATGGTGCTGCTACCGCAACATCCAACCATGGGGTCCCCCGTGGCTGCCGCTTGGTCACCGGCGGCGCTGTCGCCGCTTGGACGAAGGTAGCGTACATACGAACAGCACCTGGAGTACACACTTTTTCTAATCCCGTATCTGACACAACAACAGTATTTCCTATACCAGCTGCGCGGTCTATAAAACAAGCTCATCTGAGCTCGTGTTCAGAATAGCCGCTTCCTTTCTAAGTTCATATAAATATATGAAGATTTTATCTTTATGGCTATGATATAGTCATACACATAAAGAGTTAGAGAAGAAATGACTGTAACATTCTTGAGCAGGCAAGTCCACGAAACGGAGAAAAGACCATAACATACCAACCGATGGTATGAGTACCTCTTATGAACTTCAGGACATAACCATCAACATGACCATGAACTTCTGTGTGTACGATTTGAGGAAACTAGAGGATTCCCCGCGCGTTGCTGCGGGATTTTGTGGGGAGTTTTTTTTATTTTTTAAAGTATGCGTGCCTTGGATTCTACAAATATGTCTACCATCTAGAGAAGCAGTACATCAAGCAAAATAGTATCATAGTATGACTTGACACTAATCTATTGAATAAGTGTTAAACATTAGATGCCATGAATTAGGATGAGGAAAATATGTATTCTACCTATGTTGAATTTTTTCTCGAAGGGATGAACATATGCACCTTATGTCCAATTTGTTTTCATGCCTTGCATCACCTCATATAGAAATAGAAATTTATCCCAGACATGAACGAATATAAGATGATTTGGTACCTTCAATAAATATACCAGGATGCACTAACATGGTTGATATGATCTACTGATTGCAACTGGGAATAATATGAAAAATACAAATTCAGAATCCAAGATTTTTTTTTGAATCTGAGCACCAACACATTTGTATTGCCGCATCATGCATCATAATCATAATATTGTATCTCTTTACCATGCGCAGACTTCCAAAAAGAAGAGACTTAGCCTCCTCCAACACATAATTAGTATATATATGTAACTTAATAGTTTTCAGATAAGAATTGTGCGATCATGGAAAAGAACACGACTGGTGCATATGCATATCAAAACCAATTAAAAAGCGGGAAGCTTTGTTCCCGTCAACTAAAACATTAATATACATGAAAGTAGAAAACATAATAGCGCCACAAACTCTTGCCCGGTGACTCGAGAATCAGTAATGTCAAATCATGCTGAATTATAGGACAAACAATAATACATCAGATAAATTCACAATGCTAGATGGCTGGTAAAGATCTATGTATGTTTTTATTTTCTTGTCTGGTACAAAGAACTAAACATTGCTGCAGAGAAAACCAAGATGAACTTGCCTCCAAAAAAAAATATTATTGAAGTGCTCTTGTGCGACTCTATCAGATCCCATGTTGTACTGCCATGCCTTTTGGTAACGTGA
This sequence comes from Lolium rigidum, assembly GCF_022539505.1. NCBI lineage: Eukaryota > Viridiplantae > Streptophyta > Magnoliopsida > Poales > Poaceae > Lolium > Lolium rigidum. The sequence goes on from NC_061510.1 coordinate 326,647,451, forward strand.
ATACTGAATGTGCACCTAAGATTTTTTCTGCAACCTGAACTTAAACTTAGTTTGCATATATGCATGCGAGTATCCATAAAAATGAATCACAGAGGTACATGAGATATACTGATGACAATATGACATACGCGGCAACAATAATCAAAGAGCCAACTGCAGGATATTGTGCTTGTAAAGCAGCAATACAGTACATAGGAATTAGGATTCAGACATCCATCCTGTTCATGGCGAGGGCACTGAAACAGGACGCGGTGAAGGCTCCAGATTCAGACATCCATCCTGTTCATGGCAATGACTGGACGACTGGGGATACAATATCATGTCCAACATGTTGACTTTCTGATGGCAAAACCTAACAGATCAAAAACTGAGTTCATGGCACATGGAGATGTCATATAGAAGGCGGGGAAGAGGAACAGACAATTCACTCTCGGTAGCTCGGATTTTGAAGAGATGAGGAGCTCGGATACCCAGTACTCTTGCTCGGATTTGACATGTGGATGTGGTGGAGAAGATGGAAAGGATGCAGCTGGACTGCTCAAGTGTGAGAGGCGAGAACAGATGCTATATAACCTGCGTTTGTTACTCTTGCTTGGAGAAGATGAAGAGGAAGGATGAAATTAATCGATGCATTCTCATATGTTCCATGCATTGAAACCAAAGAAGATGAAGCGGATGGGTAATCAATGGAGGATGCGAAGTGAATAAGCGGCGTGGAGTTGGAGGAGAGGAACAGTCCGTGGAGAAGACAAAGGTCATTCCTCTCAAAGAAGATGAAGCAAATTGTAATCAAGAGCTTGATGGCTTCAGGAGAGCTAAGTGTCAATTCAGCTCACGCATGAATGCCTTAAATATTTTGACAGTTTTTGGAGAGGAAAGGCCAATTACTAACCGATTATAATTATGGGGAGGATATGGGGCTCACGGTTAGAATATTTTGGGGTGACGTTCTATAGTGATAATTACCTGAAAACAAAACAAAGAATGACATGGAAAGCTGCTGACATGGCTGGTTGTGATTGCTTGAAGATGTTGGTGAGGTGGATATGTTGCATGTTGAGAGAATTCACCTTAGTGGGTTGCTCCTATTTAGTTATTATAGATTGCCCTAGCAACGCACAATTTCTCTGATACGTGTATGATTGGACAGGGAGGCTTCGGCAAAGTTTACAAGGTCACTCAGTTCACTTTTCCTTTAATAGTGCTAAAATTAACCAAATTTATTTGTTTATGTGAAAAATGTTTTTATTTTATTTTATAGGGAATGTTAGGTGGTAAGGAAATTGCTGCGAAGAGACTAAGTATGGATTCTCTACAAGGAACAAAAGAATTCAGAAACGAAGTAATTCTGATTGCAAAATTGCAACATAGAAACTTGGTTCAACTTCTTGGATACTGTGTTGAGGGAGCTGAAATGTTGCTGATATATGAGTATCTTCCTAATATGAGCTTAGATGCTACCCTTTTCGGTATTGTTCTAGAAACACACCATAATTTCATAATGCAAATTGGAGACATTTACCCTACATTAATTTATATCCACAGATGATTTGAAAAGAACAATGTTGGATTGGGAAACACGGTTTAGTATAATCAAAGGAGTTGCAAGGGGACTTCTTTACCTCCACCAAGATTCAAGATTGACCATAATCCACAGAGATCTCAAAGCTGCAAACGTTCTACTAGATGCAGAAATGAAACCGAAGATAGCGGATTTTGGTATGGCGAGGATCTTCAGGGATAACCAACAAAATGCAAATACACAACGCGTTGTTGGGACATAGTGAGTATCTGTTGAAAGAAAGTGAATGGTAAACTTTGAATAAATTCAACTCCCATTCGATATTAATGCGTGCAACTAAAATGATCATGTAGTGGCTACATGGCTCCTGAGTATGCAATGGATGGTGTCTTCTCTACCAAGTCTGACGTCTACAGTTTTGGTGTGTTACTACTAGAGGTTGTAACTGGTATAAGAAGAAGCTCTAGTGGTCAAATCATGGGATTCTCAAACCTCATAGTCTATGTGAGTACACAAATAACTTCTCCCAAGTTTATCAGTGTTACTTCAAGTTTCCAAAAATTATTTTTTAGAGTTGCAACAATTATAATATGATGGTCGTGATTACTACAGTCATGGAATATGTGGAAGGAAGGGAAGACAAAAGTATTGGCAGACTCATCTATCATGGATACTTGTTCAGAGGATGAAGTTTTGCTTTGCATCCATTTGGCACTCTTGTGTGTCCAGGAGAACCCTGATGACAGACCGCATATGTCATCTGTTGTGTTCGTCCTAGAGAACGGAAGCATTGCACTTTCAACCCCCGAACCCCCCACCAACTTTGCACGGCGCAACACTGAAATGGAGCAAGTCAGAGATGATATCCAACACTCCGTGAACAGTTTTACTCTTACCGAGATTCAGGGTCGATGAAACAAGGATCGAACACTATATATAAAAGTTGACTCAGCAAAACAGTCACGCAGCAAGGGAGTCATTATTATATTTATGTGTGTTTTTGTTTCGTTTGTTTTTGATCTTGATTGCATATTTTAGTTTGAAAAGAAACTTAAGAAATTGAGATACTCACAAAGGCAACCGGGACTTGAATAAAAAAACTACTTGATTAAAGTCACTTTGCATTAGAGACGTTTTTTATTCTTCCCTGTTGAAATAAATTGCCTACATCTTTCCATCAGCTCGGGCTTTTGGAATAGTTGGCTAGTGCATGCAATTCAATATGGTATCAGAGCAGGAGGTCCTCGGACCAAATCCTGGCCAACGCAAGAATTAAAAAAAAATATTGCGGCTCCCCAAACATGCGTCACAATAGGCCAAAGGGCAAAGACGTAGGGTGAGTGTTGAAATAAATTGCCTACATCTTTCCATCAGCTCGGGCTTTTGGAATAGTTGGCTAGTGCATGCAATCCAATATTCCCCAGTTTGATCTTTGTGTACACAATGACCCATGAGATGTAAACTCCGGACCTCTAAAACTTTGCAACAAAACGGCTATTTGCATTAAATGATGCACAGGTCGGGGCTCCCCATTTCTAAAAGAAGAGTCTATTACTAACACTAATATCTCCCTTTTTATATAGGGATTTCTATTTTCGTGCCCCTGGCTCCTTAGTTGTGCTCAGTTTTCCCCAGCCCCTTAGTTTTTCCTCAGTTTTCCCCAAAACCTTGTCTGAAACCCGCAGAAGGAGCTCGGACGGAAGGAATCCCGTTAGTTGACGTTGGTTGGTGCTGGCAAGTGGGGCCGCTGTTGGTGCCCCGCAGTGGACACGTCTTCACTTATCCAGATCATCGTGGGACCCATAACTTGTCCACGTTAAGTGCGCCGGACCCACAGCTTACCCAGGTGACCGTTGCAAAATGGGAGCCCGAGCCAGCCCTGCGCCCGTGCCCGTGCCATTGCTTCCCCTTTCTTTCCCCGCGCCCCATTGTTCTTCTTCTCCGCCAGCGGCAGCCCTTCTCCGGCAGGCGGGTGATGTCTAGTTTCTCTTCGACCTCCCGTTCTTCATGGCCGCAGTATGGACCCGTGCCTTTGACAAGATGCCCCGACCGCCCACGCCAGAGCCTCTGAAGCGGTCGATCTGTAAGACGGACGAGAACGGCAACCGTGGACGTGAGTTCCTTGCATGCGAGAGCTTGCCATATAGAGAGGGGGATAAGGTTAGATCTCGCTCCAATTTCTCTGTTTTCTCTCGATTTTCTTGCTATTCCATCGAATTTGGGATTTAGGGTTCCCGTTGTTGTTTTCAGATCCTGAAGAAATGCAGGCATTTCGAGTGGATCGATGTGTACGTTCAGAGGCTTCAATTGCAGGAATCAATTGGCGCTATTGGGGAGCGCAATTTGGGAGGGGGGACTTTCTGTAGAGAATGCGGCGGAGAGAGGAGCCGTTCCGATTATGCCTAATGCTCCCAATGTAGGACTGGTGGAAGTGAAGGGAGAACTGAAGAAAATGAACAAGCAGTTAAGGCAGCTGATCGAGTTGAAGAAGAAAGCTAATCTGATAGCTGGTTGTTTTTTCTGTTGTATAATTGCGATCGGACTCTTATCATTGCTCACCAGGCGCTAGAAGTTGTTACAAGGGATACCTTGTTACAAATTCATTATTCAGTTACATGTACTTGTAGTTGTTTTCATGGTTAGTGTGTGCATTCACCGAAATTACCAACTATATTGGAATGCTTTATGTATGCCTCATGTTTATACAAGGGATTCTTATCATTGCTCACCGAACTATATTAGTGTGTGCCGTTTCAAATTACCAAAACTATATGCCAAAACTATATCCCCTAAAAGAAAAAGGAAAGCGAAAGATAGTTGATAATTGTTAGAGGGGTGACAATAATGCATTCACCGAAATCCGCAAATATGTATGCCTCATGTTTATACCGAAATTATATCACTTTTGGGCCGTTTCAAATTACCGAAACTATATGCCAAAACTATATCCCCTAAAAGAAAAAGGAAAGCGAAACATAGTTGAGTTAGAGGGGTGAAAATAATGCATTCACCGAAATCCGCAAATATGTATGCCTCATGTTTATACCGAAATTATACCACTTTTGGGCCGTTTCAAATTACCGAAACTATATGCCAAAACTATATCCCCTAAAAGAAAAAGGAAAGCGAAAGATAGTTGATAATTGTTAGGGGGGTGACAATAATGCATTCACCGAAATCCGCAAATATGTATGCCTCATGTTTATACCAAAATTATACCACTTTTGGGCCGTTTCAAATTACTAAAACTATATGCCAAAACTATATCCCCTAAAAGAAAAAGGAAAGCGAAAGCCAAAACTATATCCACCGACAGAGAGAGAGGGGTGGCCACGAAGAGAGAGAGAGAGGGGTGGCCACGAAGAGACGGGGAGGGGTATACTGCCCGTTAGATCAGTTGATCAACGGTTCGTGGAGTCGATCCGTGTGACAACGGCTCAACCAATCAGGATAAGTTTGGGCTTCTGAGAGCATTTGTGACAGAACTTGAGGGCAAAACTGAGTAGTACTAACAATCCAAGGGCACATAAATAGTAAATAGACTAAGGGATTCAAACAAAAAGAATTACAAAATGAAAAATGCATGTTTTGTTCAATATAATTCATATTGGGATACATCAAATTATTTGCAATTCAAATATACATGAGTGTGACAATTATGGCATCATTTAGACAAACTATGTTTTTGGGGAAGATGTTTTGCAAAGGGGTTTGAGTGGAAAACCATGCATCTTCATAGCTACACTAGTGATTCTGAGAAGTGGCAATTTGTGGTAAAACTTGATTTATATATTTTTGTTAAGGTTTTCTTGGTGGCAGGTTGCGTAGGAAGACTCCATGAGTAGGTGCCACCATGTTTTTATTTTTTTGAATTTTTTTGCGCATGAAATGCCTCAGTTAGATATGTTAATCTCATTTGTTGACTCTCTGTTGACTAGCTACTTGAGGGTAAAACTGAGTATATTGCACTTGCCAGTCTAAGTACTCAAGGGGAAAACTGAGTACAGATAAAATTTCTGTATAAGGCCCGAGGTTATAACTGAGTACACCAAACGTCCCAGGGTTAGACTCGTGTCGCGGTGCACGCTGCAGCCGTGCATAGCGGACGCGTGTTGCGGTACACGCCACCTTCGTCTTTATAGAGCCCTTTTCCTCTCCCTCGACGCACGTTCTCACTGCAACCGCCTCTCCTGTCCCATCATCTTCTCCACAACCGAAGAAAAACCCCGAAGAAAACCGCCGGCGATGGAGAAGAATGAGATGCCCATTGTCGGCGCATCAGCCGCCGGCGCATCGGCCACTGCCCCCGTCCAGGCCCCTGTCGCTGCTTCCAACGTAGCAGTCGGCGCATCAGCCGCCGGCGCATCGGCCGCCGCCACCGTCCAGGCCCCCGTCTAGGCCCCCGTCGCTTGGGACCTGTACGAACCAGTGCCGTACGTCGCGCCGGAGAACCCCTACGACACCAGCATCGTCGACGACGAGCCGGAGGTAACCCTTTGCTCCCTTGTTCTTATCCCATTTCAATCCATTTGTGTTAGATCTAGCATTATTAGGGTTCGTCTGTTCCTAGTTCAATCCATTTGTGTTAGATCTAGCGTTATTAGGGTGCGTCTGTTCCTAGTTCAATCCTTTTGTGTTAGATCTTGCGTTATTAGTGCTTGTGATTTGCTTTTGTTTAAGATTTGTGCCGATGATGATGAATATTTGGGCACAAATTGATTCGAGGTTTGGTCGATAAACAATTGGTGTGTTCAAATTTGTTGTGCATGATCTTTGGTTTATCGACTCAAATCCTGGATATAAGTGTGTCCAATGTAACCGAGGCTACCTCTTTTTTCGAGCCCATATTATCATGCATGATCTTTGTTCACTCTCTGTTCCATCATCGTTGCAACTGACTCCATGTTTTTTGCACGATCTTTGGTGCTACGTGACAGGTGCAGAGCAGCGACGTCGACAGCGACGACGAGTCCTTCCACACCAAGACTCGTCACGTCCTCAGGAGGCTGCAGTCCGGCCATTACGATGGCCCCTTTGCTCGAGGCATTTACAAGTGCCCCTTCTGCAACAGGAAGCTCCGCGCCACCGACTTCAACTGCCTGGTGAACCATGCTGAATCCATTGGCAGATGCGGCGCTAGAGTTGGAACGACGGTGAACGTGCATGCGTTCATGGCCAAACACAAAGCACTTGGGATTCACCTGCGCAACCTCCAGGCGAGTCACAGGCGCAACCTAGAGGCGTTGAACATGCCTACTGCACTCTCTGTATGTGACTGCTCTATCTGTAGAGCAGCTTAAATTCATGTAAAATGTAGCTTATGTTGTAGGGTTCTATCGGTACTACTGTTGGATCTGTCGTGAATATATCTATGCTATGTTGGTTGCTCTATGCAAGCTTATCCTATATTTTCTCTGGATTTGTGCCCTAGATTTTCTACATGATTTGGTAAAAACGAATGCATAAAGAAATGAATGGCGTTAAAAAACAGAAGGAGAAGCTGCTCTAGATTTGCTACCAATTTGGGCTATCAAATAGGAATGAGATCGAGCGAGAGAGAGGAAAAAGGTACATTGAAAACTGCTAATCTGGGCGAAAGAGACAGAAACCACTCGTGCCCACATCCCGGACCCACACGGCTCCACACGCTACGGCCCCACACGGCCACACAAACATGGTCTCGTCCTGTCCCACGCGGTTCCTTCCTACTAGCCCCACACGACGCGACCCCACAAACAACACGACCCCACTCGTCAGCACGGAACGGTCAACTTAACGGATTCCTGCCGTCGGAGCTGCTTCTGCGGGTTTCAAACAAGGACTTGGGGAAAACTGAGGAAAAACTAAGGAGCTGGGGAAAACTGAGCACAACTAAGGAACCGAGGGCACGAAAATAGAAATCCCTTTTATATATACACTTTGCATCTAATTTTTTTCACTTTGCCCAGAATTTTGTCACAAACTCCCACAAAAAAATCAAACGAGTGTTATCGCCTGGTCAATGGCAATGCCCCTTATGCTGATGTGTGAGGCCGCATAGGGTTGGGACCACGTCTCGCTCACCTCAGTGTTCCTAGATAAAATTGGAAACAAATCAGAGCACATTTCTCTTTTTCTCACTAATTAACCTCGTGTCTCTCTTGGATACTGTGGCGTCCTGAGGTATTTCATTATCTGTACAAATATCAACTTGGTCCACTTGAAAGGCATCATTTTCATCGAACACCACACTACAAGAATCAACTACAATCCCGGAGGCTTTATCATAGATTCGATACGTGTGGGATTCGGTACCGTAACCAAAAAAATATACTATCCAATGCTTTGGATTCAAATTTAGACAAACATACACCCTTGATTTTATAGAAACACTTACAATCGAACACCTTGAAGTAGGAAATATCAGGCTTGTGTCTGGAGAGAATTTCATATCGAGTCTTGTTCAAGCATTTGCAGAGATGGAGCCGGTTAGATGAATGACATGCGGTGGAGATGTCCTCGGCCCAAAAGTTGAATGGAGATTAAAACTCCGCCAAGATAAACCCTGTCATATCCATAAGCGTCTGGTTCTTCCTTTCTGCAACACCATTTTGTTGAGGGTGTATGCAGCGGAATATTGATGTCTTATCCCCTCGTCACTAAGAAAACCATTAAGAGCGTAGTTTTTGAACTCATAGCCATTTTCACTTCTTATTGCCAATATAGGAATTTGTGTTACGTTGCACTTCGGTGGCAAAGCCGATGAAGGTTTGTTAACTCTCATTCTTCAACTTGAAGAAATAAACCCACATATCTTTTATGTCTAAATAGCAATCCCCCACTACAAGAATTATATGCAATTTCGTGCAGCCACGTCATCCTATTTAACCACGTTACATTTTTCCGGCGATTTGGTGCATCAAGTTCAGCATATTACAGTACTTCTCTTAATCTGATGTTCTGTCCCAAGAATATATATGATATATATTGTCTTCCCCGCAGATCTCTATGTTCCCTGATCCAACTGCTTGCCTCTACACCTTCATCTCCTCCTCTCCAACGCCCATCTTCTTCTCCACTCATGAATTGCATTGATGGATTCCACCTTTTCTCTTCATCTTCTCCAAACTGCAGTAGTTGATGGAATAGGTGTATCTCCTTCTCCCTCCTTTAAATACTACTAGACTGGCTTCCCCCATCATCTCCACCATAGCTGACAATCAAGTGAATTAATCAATGACGTAGCAAATCTTCACAGGAGTAGTACAACTATCAGGTGCTCATTAATTAGCACAACTACCGGGTACTCACGCTAGCAATTGGTACTCGCAAGGAGCAGGCCCCGTACACGATTTTTTCAAGAAAACGAAAAGAAGCACTCGGTCAAGCTCACGGGAGTTTCCAAGCAAAGGACAAGAGAAAGAGATAGACCTGCTCGTCAATTGGCGCCGCTCGTGGGGAACCTAGGCGTTGTAATCATGAATTCGGCGGCTCCTTCTTCACCAAGCAAGAACTCAATGATTATTGGTGGCGGGATCTGTTTTGGCTCCATCCACTACAACATTCTCGGGTTTCGCTGACGATTTTACTTCGTCGGCAAATGTCCAAAAACCGTCATAGAGACGTGCTGCTGATGGTTTTGGAATTCCGTGGGCAACCTCGCGTCACAGATGGCCTGGCTGGCGGTTTGGCTTGCCCGTCATGGATCCATTATGGTTTGCGCTGGCCGAAAGCCCACCCGGCCCAGTCCGCTGGGATGGCATTGGCCGTCACGGATTGTTGTCCCCTCGATCGGATCCTTGGGGGAAAGTATGTAAGTTCAATGATTGTGATGTGAGTTGTGTCGCATGACATCATACTTGTCGTCTAGCTGACCACTCAGGACGAACCTGCTGCTACCACATGGCCATGTAGAGTATATTTCAAAGGTTTACATGTGTCTACACTAGGGCTATTGGCATGTCGACATGTGGCTACTTGCAATTCAAACACGTGGTGGTAGGATAAATCCATAGTAGCTAGTGTGGTTGTTAGTAAGATCACGCTAGCTGATAGATTGAAATTTTGTGATGCTTTTGCCTATATGATCATGGATGCTTATGTTGCTTAGCTTATGTTCAGTACTTGTCTTGCAATGGTATGTTCACTACCGTGTTTCTTATGCTCTGTCTTGGTACAAGTACAATTGGTATGTGGTCTACTATGGGAGAATGCCAGGAGTATACAGTTCGTGGAAGAAGTTTGGGCCTCTTGTGATGGGCGAGAACAACCTTCACCAAGGCTACAAGACTAGGTAAAAGGCAGAAGAAGCTTACTCCCAGTTCTTATCGCAACAGTCAGGCTACTATGTGATTCTGCAGGTTGAGGTTCATGGAGCTCCACCAAAGATCGTAGGTCATGATGAAGGCAGTAGCCTGAAGAAGTTGATCATCGTCATCCTCGACCTCGTGGTCTGGATCTTGTATTTGATGTGGTCATAAGCTTGTCGACCTCGTGGTCTGGATTTTATATTTGATGCGGTCATAAGTTTGTGTTATCGCTTGTAATACCTTAAGCTCTAAACTCGTTGATGGTAACATTACCAAAGTGTGTGCAAAGTTACGATATTGAGTCATTGAGACTTATACGAGCTGCTAAACATTGTGTGGTGTATCAACGAAGCCGAAAAATATAATTTGTGGCCTACCAATTAGTCTCTCCTTTACTTCTCCGCTGGTGCCACTAGTGCACAACATATCCTAAACTCTGTTTCTCCTGGTACAACTTCCAGCATCCAGCCGAGCAACCAATCACATCCCACTAGTGGAAAACAGGGCTTCCGTGGGAGCCTTTTGTTAACCACTGAGAAGCAGAACAAAAATAAATTCGACGTAAGCAATAACATTCACAACTTTATTTATTATCATCAATATTTCGTTATCAAGACTGATATAGTCATACTCATCTCATTTTCGTATATAGGTCGACTTCATGCGGGACGGACTCCAACCAAAGGAACACGCACTAGGAATCGCGGAGGAACCGGCGGGACTTTTGGTTAGAGAAGTAATAAACAACAAAGGCTTGTTTAGTCCAGATAGTTGTTCTACCTCCAAATAGACGGTCGTTAGTACCGTTTGTCGATCGTGAGCTCCATGTATATATGTAGGGAACCTACGAATATGTGTAAGGGGAATCGACTTCTGCTTCCAATATTTGTTTGATCGATCTATATATATATATAATGAATGAATGTGTACAACTTCTAGTAGCGTACAAATATATGCAACTTTTATTTTCGGACGAAAAAAATGAAATAACAGGCGGTCGGTGGCGGGGGGGAGGGGTGCTGCACCCCTCAAACCCTAAAGCAGAAGCGTTGTGCGCGCGCCACGTAGAGGGCCTTTTGTCGCGGGTGGTAATACCGCCCGCGACAAAAGGGCCTGTGCCTTGCGCGCCCCGCGGCTGCCACGTGGTGGACCTTATGTCGCGGGTCGTAAGTGACCCGGGATAAAAGGCCACCCTTTTATCGCGCCTTGCTTGTCGCGGCTGGCCGCCCGCGACAAAAGGCCCTAACCACCCGGATCAAAAGGCCTGTTTTTCACTAGTGTCCTTACTGGTCAGAATCCGGAGAGCCCCGCGCAACGCAGAGTGTCACATGCGAACGTTGTGGCTCGCTACAACAAAATTAACAGCTCGTCTTCTGCAACAAACGGATTGCCCTTTTCTCCACCAAAGAGGGATGATGCTAAGAAAGAGTATGATGTCTCTTCTCGCTAGCAGCTGCTGCTAGCGAGAAAGCAGCTGCTGGATGTTTTCGTCCCAACATCTCCCATTCTCATGACTAACATGAAGAAAAAGAGTCACACCGCATTGCCAAAACAAACTAGTCATATAGCTCTATACACATTGCTCATACAACTATTTGACACCTTATATAATATGGTCTGAAGAAACAAATGAAAGTACGAATAGATGTCGCTGTCAAACAAGCAAGTGTTTGGTACGCTTTCACTAACACATGGCCATTACTTTCAAGCTGGAGCATGTGAGTGTGTCTTTCACGAGATAGTATATCAGCACATGTTTCGAACACAACCATGCAAGCAATAGAGCAAAGCACCTGCACGGATCATGAGTTTATACATCACACAATAGTACTCTTCTGGGAATATACCAGAGTGTTTTGTAGGAATTTAAGCACAACAAACAATAAGCACATCAACAAAATGACATGATAGACATTTCAGATCTGCAAACTTCAAGCAGCAGCTACAGCGGGAGGAGGGAAGAGGGTTATGTCCACATTGTCGTGAACACCCTGCAGAAGCAGTTCACTATCGTAGGTGACAAATTTCCTCTTCTTGGCGGCCCGCAAGGTGCCAACTAATGCTTCAAATATGTTCGTGCATCGGTCATCATTGAAGAGGACACCAAACTTTACCTGCAAACCACAATACTTCAATTATACAAGTTTCGCATCCTTTGTATGTTCACGAATGCAGGAAAGCTAAACTACAAATTTACTGGTGGATAAGTTTCTTTAGTTCATGTAAAATCATAGAACTTCATCGTTATAAGTCTAGCGATTTAAAATGTTATTAATACGATGCATGCTTAGAACACACAAACACATAACTCTTTTAGCGAAACAAGAACTGCATTTAGCGAGTCTTAGATTCATCAATTGCCTGTTGTATAGCTATTGACAATGTTACTAATAGGATACATGTTTAATACTCACATATACACAGAACTCTTTTACCTAAGCTGAAAAACTGCATTTTGAATTATCGCCTGCCTGTTGTAATGTGGTGCTTCAAAATATACCATGTCGGTATTAGCATAAATCATCAAGATTTACACCGCTAAATTAAGTATACAGTAATGATGCCATAATAAAATATTTGCGTCCATTTGTCCACTGTGATGTCAAATTTTTTATTTAGATTCAAAGGCAAAAGATCACATGTATAAAGCAATATATGATTAAAAGGTCACCATCATGGTTTTAAAGGCGTCAAGACGTCCTAAGGCGAAGGGGGGGGCGCTCCGACGCTTAGGCGACGCCTAGGCGGACGCTTTGGATGCCTAGGCGCCTAAGGCGGGCGTTTTTCTAAGGCGGAGGGGGAGCGCTTGGACGCTTAGGCGACGCCTTTAAAACCATAGTCACCATAGTACACACTATAGGTCCCCCTCCCCAGTCCAGAAATATGGGTGGTTTCAACTACTTTTTCCACAAGTGTATGTCTATGTCGTCTTACAATTTCTAGGTAGCATGGGTAGTCATAGCCATCTCATCTTGTCCAGAAGTGAAGGTTATTTTTAGGTATTTTCATTAAACAATTACTGTTAAAAATCCCATGGCATGACTCTCATTGACAAGTATTTCTCCTATTGATGTTGTTCCTTGCACTAGTGGAAAACGGGGCAATAGGCCCGGTCCATTTGGGCCTTTAGACCCGGTTCCCGAACCGGGACCAACTAGGCGGTACCCTTTAGTCCCGGTTCAAAGATAAACCGGGCCTAAAGGCCTCAACACGTGGTGCGACCAGGGAGCTCGCGCTGGAAGGGCTTTGGTCCCGGTTCGTGGTACGAACCGGGCCTATAGTTCTCTGCCGCGGCAGAGAATTGCTATTTCTCTGCCGCGGCACAGATTTAGGCTGTACCAGCGTTCTCTGCCGCGGCAGAGAAACGAGGCGTTTCTCTGCCGCGGCAGAGTTTCAGCAATGCATATATATCATTCAAGAAACCACAAAAAATCGTCATGAATATATATAGACATCGTCAACAGTACACGACATAGTCAACACAGTACACGTAATGCATGCATATTTACAATACAACTTTTCCTGAACGAATATCCTCCGCCGTCACGATCTTCCGATAGTGCTCTCCACCTGGGGTAAGGACCTCGGTAATAAAGAATCCCGCGATTTCCTCTTGAATTGCTTTTATTTGATCCGCTATTATGAGAGTGTCCCGCAGGCGTGTCATCTATATTTAAAAAAGGAGATCAATATATGAATGGAACTCAATACAATAGATGGTACTAATTAAGATTAATTGTGAAAATTTGTTATCGTACACGAGTGTGGTGTATTTGGGCATCCCCACCCTTGGGACAGGACATGTCACGCATGAAGGTGCGGACGTAGTATCCACATAAGTTATTCCCTTTTTCCTGCCTCATACACTTTACGAAAAAATAGTTCGATCAAACTAATAATCAAGCATCGTATTGAAAGTAAATATCATATACAAAGTTTCACGGACATAGCTATATATATAGTACTACTTACAGGGTAATCTCTAAATGTAAGCTCCGGTTTCCATTCACCCGGAATAGTATTGATGAACCGTTTCCAAGCCCTGCCCGGCAAAAAATAATGAGTAAATGAGTAATTGATTAGTTGATGATATCTTCGAATTAGAGCGGATGAAGATGCCAATACGAAATTGATTGAAACTACCTCCGGAGGATGGCAGCCATGTCCGCCCATTCCGCATATTCTTTACGTTTCGAGTCCATGACGTTTACGACTCCAAGGTGAAGATCAATGATTAGGAGAATAAAATGGAAACTGCACAAGCATAGCTCAATGATTACGAGAATAAAGTGGAAGGTGCACAAGCATAATGTATGTTATATATAACACTCACTTGAAGTTGTAGGGAAAGAATATATCCTCTTTGTATGCTTGCTTCTCTAAAAACATTACGATGTTGTCCTCTCGTGTCCTTGGCGAAGTCTCGAACCGTAACTTCATGAACTCGTGTTTGGGTCTATGAACCCCAGCGGTAGGAGCTTGCCTCTTTTGTATTCCAGCTTCTTCATTCTGCATAATTAAATGTATAGCGTACACAAAGAATATAATGAGGATAATTGTTAGTGCAAATGAATGAGCTACAAACTTAATTACACAAATGAGCTTTCTTATAGATGCACTTCCCTGTTTCTGGATCCAACGTTCCCCCAATCCCGTAGAACCACTCCTTGCACCGTTCGATCCAACCGTGTGTCCCTAATCTGATCCCTTTACTGGTCAGTTCCGCCTCAGCTGCCTGCCACTTAGGACGGTTAGCCCTGTATCCACCTGGACCCAGAATTTGGTGATATAGCTTCAACGCAGCATTTGCCTTATTTATTTCCGACCTTCTCTTAAATTCTTGTGACTCCGTGCTGTACTTCACGAATTCGTCCCAGTGATTTTTTACCTTCTCACTGTCCGGAGTCTTCTTTAACTTGATAAGGCGGCGCAATCTTTTCTTGTGGCTCTTGAATAGTTCGGCCATCTTCTTCTTGCCAAACTCGCGGAGGGCCTCGCTCCATCTTGGCCTTCTCGGCGTCACCCCCTCTTCGGGTACTATGTTGAAATGTGACATGAGCTTGTTCATAATGCTGTTTTTGGCTACATCATCGATATAAAGACCTTGAGCTTCTTCCTCTGCAGACAGCACTAGTCCCTTCGGCTTGTGCCATTCTCGAACGGTGATCGGGACGTGGTCCCTAACAAGCACTCCGCATTGAGCTATAAATGACTTTGCACCTTTCTCTCGGAGCAATCGGTTTACCATCCTTCTCGATGTGGGTGATGTCGTGCCTAACACCGTCATCCAACTTTTTGGCCGGGCCTCGCTTCCTCGACTTTACAGAAGAAGTGCTCGATCCGGAGGGCTAAAAAAGAAATAGTTCATAGTCAGTACAATTTCATTAGTTAATGCATCTAGTCGATCAACAGTGGCTTAATTAATTTATATACCTCGGTGATAACTACAGTTCGGGAGCCATTATGATGATCTTGTTCCTCACCGGCGCCACTAGGATCTTCTTCCTCAATATCCTCTGCTCCCTCACCGGAGTCATTCAAATAAGTTGCGGTGACATCGTCACCGCCATCATCTGGAATAACATCGTCGTCGCGATCATCCAGAGTACCGTTTGCTATGAGTTCCTCCATGAAATTTTCTTGAATTTCATCTCTCTCCATGCTTTCTACAACGACCCGCAAGCTATACATAGGAACCATCATATGATCAAATTAAGGATAATGCAGAAAACTGAAAATGGAGTTACATATGTGTAGTTCTTAACTAAGGATCGATAATATAGTGCTGAAAGCAGATACTGCAGATTACATGCATACATAGATCGGGTTCATGTTTATTTAACCCTAATACATATCAATCACTACTACAACCACTCAACCGCGCGGACCGGGTCCTAGAGGGCGCCGACCGGGTCCCGAGCCGCGCCGGGTGTGCCCCCAAAGCCACGGAACAACAACGGGAGCATAGCTAACATGAGATCCCCGCATAACGCTCCATCCGGTCCTATACATGTTGTCTAACGCGTACATGTAACGGCGAACGTGCTGGTCCTCCGCTTCAATGCACCGAGCTACCTCCTCCGGCGGGGCCGGCTCCCTCCGAAACGACCGTGGCCCATAAGACCTCCACCAAAGAATATCCGGGTCGACAACGGGACCCGGATTCCGCACCAAGGTGCGCGACCCGGAAGCTAAGACCTCCCAGTGCCACCCCGGCGGAGCCCAGTCCCGGACCTCCCCCATCTGCTCCATCTCCTCGGTGAGAGTCAGACCACGGCCCGCCGGCTATCGCTGTCGCGGCATCGTAGCTACGAAAACAAATCATATATGTACTAATATAAATAAAAAACATGATCTTGTGCTAAATAAAAAACTTCACTACTTTTGTACTAACGCCGCGTTCCACGACCCCGGATCGATCGATCCGGATCGGGGGTCGGGAACGACAGCGGGAGCGGTAGCGGGAATTGAATGACCCTGTTATGGGTGCGTCGGCAGGGGCGCCGGCAGTACCGGCACCGCCACGGACTCGGCGCTCCTCCTCGCTCGCTCTTTCTCTATTTCGCGACCCTAAGTCTATGTCGCGGCGGCATCGCTACGGACTCGGCACCGCCACGGTCTAAGTTGTCGGCGCGCGCGGGGGGCGGCGCCGACACAAATGAATCTATTTTGTAACTTAATTTTCTAACTTTTTTCTAACTAATTTTACTAACTTTTTTCTAACTAATTTTACTAACACTAACTAACTAATTTTTCTAACTTTTATCTAACTAATTTTACTAACACTAATTTTACTAACACACTAACTAATTTTACTAACACCTAACACATTAACTAATTTTACTAACACACTAATTTTACTAACACCTAACACATTAACTAATTTTACTAACACACCTAATACTAACAATAATCTAACAATTTCTAAAAAAACTAAAAAAAAGGGTGTGGCCGGGGGCGCTCACCTTGCTTGGCGCCGGCGGAGATCGAGGACGTCGACGGCGGCGCGGTGGAGAGGAAGGAGACGGGCGCGGGCGGCGACGGCGGCGCGGAGGAAGACGACGGGCGGCGGCGGGCGACGCGGATGAGGCCGGGGCGCGGGAGGGCGGCGGCGGCGTGGGGCGGCGGCGGCGTGGGCGCGGGAGGGCGGCGGCGTGCGCGCGGCGGCGGCGTGGGCGCGGGAGGGCGGCGACGGCGCGGGCGCGGGAGGGCGGCGGCGGCGTGGGCGCGCGGCGGAGCAGCAGCCTGGCGGCTTCGTCTGCGCGTCTGCGGCTTCGTCTCCGCGGGATTGATCTCCGCGGAGACGAAGTGTTTTCTTTTATACCCCCCCCCCTTTGGACCCGGTGCGTGTTACAAACCGGGTCCAAAGGCCCCCCTTTGGACCCGGTTTGTAATACAAACCGGGACTAAAGGCCATTTTTGCTGCGTTTTCGCTGCGCGCGCAAAAAAGGCCTTTAGTCCCGGTTTGTAATACAAACCGGGTCCAAAGGCCACTTTTTTTAAAAAATTTCATTCCCGCCTTATTTCAAATGAAAAAAAGCCACCGCACTGCCACACGTGTCCACCGCCGCCACCGCCGTGTAGTGGCCACTGTCGCCACCGCCACCGCCTGGCCACCACCGTCACCGCCATGTACGGGCCACCGCCGTGTACTGCCCACCACCGCCACCGCCATGTACTGCCCACCACCGCCACCGCCGTGTACTGCCCACCACCGCCACCGCCACACGTGTCCCTTCCCCGTGCCACGTGTCGCCGCCGCTTCCACGTGCCTCGCCCCGCCGCCACCGCCATGTACGGGCCACCGCCGTGTCCTGCGCCACCACCGCCACCGCCGTGTACTGGCCACCGTCGGCACCGCCGTGTACTGCCCACCACCGCCACCGCCACCGCCTGGCCACCACCGTCACCGCCATGTACGGGCCACCGCCGTGTACTGCCCACCACCGCCACCGCCACACGTGTCCCTTCCCCGTGCCACGTGTCGCCGCCGTACAACGACCCTCGGTGGGACGACATTTGGACCGAGACAACCTCCGACGACGAGTAGATCGACTAGACTAGTTGTTTATCTATTTTATTGTATTTTCAATAAAGTCGTTGTGGCAGACGCTGATGATGAGAAAAGTTTCCCGCCGGATTACATGTGGAATTAAAGTACGAACTCAACTGAAAATTAATTAAGATACATGGCCGGATAGTACTCGTGCCTAGCCCTATAGTACTCGTGCCTAGCTCAACTGAAAATTAATTAAGATACATGGCTAGATTCGACCGTTCGAGTCATTCGGTCATACTCGTGCCTAGCCCTATAGTACTCGCCACCGTAGTCGTCGTAGTCGCCGTCATCATCGTCGCCGGCATCGGGGTCGCGGTAGTCAAACCTCGGCGGGAGAGCACGCGTGGGCTGGGACTGAGGGTAGCGCAGGCGGGGGCCACGGTGGGCCATGACGCCCTGGAGAGTTCGGTCGCGCCACCACAGCCGACGGCCGGCCTCGTTGAAGTTCGAAGGAGGTGGGCCGCCCTCCTCGTGCTCGGCGAGCGCCCTCTCACGCCGATTGATGAAGAAGCTCTCCCAAGTCGGGCTGTAGTCGGGATGCCACCGGGGATTCCGTGCAAAGTTTGGGAACTCTCTATCGATTTTTCTCCATTGGGAGCCATCGGCAGGGTGCCTCAACATCACGTCTTTCTTACGGTCTTCTTTGTGCCATCGCAACAACCTAGCATGCTCTTTATTTCCGAACAAGCGTTTCAGCCGTGGTATTATAGGAGCATACCACATAACCTTGGCAGGAACCCTCTTCTCGGGGCGCTCGCCCTCAACATCACCAGGGTCATCTCGTCCGATCTTATACCGCAATGCGGTGCACACCGGACATGCATCCAAATTCTCGTACTCATCGCGGTAGAGGATGCAGTCATTAATGCATGCATGTATCTTTTGCACATCTAATCCTAGAGGGCGAGACAATCTTCTTCGCTTCGTACGTACCGGCGGGCAATTCGTTACCCCTTGGAAGCTTCCTCTTAATTATTGTCAGCAACTTTCCAAATCCCGAGTCAGTGACACCGTTCTCTGCCTTCCATTGCAACAATTCCAGTGTGCTGCCTAGCTTTTTATGGCCATCTTCGCAAGTTGGGTATAACAATTTGTTGTGATCTTCTATCATCTTGTCGAAGGCCAACCTTTCCTTTTCAGTTTCACATTCTCTCCTTGCATCAGCAATGGCCCGGCCAAGATCATCATCAGCGGGCTCATCTCGGTGCCTCTTGATCTTCTACTTCATTGTCTTCATTGCCTTCTGCGGTATTATCGTATTCGGGAAATTGGGATAACCGTCATCATCCTCTTCCTCTTCGTCATTGTCTTCCATCATAACCCCTCTTTCTCCGTGCTTGGTCCAACAATAGTAATCGGGCATGAAACCGGATCGCAGAAGGTGGCTGTGAATGAGACTCGAGCGAGCGTAATTTACGGTATTCTTGCAGTCCACACATGGACAATACATGAAGCCACCATGTTTGTTTGCCTCCGCCACGGCCATAAAATTATCCAGGCCCGCAAGTGAACTCGTCAAACCGTCGGTCAATGTACATCCATTGCCGATTCATCCGCATGATATAATTAAGCTGATCAAAACCATTACGGAACATCACGATGTATATATACACATGCATTTTATCAATTGCGGATGAAAAGGATAAAGTTGTTAACCTCGATGAAGAAGAAAAAAGCAAGTTAAGTGTGGCTTGATTTGTGTATACTCAAGTGGCAAATCCTCTTAAGCATTTCATCAAACACCTCTTGTGCATGTGAAGAAGAGAGGAGAGCAATACACCCTCTTGTGAAGATAGTGAAAAAATGGCTAAGTGTGGCTCACACTTGGGCAGAGACAAGGTTATATAGCCAGAGGGGGGCCTTTGGACCCGGTTTGTCATACAAACCGGGACTAAAGGGTTCCCTAGGCCGACACGGCTCGGCGCGCCCTGCGGGTGGACCCTTTGGACCCGGTTTGTATGACAAACCGGGTCCAAAGGCCGCTACAGGACAGGCGCCAGCGGGTGGGGTCGTCCTGGGCAGAAATGAACCGGGTCCAATGGGGTCATTGGACCCGGTTTGGTTCAGCAGTGGGTCATTTGCTTGGGACCAAAGGCCTCTTCTCCACTAGTGTTGGTGAGAGCACACAAGAACTAAGAGAAGAAATAGAGCGCATATGACAATAGTAGGAAATTGGCTATATGTGTCACACTACTGGTAGCACGCCCAAAATAGAGCTACGCTGCTGCTACTTAAGTAAGAGAGCATGCGGCCAAAGAGTGCGCTACCGGTAATACAATACCGATAGCGTAGGCCGTAAAAGGACACCATACTAGAATGTGGGCCCCATCCGCACACGGGGCCAGAACTTACCCACGCTACCAGTACGTGATTGTCGGTAGCGTGGATATTTGGCCGGATTTTCCCATAGGCCGGATTTTTCGGGGGGGGGAGATTATCCGCCCCAAACTTGGGCAGGAATATCCGCCCCCCTGAAAACTGGCGAAACATCAAACCGAAACGGGCATAACTTTAGCATCCGGACTCCGATTTTGATGATCTTGGGCTTGTTTTAAAGCTAGGAACAAGCTCTACAAGATCATGCAGGGAACCATCATAATCCAACAATGTAGGATAGAAACAAATGATGAAAGGTTTTACCTACCTAAAAAAGACATACCGGTAAAAACCTCCAACCTTGAAAATGCAACAAGTGATCTATGCGAAGTCCGTTTTCGATGAACTAGAGCTTGTCATGAGAATAAGCACAAGCTCTAAAACATCACATGGATAAGATCCAAATAACAACCAAGAAAGATGATGCAAGGATGCAAAGGTTTGAGCTCTCTCCGAACGATACGATCGAGTTACTCACTCGAGAGCCCTCTTGATAGTACGTCAACTAAACTATAAACCGGTCTCCAACTACACTATGAGACCGTTGAGAAAGAAACCCTATCAAGAGCAAACCTTATACTTGCGCATTCCACTTGAGCTCGATGATGACGATCTTGACCTCAACAAGATGGAACGCCTTTCTTGATTGTGCTTGCTTGACGAAATCTTGTGGATTGCTCCCCCATAATCCACCATGAGAGAGCTTCTTCTTCGGCGCATCTTCACATATCCATGATCACCATATGGATGGAAAGAGTCAAGCAAAGAATCTCTTCGAGATGGCTCATCTTGAACTTGCACATCATTTCTTCATGGCAAGCTTCAAGCTTATGATCTCTTCGAGTTGGCTCATCTTGAACTTGCACTTCATTTTGTTGATGTCTTGAAGTTAACCTTGAGAGCTCACTTCATCTTCATCTTCAAGACATACTTGACACTTGATCTTCTTCATTTGCTTCTTATTGCAATCTTGAAGCCAACATAAGGTTCAAGCATTGCCTTCAAGCATATGATCTCTTCAAGTTGGCTCATCTTGAACTTGCACTTCATTTCTTCATTCTTCATCATGTTGATGTCTTGAAGTAACTTGAGGGCTCACTCCATCTTCATCTTCAAGATATACTTGACACTTGATATCCTTCATCAATTTCTTCTTCTTGCAACCTTGAAGCCAACATATGGTTCAAGCATTGCTTATGGACAACTCCTACATATATAGCTCAATCTAAACATTAGTCCATAGGGATTTGTCATTAATTACCGAAACCACACATGGGGGCTCCATGCACTTTCACCCGTCCCACAAATCGAGCTTGTTGAGCTCGTCCTGCTCGCTGTTGGCCAGTGCCATGGCAATGGCCTCCTCCTCGGAAATGTCCGGCGGCTGGGTCTCCGGATCCCACGCAGGCCCATCATCGTCGTGGTCGTACTGCGTCATGGTCACGTCCTCGTGCGCGTCCTCGTCCTCGTCGCTGTCCTCGTCCGCATCCTCCTGGTCGTTCTCTTCTTCTTCGGCGGCGATCTCGCGCTCGAAGTAGTCTACGTCGGTGAGGTAGGCAGCGCGGCGCCGCGCGTCGAACTCCCACGTCCCGAAGGAAATCCAGTTGTAGGAGTTTATCCCGTAAGCCGGATCCTCCCGCAGATCCGGCGACAAGATCGCTCGGCGGCGGCGCACCTCGTCCCACCGCTCTCGGCCCTCGCGCGGCACGGGGGGACCGGCACGCGCCGCGAGTTCAGGTACCAGCCCCCTCCCGGCAAGTTCGCGTCCGGACATGGGACCGGCCGGTTTTCCTCTCATAGCTGCCGCGCGAGGTCAACGCGGACGTACCAGCCGACCCGTGCATTCTTGCCGGAATGCGAGCCGCTAGCCTCTTGGTCTTTCTTCGTCTTCCGGAACGGCCAGCCGTTTTTCCACATGGCGTCGGTGTGGTGGATACTGTGGGATTTGGCAATGGTTTTCGTCGGGGAAATGGGCGCCGGCAGCATCCCTTTAAGAGGCTCCGACGCCATCTCGCCTTCAATGGCCTGCCAGTGCAACGCCTACTAGCTGCGCACGCTCGCGGAAGCCGAGGCATGCTATTAACGCGGCCCTGCAAAGGCTGCAGCGTGCCGCCCGGAAGTAATGCCGCGGAAGACGAAGCAGCTGTGCCGCTGCCAGGCGGGCCCGTGCGAGGACCGAGCGAACACTTTGCGCGTTCGTGCAGCGTCCGCATAGACGCAAACCTGGCGCATATTTGGGCTAGGTTTGCGTCTCCGTGGACAGCCCGGTCACTTTGCGTCGCCCCGCTGGAGGTGGTACCAGACGCATTTCCGGTCACGGCAGATGCCCTTACACCTGAGGGTAGGATGAATAATGGCCGCGTCCAGTTAATCATGAGAAGGTTTACAAAAAGTCTTACAAAATGGAATGAAAAGCTCATGTCCCATGGAGCAAAAGACACCTTAGTCAAATCTATTGTACAAGCCTTGCCTGCTTATGTGATGAGTGTGTTCAAGATGTCTATTGGCTTTTGTGACAATTATGAGAAACTAATACGTGATTTTTGGTGGGGAGATGTGATGTCTACTCACACTTCTTTTCCTGTAGACGAGTGTTGGGCCTCCAAGAGCAGAGGTTTGTAGAACAAGCAGCAAGTTTTCCCTTAAGTGGATCACCCAAGGTTTATCGAACTCGGGGAGGAAGAGGTCAAAGATATCCCTCTCAAGCAACCCTGCGATCACAATGCGAGAAGTCTCTTGTGTCCCCAACACACCTAATACACTTGTCAGATGTATAGGTGCACTAGTTCGGCGAAGAGATAATGAGATGCAAGTAATATGGATGTATATGAGTGGTAATAGCAATCTGAATAAAATATGGCAGCGGGTAAACATGCAGTAGAACAGTAAACAAACAGTGACAACGGCGCCAGAAAATGCTTGCTGGCGTGCAATTGACGTGGGAGATAGCAATCTTTGTGGTGTGACTTTTCTATTCGGAGACAAGGCCTAGGGATCATACTTTCACTAGTGGACACTGATGTCTACGCCCCCCTCCTTTTCCTGTAGACAGTGTTGGGCCTCCAAGAGCAGAGGTTTGTAGAACAGCAGCAAGTTTTCCCTTAAGTGGATCACCCAAGGTTTATCGAACTCAGGGAGGAAGAGGTCAAAGATATCCCTCTCATGCAACCCCTGCAACCACAAAGCAAGAAGTCTCTTGTGTCCCCAACACACCTAATAGGTGCACTAGTTCGGCGAAGAGATAGTGAAATACAGGTGGTATGAATATATATGAGCAGTAGCAACGGTGCCGTGAAAATAGCTTGTCTGGCGTATAGTTGATGGTGGTAGTATTGCAGCAAGTAGTAACGCAAGAAAACAAGAAACAAGCAGCGATAGCGATATTTAGGAACAAGGCCTAGGGATTAGACTTTCACTAGTGGACACTCTCAACATTGATCACATAACAGAATAGATAAATGCATACTCTACACTCTTGTTGGATGATGAACACATTGCGTAGGATTACACGAACCCTCAATGCCGGAGTTAACAAGCTCCACAATTCAATGTTCATATTTAAGTAACCTTAGAGTGTAAGATAGATCAATACGACTAAACCAAGTACTAACGTAGCATGCACACTCGTCACCTTCATGCTAAGAAAGGAGGAATAGATCACATCAATACTATCATAGCAATAGTTAACTTCGCAATCTACAAGAGATCATGATCATAGCATAAACCAAGTACTAACACGGATGCACACACTGTCACCATTACACCGTGTAGGAGGAATAAAACTACTTTAATAACATCACTAGAGTAGCACATAGATAAATTGTGATACAAACACATTGCAATCATAAAGAGATATAAATAAGCACCTCACTATGCCATTCATAACAGTGAATAAGTATTCTGTGAAATATAGCCTAAGAGACCCACACGGTGCACACACTGTCACCTTTACACACGTGGGACAAGGAGTCTCCGGAGATCACATAAGTAAAACTCACTTGACTAGCATAATGACATCTAGATTACAAGCATCATCATATGAATCTCAATCATGTAAGGCAGCTCATGAGATTATTGTATTGAAGTACATAGGAGAGAGATGAACCACATAGCTACCGGTACAGCCCCGAGCCTCGATGGAGAACTACTCCCTCCTCATGGGAGCAGCAGCGGTGATGAAGATGGCGGTGGAGATGGCAGCGGTGTCGATGGAGAAGCCTTCCGGGGGCACTTCCCCGTTCCGGCAGTGTGCCGGAACAGAGACTCCTGTCCCCCAGATCTTGGCGTCGCGATGGCGGCGGCTCTGGAAGGTTTCTGTGGGTTTCGTCGAACGTATCAGGGTTTTCGCGACGGAGGCTTTAAATAGGCCGAAGGGCAAGGTCGGTGGACTTCTGGGGGGCCCACACTATAGGGGGGCGCGGCCCCCCTTGGCCGCGCCGGCCTAGGGTCTGGTGGCCCTGTCCACCCTCTCTGGCGGCTCTCGTGTGTTCAGGATGCTTCCGGGCAAAATAGGAACCTGGGCGTTGATTTCGTCCGATTCCGAGAATATTTCGTTACTAGGATTTCTGAAACCAAAAACAGCAGAAAATAGGAACTGGCACTTCGGCATCTTGTTAATAGGTTAGTTCCAGTAAAATGCACGAATATGACATAAAGTGTGCATAAAACATGTAGATAACATCAATAATGTGGCATGGAACACAAGAAATTATCGATACGTCGGAGACGTATCAGCATCCCCAAGCTTAGTTCTCGCTCGTCCCGAGCAGGTAAAACGATAACAAAGATAATTTCTGGAGTGACATGCCATCATAACCTTGATCATACTATTTGTAAAGCATATGTAGTGAATGCAGCGATCAAAACAATGTATATGACATGAATAAACAAGTGAATCATATAGCAAAGACTTTTCATGAATAGCACTTCAAGACAAGCATCAATAAGTCTTGCATAAGAGTTAACTCATAAAGCAATAAATCAAAGTAAAGGCATTGAAGCAACACAAAGGAAGATTAAGTTTCAGCGGTTGCTTTCAACTTGTAATATGTATATCTCATGGATATTGTCAACATAGAGTAATATATTAAGTGCAATATGCAAGTATGTAGGAATCAATGCACAGTTCACACAAGTGTTTGCTTCTTGAGGTGGAGAGAAATAGGTGAACTGACTCAACATAAAAGTAAAAGAAAGGTCCTTCGAAGAGGAAAAGCATCGATTGCTATATTTGTGCTAGAGCTTTGATTTTGAAAACAAGAAACAATTTTGTCAACGGTAGTAATAAAGCATATGTATCATGTAAATTATATCTTACAAGTTGCAAGCCTCATGCATAGTATACTAATAGTGCCCGCACCTTGTCATAATTAGCTTGGACTACCGGATCATCGCAATGCACATGTTTTAACCAAGTGTCAC
The DNA here is from genome assembly GCF_022539505.1 of Lolium rigidum. Classification (NCBI taxonomy): domain Eukaryota; kingdom Viridiplantae; phylum Streptophyta; class Magnoliopsida; order Poales; family Poaceae; genus Lolium; species Lolium rigidum. The sequence continues at coordinate 326,673,117 of NC_061510.1, forward strand.
AAAGGGGTACCTCTATGCCGCCCGTACAAAGGTCTAAGGAGAAAGCTCGCATTGGATTTCTCGCTATTGATTATTCTCAACTTAGACATCCATACCGGGACAACATAGACAACAGATAATGGACTCCTCTTTAATGCATAAGCATGTGGCAACAATTAATTTTCTCCTTTGAGATTGAGGATATTGTCCAAAACTGAAACTTCCACCATGGATCATGGCTTTAGTTAGCGGCCCAATGTTCTTCTCTAACAATATGCATGCTTAACCATAAGGTGGTAGATCTCTCTTACTTCAGACAAGATGAACATGCATAGCAACTCACATGAAATTCAACAAAGAGTAGTTGATGGCGTCCCCAGTGAACATGGTTATCGCACAACGAGCAACTTAATAAGAGATAAAGTGCATAAGTACATATTCAATACCACAATAGTTTTTAAGCTATTTGTCCCATGAGCTATATATTGTAAAGGTAGAAGAATGGAAATTTAAAGGTAGCACTCAAGCAATTTACTTTGGAATGGCGGAGAAATACCATGTAGTAGGTAGGTATGGTGGACACAAATGGCATAGTGGTTGGCTCAAGTATTTGGATGCATGAGAAGTATTTCCCTCTCGATACAAGGTTTAGGCTAGCAAAGTTATTTGAAACAAACACAAGGATGAACCGGTGCAGCAAAACTCACATAAAAGACATATTGAAAACATTATAAGACTCTACACCGTCTTCCTTGTTGTTCAAACTCAATACTAGAAATTATCTAGACCTTAGAGAGACCAATTATGCAAACCAAATTTTAGCATGCTCTATGTATTTCTTCATTAATGGGTGCAAAGTATATGATGCAAGAGCTTAAACATGAGTGATGTCTACTTCCCCCTCCTTTTCCTGTAGACAGTGTTGGGCCTCCAAGAGCAGAGGTTTGTAGAACAGCAGCAAGTTTTCCCTTAAGTGGATCACCCAAGGTTTATCGAACTCAGGGAGGAAGAGGTCAAAGATATCCCTCTCATGCAACCCTGCAACCACAAAGCAAGAAGTCTCTTGTGTCCCCAACACACCAAATAGGTGCACTAGTTCGGCGAAGAGATAGTGAAATACAGGTGGTATGAATAAGTATGAGCAGTAGCAACGGTGCCATGAAAATAGCTTGTCTGGCGTGTAGTTGATGGTGGTAGTATTGCAGCAGTAGTAACGCGTAAGAAACGAGTAAACAAGCAGCGATAGCGTATTTAGGAACAAGGCCTAGGGATTACACTTTCACTAGTGGACACTCTCAACATTGATCACATAACAGTAATAGATAAATGCATACTCTACACTCTTGTTGGATGATGAACACATTGCGTAGGATTACACGAACCCTCAATGCCGGAGTTAACAAGCTCCACAATTAATGTTCATATTTTAGTAACCTTATAGTGTAAGATAGATCAAAAGACTAAACCAAGTACTAACATAGCATGCACACTGTCACCTTCATGCATATGTAGGAGGAATAGATCACATCAATACTATCATAGCAATAGTTAACTTCGCAATCTACAAGAGATCATGATCATAGCATAAACCAAGTACTAACACGGATGCACACACTGTCACCATTACATCGTGCAGGAGGAATAAAACTACTTTAATAACATTGCTAGAGTAGCACATAGATAAATTGTGATACAAAATACATTGCAATCATAAAGAGATATAAATAAGCACCTCACTATGCCATTCAACAGTGAATAAGTATTATGTGAAATATAGCCTAAGAGACCCACACGGTGCACACACTGTCACCTTTACACACGTGGGACAAGGAGTCTCCGGAGATCACATAAGTAAAATTCACTTGACTAGCATAACGACATCTAGATTACAAGCATCATCATATGAATCTCAATCATGTAAGGCAGCTCATGAGATTATTGTATTGAAGTACATAGGAGAGAGATGAACCACATAGCTACCGGTACAGCCCCGAGCCTCGATGGAGAACTACTCCCTCCTCATGGGAGCAGCGAGCGGTGATGAAGATGGCGGTGGAGATGGCAGCGGTGTCGATGGAGAAGCCTTCCGGGGGCACTTCCCCGTTCCGGCGGCGTGCCGGAACGGAGACTCCTGTCCCCCGGATCTTGGCTTCGCGATGGCGGCGGCTCGCGGAAGGTTTCTGTGGGTTTCGTCGAACGCATCAGGGTTTTCGCGACGGAGGCTTTAAATAGGCGAAGAGGCGGCGTCAGAAGGTCGAAGGGGCGACGACACTATAGGGCGGCGTGGCCAGGGCCTGGGCCGCGCCGGCCTATGGTCTGGGGGCCCAGTGCCCCCCTCTGGTCCTTCTCGTGTGTTCTGGATGCTTCCGGTGAAAATAGGAACCTGGGCGTTGATTTCGTCCAATTCCGAGAATATTTCGTTACTAGGATTTCGAAACCAAAAACAGCAGAAAATAGGAACCGGCACTTCGGCATCTTGTTAATAGGTTAGTTCCGTAAAATGCACGAATATGACATAAAGTGTGCATAAAACATGTAGATATCATCAATAATGTGGCATGGAACACAAGAAATTATCGATACGTCGGAGACGTATCAGCATCCCCAAGCTTAGTTCTGCTCGTCCCGAGCAGGTAAAACGATAACAAAGATAATTTCTGGAGTGACATGCCATCATAAACTTGATCATACTATTTGTAAAGCATATGTAGTGAATGCAGCGATCAAAACAATAGTAATGACATGAGTAAACAAGTGAATCATAAAGCAAAGACTTTTCATGAATAGTACTTCAAGACAAGCATCAATAAGTCTTGCATAAGAGTTAACTCATAAAGCAATAATTCAAAGTAAAGGCATTGAAGCAACACAATGGAAGACTAAGTTTCAGCGGTTGCTTTCAACTTGTAACATGTATATCTCATGGGTAATTGTCAATGCAAAGCAATATAACAAATGCAATATGCAAGTATGTAGGAATCAATGCACAGTTCACACAAGTGTTTGCTTCTTGAGATGGAGAGAAATAGGTGAACTGACTCAACAATGAAAGTAAAAGAATGGTCCTCCATAGAGGAAAAGCATCGATTGCTATATTTGTGCTAGAGCTTTGATTTTGAAAACATGAAACAATTTTGTCAACGGTAGTAATAAAGCATATGTATCATGTAAATTATATCTTACAAGTTGCAAGCCTCATGCATAGTATACTAATAGTGCCCGCACCTTGTCCTAATTAGCTTGGACTACCGGATCATCACAATGCACATGTTTTAACCAAGTGTCACAAAGGGGTACCTCTATGCCGCCTCGTACAAAGGTCTAAGGAGAAAGCTCGCATTGGATTTCTCGCTATTGATTATTCTTCAACTTAGACATCCATACCGGGACAACATAGACAACGAGATAATGGACTCCTCTTTTATGCATAAGCATGTAACAACAATTAATAATTTTCTCATTTGAGATTGAGGATATATGTCCAAAACTGAAACTTCCACCATGGATCATGGCTTTAGTTAGCGGCCCAATGTTCTTCTCTAACAATATGCATGCTTAACCATAAGGTGGTAGATCGCTCTTACTTCGGACAAGACGAACATGCATAGCAACTCACATGAAATTCAACAAAGAGTAGTTGATGGCGTCCCCGGTAAACATGGTTATCGCACAACAAGCAACTTAATAAGAGATAAAGTGCATAATTACATATTCAATACCACAATAGTTTTTAAGCTATTTGTCCCATGAGCTATATATTGCAAAGGTGAATGATGGAATTTTAAAGGTAGCACTCAAGCAATTTACTTTGGAATGGCGGAAAAATACCATGTAGTAGGTAGGTATGGTGGACACAAATGGCATAGTGGTTAGCTCAAGTATTTTGGATGCATGAGAAGTATTCCCTCTCGATACAAGGTTTAGGCTAGCAAGGTTTATTTGAAACAAACACAAGGATGAACCGGTGCAGCAAAGCTCACATAAAAAACATATTGAAAACATTATAAGACTCTACACCGTCTTCCTTGTTGTTCAAACTCAATACTAGAAATTATCTAGACCTTAGAGAAACCAATTATGCAAACCAAATTTCAGCATGCTCTATGTATTTCTTCATTAATGGGTGCAAAGCATATGATGCAAGAGCTTAAACATGAGCACAACAATTGCCAAGTATCACATTACCCAAGACATTTATAGCAATTACTACATGTATCATTTTCCAATTCCAACCATATAACAATTTAACGAAGAAGAAACTTCGCCATGAATACTATGAGTAGAAACTAAGGACATACTTGTCCATATGCTACAGCGGAGCGTGTCTCTCTCCCATAAAGTGAATGCTAGGATCCATTTTATTCAAACAAAACAAAAACAAAAACAAACCGACGCTCCAAGCAAAGCACATAAGATGTGATGGAATAAAAATATAGTTTCGGGGAGGAACTCGATAATGTTGTCGATGAAGGAGGGGATGCCTTGGGCATCCCCAAGCTTAGACGCTTGAGTCTTCTTGATATATGCAGGGGTGAACCACCGGGGCATCCCCAAGCTTAGAGCTTTCACTCTCCTTGATCATAGTATATCATCCTCCTCTCTTGACCCTTGAAAACTTCCTCCACACCAAACTCGAAACAAACTCATTAGAGGGTTAGTGCATAATCAAAAACTCACATGTTCAGAGGTGACACAATCATTCTTAACACTTCTGGACATTGCTCAAAGCTACTGGAAGGTAATGGAACAAAGAAATCCACCCAACACAGCGAAAGAAGCAATGCGAAATAAAAGGCAGAATCTGTCAAAACAGAACAGTCCGTAAAGACGAATTTTAAAATGACACCAGACTTGCTCATATGAAAATGCTCAAATTGAATGAAAGTTGCGTACATATCTTAGGATCACTCATGTAAATTGGCATAATTTTCTGAGTTACCTACAGAGAATTAGGCCCAGATTCGTTACAGCAAGAAAACAGTTTCTGTGCAGTAATCCAAATCTAGTATTGACTTTACTATCAAAGACTTTACTTGGCACAACAAAACACAAAACTAAGATAAGGAGAGGTTGCTACAGTAGTAAACAACTTCCAAGAAACAAATATAAAACAAAGTACTGTAGCAAAATAACACATGGGTTATCTCCCAAGAAGTTCTTTCTTTATAGCCATTAAGATGGGCTCGACAGTTTTAATGATGCACTTGCAAGAAATAGTATTTGAAGCAAAAGAGAGCATCAAGAGGCAAATTCAATACAAATTTAAGCCTAACATGCTTCCTATGAAAAGGAATCTTGTACACAAATAAATTCATGAAGAGCAAAGTAACAAGCATAGGAAGATAAAACAAGTGTAGCTTCAAAAATTTCAGCACATAGAGAGGTGTTTTAGTAACATGAAAATTTCTACAACCATATTTTCCTCTCTCATAATAACTTTCAGTAGCAACATGAGCAAACTCAACAATATAAGTATCACATAAAGCATTCTTATCATGAGTCTCATGTATAAAATTATTACTCTCCACATAAGTATAATTAATTTTATTAGTAATAGTGGGAGCAAATTCAACAAAGTAGCTATCATATATAGGAGGCATATTGTAATCATAATCAAATTTCTCCTCCATAACAGGTGGTAACAAAAGACTACTATCATCATCATAAATAGGAGGCAAAGTATCATCAAAGTAAATTTTCTCCTCAATGCTTGGTGGACTAAAAATATCATGCAAACCAGAACCAGCTTCCCCAAGCTTAGAACTTTCTATATCATTATCAACAATGGTGTTCAAAGCGTTCATACTAATATTACTACCAGCATGCAAATAAGATTCCATAGGTTTTTTAATTTTCGCATCAAACAATCCATGTTTTAAATCAGGAAATAGAATAAGAAGCTCATTCTTGTCCATTATGCCAAACTAGTGTAAACAAGAAACAAAAAGTTGCAATTGCAGGATCTAAAGGAAATAGCTTCGAGTACTTACATCGCCGGAAAATAGCTTAGTAGCCGAGATCCGGAGTGTGAGTACCTTTTACCTTTCCTCCCCGGCAACGGCGCCAGAAAATAGCTTGATGTCTACTTCCCCCTCCTTTTCCTGTAGACAGTGTTGGGCCTCCAAGAGCGAGAGGTTTGTAGAACAGCGGCAAGTTTTCCCTTAAGTGGATCACCCAAGGTTTATCGAACTCGGGGAGGAAGAGGTCAAAGATATCCCTCTCATGCAACCCCGCAACCACAAAGCAAGAAGTCTCTTGTGTCCCCAACACACCAAATAGGTGCACTAGTTCGGCGAAGAGATAGTGAAATACAGGTGGTATGAATAAGTATGAGCAGTAGCAACGGTGCCAGAAAATAGCTTGCTGGCGTGTAGTTGATGGTGGTAGTATTGCAGCAGTAGTAACGCGAGTAAAACGAGTAAACAAGCGAGCGATAGCAGATATTTAGGAACAAGGCCTAGGGATTACACTTTCACTAGTGGACACTCTCAACATTGATCACATAACGGAATAGATAAATGCATACTCTACACTCTTGTTGGATGATGAACACATTGCGTAGGATTACACGAACCCTCAATGCCGGAGTTAACAAGCTCCACAATTAATGTTCATATTTTAGTAACCTTATAGTGTAAGATAGATCAAAAGACTAAACCAAGTACTAACATAGCATGCACACTGTCACCTTCATGCATATGTAGGAGGAATAGATCACATCAATAGTATCATAGCAATAGTTAACTTCGCAATCTACAAGAGATCATGATCATAGCATAAACCAAGTACTAACACAGATACACACACTGTCACCATTACATCGTGCAGGAGGAATAAAACTACTTTAATAACATTGCTAGAGTAGCACATAGATAAATTGTGATACAAAATACATTGCAATCATAAAGAGATATAAATAAGCACCTCACTATGCCATTCAACGAGTGAATAAGTATTCGTGAAATATAGCCTAAGAGACCCACACGGTGCACACACTTGTCACCTTTACACACGTGGGACAAGGAGTCTCCGGAGATCACATAAGTAAAATTCACTTGACTAGCATAACGACATCTAGATTACAAGCATCATCATATGAATCTCAATCATGTAAGGCAGCTCATGAGATTATTGTATTGAAGTACATAGGAGAGAGATGAACCACATAGCTACCGGTACAGCCCCGAGCCTCGATGGAGAACTACTCCCTCCTCATGGGAGCAGCAGCGGTGATGAAGATGGCGGTGGAGATGGCAGCGGTGTCGATGGAGAAGCCTTCCGGGGCACTTCCCCGTTCCGGCAGCGTGCCGGAACAGAGACTCCTGTCCCCCAGATCTTGGCGTCGCGATGGCGGCGGCTCTGGAAGGTTTCTGTGGGTTTCGTCGAACGTATCAGGGTTTTCGCGACGGAGGCTTTAAATAGGCGGAAGGGCAAGGTCGGTGGACTTCTGGGGGGCCCACACTATAGGGGGGTGCGGCCCCCCCTTGGCCGCGCTGGCCTAGGGTCTGGTGGCCCTGTCCACCCTCTCTGGCGGCTCTCGTGTGTTCTGGATGCTTCCGGGCAAAATAGGAACCTGGGCGTTGATTTCGTCCGATTCCGAGAATATTTCGTTACTAGGATTTCTGAAACCAAAAACAGCAGAAAACAGAACCGGCACTTCGGCATCTTGTTAATAGGTTAGTTCCAGAAAATGCACGAATATGACATAAAGTGTGCATAAAACATGTAGATAACATCAATAATGTGGCATGGAACACAAGAAATTATCGATACGTCGGAGACGTATCAGACACTCTCAACATTGATCACATAATAAAACCACTCTACACTCTCTTGTTGGATGATGAACACCACTAATTGTGTAGGGCTACAAGAGCACCTCAATGCCGGAGTTAACAAGCTCCACACCATTCAATGTTCATATTTAAATAACCTTAGAGTGCATGATAGACCAACGCAATTATACCGAGTACTAACATAGCATGCACACTCGTCACCATCATACTATGAAAGGAGGAATAGATCACATCAATACCATCATAGTAATAGTTAACTTCATAATCTACAAGAGATCACAATCATAAACTACGCCAAGTACTACATGATGCACACAATGTCACCATTATATCATGGAGGAGGAATAGAGTACTTTAATAACATCACTAGAGTAGCACATAGATTAATAGTGATACAAAACTCTTATGAATCTCAATCATGTAAGGCAGCTCATGACATCATTGTATTGAAGTACATGGAAGAGAGATTAACCACATAGCTACCGGTACAGCCCTTAGCCTCGAGGGAGAACTACTCCCTCCTCATGGGAGACAGCAGCGTTGATGAAGATGGCGGTGGTGTCGATGGAGATGCCTTCCGGGGGCACTTCCCCATCCCGGCGGCGTGCCGGAACAGAGACTCATGTCCCCCAGATCTTGGCTTCGCGATGGCGGCGGCTTTGGAAGGTTTCTCGTACCGTGGCTTATTGATGGCGTGTAACTCACACGTTCGTTGGGAACCCCAAGAGGAAGGTATGATGCGCACAGCAGCAAGTTTTCCCTCAAAAAGAAACCAAGGTTTATCGAACCAGGAGGAGCCAAGAAGCACGTTGAAGGTTGATGGCGGTGGGATGTAGTGCGGCGCAACACCATGGATTCCGGCGCCAACGTGGAACCTGCACAACACAACCAAAGTACTTTGCCCCAACGAAACAGTGAGGTTGTCAATCTCACCGGCTTGTCTGTAACAAAGGATTAACCGTATTGTGTGGAAGATGATTGTTTGCGGAAAACAGTAGAACAGTATTGCGATGAGATTGTATTTCAGTATAGAGAATTGGACCGGGGTCCAGAGTTCACTAGAGGTGTCTCTCCCATAAGATAAACAACATGTTGGGTGAACAAATTACAGTTGGGCAATTGACAAATAAAGAGGGCATGACCATGCACATACATATTATGATGAGTATAGTGAGATTTAATTGGGCATTACGACAAAGTACATAGACCGCCATCCAGCATGCATCTATGCCTAAAAAGTCCACCTTCGAGGTTATCATCCGAACCCCCTCCGGTATTAAGTTGCTAACAACGGACAATTGCATTAAGTATTGCGCGTAATGTAACTAGTAACTACATCCTTGAACATAGCACTAATGTTTTATCCCTAGTGGCAACAACACATCCACAACCTTAGAACTTTCCGTCACTCGTCCCGAGATATCAATGGAGGCATGAACCCACTATCGAGCATAAATACTCCCTCTTGGAGTTACAAGCATCTAGTTGGCCAGAGCATCTACTAGTAACGGAGAGCATGCAAGATCATAAACAACACATAGACATGAATTGATAATCAACATAACAAGTATTCTCTATTCATCGGATCCCAACAAACGCAACATATAGAATTACAGATAGATGATCTTGATCATGTTAGGCAGCTCACAAGATCCGACAATGAAGCACAATGGGGAGAAGACAACCATCTAGCTACTGCTATGGACCCATAGTCCAGGGGTAGACTACTCACACATCACTCCGGAGGCGACCATGGCGGCGTAGAGTCCTCCGGGAGATGATTCCCCTCTCCGGCAGGGTGCCGGAGGCGATCTCCTGGATCCCCGAGATGGGATCGGCGGCGGCGTCTCCGGAAGGTTTTCCGTATTGTGGCTCTCGGTACCGGGGGTTTCGCGACGGAGGCTTTAAGTAGGCGGAAGGGCAGGTCGGGAGGCGGCACGAGGGCCCCACACCACAGGGCCGCGCGGCCAAGGGGGGCCGCGCCGCCCTAGGGTGTGGCCCCTCGTGGCCCCACTTCGTCTCCTCTTCGGACTTCGGAAGCTTCGTGGCAAAATAGGACCCCGGGCGTTGATTTCGTCCAATTCCGAGAATATTTCGTTACTAGGATTTCTGAAACCAAAAACAGCAGTAAAACGACAGAATCGGCACTTCGGCATCTTGTTAATAGGTTATTTCCAGAAAATGCACGAATATGACATAAAGTGTGCATAAAACATGTAGATAACATCAATAATGTGGCATGGAACATAAGAAATTATCGATACGTCGGAGACGTATCACTTATTCGTATCGAAGATTTAGGTCAGGGGGCTTCTTATAGGCGAAGAGGCGGAGTCGTAAGGGTTACGGGGGCGCCACACAATAGGGGGGCGCGCCCCCCCTTGGGCCGCGCCGGCCACACGTGTGGGCCCCCTAGGGATCCCCTCTGGTTCCTCTCCGGTGTTCTGAAAGCTTCGTGGAATTATAAGATGCTGGGCGTTGATTTCGTCCAATTCCGAGAATATTTCCTTACTAGGATTTCTGAAACCAAAAACAGCAGAAAACAGGAACTGGCACTTCGGCATCTTGTCAATAGGTTAGTTCCGGAAAACGCATCAAAACGATATAAAGTGTGAACAAAACATGTAGGTATTGTCATAAAACTAGCATGGAACATCAGAAATTATAGATACGTTGGAGACGTATCAAGATATCTATTGGCTTTTGTGACAATTATGAGAAACTAATATGTGATTTTTGGTGGGGAGATGATTAAGATCTTAGGAAAGTCCATTGGATGGCTTGGGGGAATCTCACTAAGCCAAAAGGTAAAGGAGGGATGCGCTTCAGGGATATGAACCTTTTCAACCAAGCCTTGGTGGCTAGGCTAGAATGGCGGCTAGTGCAAAAACCTGATGGCCTTTGTGCCCATGTACTTTAAGCAAGATACTACCCACATGGGAACATTTTGTACACCGTCTTCGCTTCTGGCCCACCGCCAGTTTGGAAAGGAGTCGAGTTTGGACTGGAGCTGCTGAAAGAAGGCATCACTTGCCGTGTGGGTGACAGCCGCAAAATCTAGTTTCACCATGATAGCTGGATTCCTAGGGAAGGAGGTCAAAAGGTGACCTTGGTTAAGAAAAACACAAAGACTGAGATGGGTTAACCATGTGATCGAGAGCAACACAAGACACCTGCTGAGAGAGCTTTTCCATGAGCATGACGTCCAGGCTATCACCGATATTGAGATAACAGAAACCAACATATCTGACCGCTACGCCTGGCACCCCGAGAGTAATGTCATCTTTTAGGTCAAAAGTGCATACCGTCTTGTGCAAACTCTGAAGCATCAAAACCGGAGGTATATGCACTGTTAGTCCTAGAACTTGTCCTTGACGTGCAGATTAGTCCACTAAGTTGAAAGAGGAGCACCTGTCGTCCACCAACTTGTAATCCTCTAGCTTTCTGGCTCATGGGAAACAATGGGCACAATAATACTCATAAGTTGAAATGCTAGGATCAGGTGCCTGAAGGAGATATGCCCTAGAGGCAATAATAAAGTGGTTATTATTTATATCTTTATGTTTATGATAAATGTTTATATATCATGCTATAATTGTATTAACCGAAACATTAGTACATGTGTGATATGTAGACAAAAAAAGAAGTCCCTAGTATGCCTCTTAACTAGCTTGTTGATTAATGGATGATTAGTTTCATAATCATGAGCATTGGATGTTATTAATAACAAGGTTATATCATTGTATGAATGATGTAATGGAAACACCCAATTAAGCGTAGCATAAGATCTCGTCATTAAGTTATTTGCTATAAGCTTTCGATACATAGTTACCTAGTCCTTATGACCATGAGATCATGTAAATCACTTATACCGGAAAGGTACTTTGATTACACCAAACGCCACTTGCGTAAATGGGTGGTTATAAAGGTGGGATTAAGTATCCGGAAAGTATGAGTTGAGGCATATGGATCAACGATGGGATTTGTCCATCCCGATGATGGATAGATATACTTTGGGCCCTCTCGGTGGAATGTCGTCTAATGTCTTGCAAGCATATGAATGAGTTCATAAGAGACCACATACCACGGTACGAGTAAAGAGTACTTGTCAGGAGACGAGGATGAACAAGGTATAGAGTGATACCGAAGATCAAACCTCGGACAAGTAAAATATCGCGTGATAAAGGGAATTGGTATTGTATGTGAATGGTTCATTCGATCACTAAAGTCATCGTTGAATATGTGGGAGCCATTATGGATCTCCAGATCCTGCTATTGGTTATTGGTCGGAGTGAGTACTCAACCATGTCCGCATAGTTCACGAACCGTAGGGTGACACACTTAAAGTTGGATGTTGAAATGGTAGAACTTGAATATGGAATGGAGTTCGAATATTTGTTCGGAGTCCCGGATGAGATCCCGGACATCACGAGGAGTTTCGGAATGGTCCGGAGAATAAGATTCATATATAGGATGTCATTTTATGTGAATTAAAATGATGCGGAAGGTTCTATAGAAGGTTCTAGAAGGTTCTAGAAAAGTCCGGAAGAAACCACCAAGGAAGGTGGAGTCCCGGTGGGACTCCACCTCCATGGCTGGCCAACCCTAGTGGGGGAGGAGTCCCAAGTGGACTCCCCCTTAGGGGGCCGGCCACTCCCCCATATGGAAGGGGGGAATCCCACCCCAAGTGGGATTCCCACCCTAGGTAGGTTTCCTTTTCATATGGAAGGTTTTGGTTTCGGGTCTTATTCGAAGACTTGGAGTCCAACACTTGGGGTTCCACCTATATAATGAGGGGCCAAGGGAGGGGGCCGGCCACCCCAAGACCACAAGCTGGCCGCCCCATTGAAGTGGCCGGCCACCCCCTCCCAAACCCTAGCCGCCCCCCTCTCCTCCATATCTCCCGCGTAGCTTTAGCGAAGCTCCGCCGGAGTTCTCCACCGCCACCGACACCACGCCGTCGTGCTATCGGATTCAAGAGGAGCTACTACTTCCACAGCCCGCTGGAACGGGAGGTGGACGTCGTCTTCATCAACAACCGAACGTGTGACCGAGTACGGAGGTGCTGCCCGTTCGTGGCGCCGAAAGCGATCGTGATCAAGATCTTCTACGCGCTTTTGCAAGCGGCAAGTGAACGTCTACCGCAGCAACAAGAGCCTCATCTTGTAGGCTTTGGAATCTCTTCAAGGGTGAGACTCGATACCCCCTCGTTGCTACCGTCTTCTAGATTGCATCTTGGCTTGGATTGCGTGTTCGCGGTAGGAAATTTTTGTTTTCTATGCAACGTTATCCTACGAGTGGTATCGAGCCGTGTCTATGCATAGATGGTTGCACGAGTAGAACACAATGGTTTGTGGGCGTTGATGCTCTTGTTATCTTTAGTTTGAGTACTTTGCATCTTCGTGGCATAGTGGGATGAAGCGGCTCGGACTAACTTTACATGACCGCGTTCATGAGACTTGTTCCTCGTTCGACATGCAACTTGTATTGCATAAGAGGCTTTGCGGGTGTCTGTCTCTCCTACTATAGTGAAGATTCAATTTACTCTTCTATTTAAAACATTAGTATCAACGTTGTGGTTCATGTTCGTAGGTAGATTAGATCTCTCTCGAAAACCCTAAACCACGTAAAATATGCAAACCAAATTAGAGACGTCTAACTTGTTTTTGCAGGGTTTGGTGATGTGATATGGCCATAATGTGATGATGAATATGTATGAGATGATCATTATTATATTGTGGCAACCGGCAGGAGCCTTATGGTTGTCTTTAAATTTCATGTTGAGTAGTATTTCAAAGTAGTTGTAATAGTTGCTACATGGAGGACAATCATGAAGACGACGCCATTGACCTTGACGCTACGCCGACGATGATGGAGATCATGCCCTAAGATGATGGAGATCATGTCCGTGCTTTGGAGATGAAGATCAAAGGCACAAAGACAAAAGGGCCATATCATATCACATATGAACTGCATGTGATGTTAATCCTTTTATGCATCTTATTTTGCTTAGATCGCGACGGTAGCATTATAAGATGATCCCTCACTAAAATCTCAAGATAATGAAGTGTTCATCCTTAGTAGCACCGTTGCCAAGACTTGTCGTTTCGAAGCATCTCGTGATGATCGGGTGTGATAGAATCAACAAGTGCATACAACGGGTGCAAGACAGTTTTGCACATGCGGATACTAAGGTGGCCTTGACGAGCCTAGCATGTACAGACATGGTCTCGGAACACGTGATACCGAAAGGTAGAGCATGAATCATATGGTTGATATGATGAACACTTTGAGTGTTCGCCATTGAAATCACACCTTGTCTCGTGATGATCGGACATAGGTGCGGTGGATTTGGTTCGTGTGATCACTAAGACAATGCGAGGGATATTGTTTTGAGTGGGAGTTCACCTAGATTTTTAATTATGTTGAATTAAAATTTGAACTCAATTTGTCATAAACTTAGTCTAAACTTTTGCAAATATATGTTGTAGAGATGGCGTCCCCAATCAATTTTAACCGGTTCCTAGAGAAAGAAAAACTTAAGAGCAACGGTAGCAACTTCACCGACTGGTTCCGTCATGTGAGGATCTTCCTCTCTGGCGGAAATCTGCAATATGTGCTTGATGCACCGCTAGGTGACCCTCCTGCAGAAACTGAAACCGATGAAGTAAAAGCTGTTTACGAGACTCGGAAAACTCGGTACTCTCAAGTTCAGTGTGCCATCCTGTGCAGTCTGGAATCCGATCTTCAAAAACGTTTTGAGCACCATGATCCTCATGAGTTGATGAATGAGCTGAAAGCTATATTCAAGACTCATGCGGCCGTGGAATGCTATGAAGCATCGAAACATTTCTTCAGCTGTATGATGGAAGAAGGCAGCTCCGTTAGTGAGCACATGCTCGCCATGACCGGGCATGCGAAGAAACTCAGTGACTTGGGAATAGTGATTCCTGACAGACTGGGGATTAATCGTGTCCTTCAATCATCGCCACCAAGTTACAAGAACTTTGTGATGAACTACAATATGCAGAACATGAACAAGGAGTTACCCGAACTTTTTGGCATGCTAAAAGCTGCTGAGATTGAGATCAAGAAAGAGCACCAAGTGTTGATGGTCAACAAGACCACCGAGTTTCAAGAAACGAGGGCAAGTCTAAGGGAAAATTCAAGAAGGGTGGCAAGAAAGCTGCCACGCCTCCTATGAAACCTAAGAACGGCCCTAAGCCTGATGCTGAGTGCTATTACTGCAAGGAGAAGGGACACTGGAAGCGTAATTGCTCCAAGTATCTGGCTGATCTAAAGAGCGGCCTTGTCAAGAAGAAGAAAGAAGGTATATCTGATATACATGTTATAGATGTTTATCTCACTGGTTCTCGTTCTAGTACCTGGGTATTTGATACTGGTTCGGTTGCTCATATTTGTAACTCGAAACAGGAACTAAAGAATAAACGAAGACTACTGAAAGATGAAGTGACGATGCGCGTTGGAAATGGATCCAAAGTCGATGTGATCGATGTCGGCACACTTCCTATACATCTACCTTCGGGATTAGTTTTAAGCCTAAATAATTGTTATTTTGTACCTGCGTTGAGCATGAACATTATATCTGGATCTTGTTTAATGCAAGACGGTTATTCATTCAAGTCTAAGAATAATGGTTGTTCTATTTTTATGAATAATATCTTTTATGGTCGAGCACCACAAAAGAATGGCTTATTTCGTTAGATCTCGATAGTAGTGATACGCATATACATAACATTGATGCTAAGCGAATTAAATTGAATGATAATTCTACTTATATGTGGCACTTGTCGTCTTGGTCATATTGGAGTGAAACGCATGAAGAAACTCCATACCGATGGATTACTTGAATCACTTGACTTTGAGTCACTTGATAGATGCGAAGCATGTCTAATGGGAAAAATGACTAAGACTCCATTTTCTGGTATGATGGAGCGAGCTACTGACTTATTGGAAATCATACATACCGATGTGTGCGGATCAATGAGCGTAGCATAGCGCGGTGGTTATCGTTATGTTCTAACCTTCACAGATGATCTAAGTAGATATGGGTATATCTATTTCATGAAACATAAATCCGAAACTTTCGAGAAGTTTAAGGAATTCCAAAGTGAAGTAGAAAATCAACGTAACAAGAAGATTAAATTTCTACGATCTGATCGTGGAGGTGAATATCTAAGTTATGAGTTTGGCATGCATTTAAAGAAATGCGGAATACTTTCACAATTGACACCGCCGGGAACACCTCAACGTAACGGTGTGTCCGAACGTCGTAATCGAACTCTCTTAGATATGGTTCGTTCTATGATGTCTCTTACTGATTTGCCGTTATCATTTTGCAGTTATGCATTAGAGACAGCTACATTCACTTTAAATAGAGCACCATCAAAATTCGTAGAAACGACACCGTATGAATTATGGTTTAATAAGAAACCTAAGCTGTCGTTCCTGAAAGTTTGGGGTTGCGAAGCCTATGTAAAGAAGTTACAACCGGACAAGCTAGAACCCAAAGCGGAGAAATGCATCTTCATAGGATACCCTAAGGAAACTATAGGGTATACTTTCTATCACAAATCCGAAGGCAAAATCTTTGTTGCTAAGAACGGAACCTTTCTTGAGAAAGAATTTCTCACTAAAGAAGTGACTGGAAGAAAAGTAGAACTCGAGAGATTGATGAATCGATACTCGTTGATCAGAGTAGCGCAGTACCGGAAGTTGTACCTGTACCGCCTACACCGGCAACAGAGGAAGCTAATGATAATGATCATGAAACTTCGAACAAGGAAACTACTGAACCTTGCAGATCGACAAGGGAACATACCACTCCTGATTGGTATGATCCTTGTCTAAATGTCATGATTGTGGATAACAATGATGAGGACCCTGCGACGTATGAAGAAGCGATGATGAGCCCAGATTCCAACAAATGGCAAGAAGCCATGAAATCCGAAATGGGATCCATGTATGATAACAAAGTATGGACTTTGGTAGACTTACCTGATAGCCGAAAGGCTGTCGAGAATAAATGGATCTTCAAGAGAAAAACAGAGATGCTGATGGTAATATTACTGTCTATAAAGCTCGACTTGTCGCAAAGGGTTTCCGACAAATTCAAGGAGTTGACTACGATGAGACTTTCTCACCTGTAGCGAAGCTAAAATCTGTGAGGATTTTGTTAGCAATAGCTACATTTTTCGATTATGAGATTTGGCAGATGGATGTCAAAACGGCGTTCCTTAATGGAGACATTGAGGAAGAGTTGTATATGGTACAACCCAAAGGTTTTGTCGATCCTAAAAATGCTGACAAAGTATGCAAACTTCAGCGTTCAATCTATGGACTGAAGCAAGCATCGAGAAGTTGGAACCGACGCTTTGATAAGGTGATCAAAGACTTCGGGTTTATACAGTGTCATGGAGAGGCCTGTATTTACAACAAAGTGAGTGGGAGCTCTGTAGCATTCCTGATATTATATGTAGATGACATATTATTGATCGGCAATGATATAGAACTATTAAGCAGTGTTAAAGGTTATTTGAATAATAGTTTTTCAATGAAAGACCTTGGTGAAGCATCGTATATATTAGGCATCAAGATTTATAGAGATAGATCAAGACGCCTAATAGGGCTATCACAGAGTACATACCTGGACAAGATTCTAAAGAAGTTTAGAATGGACGAAAGTAAGAAAGGGTTCTTACCTATATTACCGGGCAAGGTCTTGAGTAAGACTCAAGGACCGGCTACGACGAGAAGAAAGAGAAAGGATGAGTAATATCCCCTATGCCTCGGCGATGGGATCTATCATGTATGCCATGCTATGTACTAGACCGGATATAGCACATGCTTTGTTAGTTTGACTAGCGAGATATCAAAGTGATCCGGGAATGGAACATCTGGACAGCGGTCAAGAATATCCTGAAGTACTTGAAAAGAACTAAGGATATGTTTCTTTGTTATGGAGGTGACCAAGAGCTCGTTGTAAGTGGTTACACCGATGCAAGTTGGAACACCGATCCCGATGACTCTAAGTCACGATGCAGGTACGTGTTTATATTGAATGGTGCTTGCAGATAAGCTGGGCAAACTCGAAGCGGTGCACGGTGGCGAAGTCTTCAACGGAATCGAGTACATAGCGGCTTCGAGGCTTCATCGAAGCGGTATGGATGAAGAGGTTCATTGTAGAGCTCGGTGTGGTTCCTAGTGCATTGGACCCATTAATCATTTACTCGTGATAACATGGGTGCCATCGCCAATGCACAAGAGCCAAGGTCACACAAGAGGTCGAAGCATATCAAGCTGCGTTACCACTCGATTCGCGAGTACATCGAAGATGGAGAAGTAAAGATTTGCAAAGTACACACAGATCTGAATGTAGCAGATCCGTTGACTAAAGCTCTCCCTAGGGCAAAGCATGACCAACACCAGAATGCCATGGGTGTTAGGTATATTACAATGTAATCTAGATTATTGACTCTAGTGCAAGTGGGAGACTGAAGGAGATATGCCCTAGAGGCAATAATAAGTGGTTATTATTTATATCTTTATGTTTATGATAAATGTTTATATATCATGCTATAATTGTATTAACCGAAACATTAGTACATGTGTGATATGTAGACAAACAAAGAAGTCCCTAGTATGCCTCTTAACTATCTTGTTGATTAATGGATGATTAGTTTCATAATCATGAACATTGGATGTTATTAATAACAAGGTTATATCATTGTATGAATGATGTAATGGAAACACCCAATTAAGCGTAGCATAAGATCTCGTCATTAAGTTATTTGCTATAAGCTTTCGATACATAGTTACCTAGTCCTTATGACCATGAGATCATGTAAATCACTTATACCGGAAAGGTACTTTGATTACACCAAACGCCACTGCGTAAATGGGTGGTTATAAAGGTGGGATTAAGTATCCGGAAAGTATGAGTTGAGGTATATGGATCAACGGTGGGATTTGTCCATCCCGATGACGGATAGATATACTCTGGGCCCTCTCGGTGGAATGTCGTCTAATGTCTTGCAAGCATATGAATGAGTTCATAAGAGACCACATACCACGGTACGAGTAAAGAGTACTTGTCAGGAGACGAGGATGAACAAGGTATATAGTGATACCGAAGATCAAACCTCGGACAAGTAAAATATCGCGTGACAAAGGGAATTGGTATTGTATGTGAATGGTTCATTCGATCACTAAAGTCATCGTTGAATATGTGGGAGCCATTATGGATCTCCGGATCCCGCTATTGGTTATTGGTCGGAGTGAGTACTCAACCATGTCCGCATAGTTCACGAACCGTAGGGTGACACACTTAAAGTTGGATGTTGAAATGGTAGAACTTGAATATGGAATGGAGTTCGAATATTTGTTCGGAGTCCCGGATGAGATCCCGGACATCACGAGGAGTTTCGGAATGGTCCGGAGAATAAGATTCATATATAGGATGTCATTTTATGTGAATTAAAATGATGCGGAAGGTTCTATGGAAGGTTCTAGAAGGTTCAGAAAAGTCCGGAAGAAACCACCAAGGAAGGTGGAGTCCCGGTGGGACTCCACCTCCATGGCCGGCCAACCCTAGTGGGGGAGGAGTCCCAAGTGGACTCCCCCTTAGGGGGCCGGCCACCCCCCCCCCCCATATGGAAGGGGGGAATCCCACCCCAAGTGGGATTCCCACCCTAGGTAGGTTTCCTTTTCATATGGAAGGTTTTGGTTTCGGGTCTTATTCGAAGACTTGGAGTCCAACACTTGGGGTTCCACCTATATAATGAGGGGCCAAGGGAGGGGCCGGCCACCCCAAGACCACAAGCTGGCCGCCCCATTGAAGTGGCCGGCCACCCCCTCCCAAACCCTAGCCGCCCCCTCTCCTCCATATCTCCCGCGTAGCTTTAGCGAAGCTCCGCCGGAGTTCTCCACCGCCACGGACACCACGCCGTCGTGCTGTCGGATTCAAGAGGAGCTACTACTTCCGCTGCCCGCTGGAACGGGAGGTGGACGTCGTCTTCATCAACAACCGAATGTGTGACCGAGTACGGAGGTGCTGCTCGTTCGTGGCGCCGGAAGCGATCGTGATCAAGATCTTCTACGCGCTTTTGCAAGCGGCAAGTGAACGTCTACCGCAGCAACAAGAGCCTCATCTTGTAGGCTTTGGAATCTCTTCAAGGGAGAGACTCGATACCCCCTCGTTGCTACCGTCTTCTAGATTGCATCTTGGCTTGGATTGCGTGTTCGCGGTAGGAAATTTTTTGTTTTCTATGCAACGTTATCCTACAGTGCCATTACATCAGGTAACAAACAATCTGCTGAAACGACCCTTCTGAACTCATGCATGAATGTTTCTTGCAGTATTTTTGCAGTGAGAGCTTCGAGTGGCCACACACCTTCACAATCATGTTTTGCTAAATATGCTGTAATATAGAAGCCACCTTGTCTTGTGTCTGTTGATGCTTTGAGCGTCCATGGACAACCATCTGAACATACAACATTTAGTCTTGTTTTATCATTCTTCACCTTTCTGATAGGGATTCTATTTCTTATGCTATATGCAGCCAATGCTTTCCTAAGCTCCTCCACACCACTGAAAGTCATTCCTACTTTGAAGGTTGGATTAGCCATGTCTATCTCTGGATCGAAAGGTTTGAACTTGTTCTTTAAATGCTGCCTCTCTTCATTGCCAAGATTAAGGTCCTCATCATCAAGGGCAACCTCATTCTCTCTTTCATCAAAGAATTCCTTCTCATTGTAATCATTCAAAGAGGTGTCAATATTTTCAGAAAAGAGATCATCATCCCCTCTTCTACATTGTAGTCACTATCATAGAAGTCACTGTCTTGTTCACTATCACTGTCATCTAGTTGCACTTCCTCTGGAACAAATTATGGTGATTTCCCCTTATCTGCAAACAACACATCTGAACTAGAAGATGGACTAGCTGTTGTATCAAATATTCTTGGCAATTTCTTGGGCTGATGACAAGAGGCAAATTAGGTACACCATTCAGTATCACATCGTCCCTTATATTTCTTAGGAAATTGGTGTGATCTACAAACAGAGCAAGTATCTTCACAGTCCGGCTAGCCTTGATCATTTCAACACAGTCAACATCACACTCTACTGGTACCAGTCCATCTGTTATGTCTTTCCCAGGATAACACCAGTAGACATGCAGTTTTCCATCCCTCACATACCCCAATCTTGTCAATATTTCATCAATCCAAAGACAGGACCAAGTTTCAGCATTGCAATAGTCGAAGACTGTAGATGAACAGGATACATATTGCAGATTATCGCGCAAACTACAGAAGAGTTCATTGTGCACAACCTCTACCGAGAAGAAGTCAGATTCTTCGGCTCCGTAGAACACTGCATGAAACAGAAAAGAATCAGAAACTGGTAACAACTACTATTGCATCAAAGCATACACACATGTGAGATTCAGAGACGTGGCCAAAATTCAGAACTTTTTAAAGACTTGCTTAAAAACTCCAGATAGGTGATCGCAATTTAGAACTTGACCACAAAATCTCAATTTTAATGCCAAAAAATGCTACAGATTGCTGCAAACAATGTGTATCCACTTAATAATCTCTAAAACCAACAATTTTATGCAATTTTTGTGCTCCAACAAATCAACAAAATAGACTACAGGAAACAAAATACACACAACTGACGAAATCCATGAATTTTATTGGCTGTGATCGCTGCGCGTCTGCAAGTACACGGCCATGGTTTTTCTGCAGCATGAAGGCCATCCACCGTAGCTGTACTGTGGCCACAGCCCATCTATCCCCAACAAACAAGAACGAAATTCTGTTTCTGAACTAAACTTACAGATTGTGAACCAGTTCAGAGGGCTTGATCTGCAGAGTGCAAAGGGAAACGTGATCTGACCTAACACGTACGGATTGTGAACCAGTTCACACGATGCCCAAATAAACTTAATTCAGTACAGATCGTCGTCGCCAAGGCACACGGCCATGGTCGTCGTCGCCAACAGAGACAACGAGGAGAGCGTTTCTGGGCGAAAACGGGGCTCACCATAGTCGGGCGGGTCTTCCCTCCACTCGCGCTCGCGCATGACCGCTGGCATCGGAGCTCCGGAACGTCCGCGAGGACCTCGAGGTGGCGCCGGAGTTGGGGGCGAAAGGAAACCGCGGCAGGGTCGGGGAAAAAGAAATCGAGAGGAGTAAACGGTGTCTCCTTCCGCTAAATCAGCGCAGGCAGATGTGGAAGGACCCGGTGATGCATATTTCAGGATTTCGGGGACCCTAGTGCAAAATTACTGATGAGAGATCATTAGCCACCGTGGCAGTACACATGTCGGCATCAAATTGGCCAAGGACCTAATCTGCACAGATTAGCAAGTTGATGGATGGTCGGTGCTCCTCTTTCAAGTTAGCGGACTAAACTTCACGTCAAGGACAAGTTCTAGGACTAATAGTGCATATACCTCTCAAAACCGTGATTCCGATAGTAGCGGCACTGGCACCAAATGGAGTTAGACCGATGCTGGAACGTCATTTGGAGAGGAAAAGTGCGGCCTAAGATTCGAGTATTCAGGCCGGAGAGTGGCTACAAACACATTATCAAAGAGAAAAAATAAACATAGGAGAACCCTTGAGATAAATAACCAATGTGTGATCTGTGGGAAAGAGGCCGAAGACGCGCACCACGCCACGGTTCGGTGCACAAAGGCCTCAGCTCTTCGCCATGCTATGCACAAGCACTGGACACTGCCCGGCGAGAAGTCCTTCAGATACATGGGCAACGGTCGGTTTCAAATCCTCATTGGACATAACGACGAACTAACGGAATCTAGGATTCTAATGCTGTTTTGGAGGGCATAATACGTTTGGAATGATGTTATCCATGGGAAGGGGTGTGAGACAACTGCCCACTCTGTCTCCTTCCTTTTGTCTTATGATAGGGATAAAACCATGCTTGGAATCTGCATCTCCCCCAGTCTGCCCTCTCCTCCCTCCCTCGCCCCACCTCCGATCACTTCCCCTACTAATCACCGCCACCACCGATATACCGCGCGCTCAATGCTTCCGCTTTGAGAATGCGTGGATCCTCGACCCCCTCTTCCTCCCCACCACCCTCCCTCTCTGGTTCCGTCCCGCTATGGTTGCGGATGTTGCGATCGACATCAACGCCCGTCTGAAATCCCTCCGCTTTGCAGCTAAGGTTTGGAAAAGGAAACACCATTATACACCTCTCCTTGAGAATGACTGTTCTTTTATTCTTGATTTGTTGGATTTTTCTGAGGAACTCAGACCTCTCTCGCAAGGGGAATTGTCTTTGCGTGATGAGTACATGACCCGGCTTTGCGAGCTCATCCTCGCCCGAGCAGCTTACTGCAAGCAGAGGGGCATATTCAGGGCGGTGGCGGAGGGGGACGAGAACACTCGTTTCTTCCATGCCCGCGCCTCCCAGCGCCTGCGTCGGAACCACATCCGCGCCCTGGACGTGGATGGAGCCTTGGTGGTGTCTCATGATGCGAAGGCTACGATGCTCCATGATACGTCTCCGACGTATCGATAATTTTTTATGTTCCATGCCACATTATTGATGATATCTACATGTTTTATGCATACTTTATGATGATTTTATGCATTTTCCGGAACTAACCTATTGACGAGATGCCGAAGGGCCAGTTGCTGTTTTCTGCTGTTTTTGGTTTCAGAAATCCTAGTAAGGAAATATTCTCGGAATCGGACGAAATCAACGCCCGGCATCTTAGAATCCCCGGGAGCTTCCAGAACACCCGAGAGTCGCCAGAGAGGACCCACAGGGGGCCCACACATGGGGCTGGCGCGGCCCAGGCCCTGGCCGCGCCGCCCTATTGTCTGGTGGCCCCAGACCCCTTCTAACGCCGCCTCTTCGCCTATAAGAAGCCCCTCGACCTAAAACCTCGATACGGGAAAAGCCACGGTACGAGAAACCTTCCAGAGCCGCCGCCATCACGAAGTCAAGATCTGGGGGACAGGAGTCTCTGTTCCGGCACGCCGCCGGGACGGGGAAGTGCCCCCGGAAGGCTTCTCCATCGACACCGCTGCCATCTTCACCGCCATCTTCATCAACGCTGCTGTCTCCCATGAGGAGGGAGTAGTTCTCCATCGAGGCTAAGGGCTGTACCGGTAGCTATGTGGTTAATCTCTCTCCTATGTACTTCAATACAATGATCTCATGAGCTGCCTTACATGATTGAGATTCATATGAGTTTTGTATCACAATTCATCTATGTGCTACTCTAGTGATGTTATTAAAGTACTCTATTCCTCCTGCATGATGTAATATGGACAGTGTGTGCATCATGTAGTACTTGGCGTAGTTTATGATTGTGATCTCTTGTAGATTATGAAGTTAACTATTGCTATGATGGTATTGATGTGATCTATTTGGTTATGTTGATCTATCTTGCACTCTAAGGTTATTTAAATATGAACATTGAATATTGTGGAGCTTGTTAACTCCGGCATTGAGGGTTCGTGTAATCCTACACAATTAGTGGTGTTCATCATCCAACAAGAGGGTGTAGAGTTAGCATTTATCTATTCCGTTATGTGATCAATGTTGAGAGTGTCCACTAGTGAAAGTATAATCCCTAGGCCTTGTTCCTAAATACTGCTATCGCTGCTTGTTTACTGTTTTACTGCGTTTCTACTGCCTGCAATATTACCACCATCATCCACCCGCCAGTCCTGGATAGCAAAGCACTTTTCTGGTGTTGTTGCTACTGCTCATACTTATTCATACCACCTGTATTTCACTATCTCTTTGCCGAACTAGTGCACCTATTAGGTGTGTTGGGGACACAAGAGACTTCTTGCTTTGTGGTTGCAGGGTTGCTTGAGAGGGATATCTTTGACCTCTTCCTCCCTGAGATTGATAAACCTTGGGTGATCCACTTAAGGGAAACTTGCTGTTGTTCTACAAACCTCTGCTCTTGGAGGCCCAACATTGTCTACAAGAATAGAAGCTCCCGTAGACATCACTCCACTCCTTCTACGCCGCCCTCCTCGGTCGCTCGACAAAGCCGACCTGGGATTTCGACGTCGAGGCCCTCTACGCCGACGCTCCCCGGGCTGATTTCGGCCCACTGGTCGCCTCGTTTAGCGATACGGAGATTCGCGCTGCGGTGGATGGCATGGACCGGGGGAGCGCTCCTGGACCGGACGGCTTCGGGCCCAGCTTCTTCCGCGCGGTGTGGGCGGATGTTGCACCCCATGTGCGCTGCCTCTTCGACCAATTCCACGTGGGCTGGGCCGACATTGGCAGCATCAATAGGGCCCATGTGGTCCTGCTGCCAAAGAAGGACGACATCATCGCCCCCAGCTCGTACCGCCCAGTTTCGCTCCAAAATTGCTCCCTCAAGATGATCTGCAAAGCTCTCACGTCTCGCCTCTAGCTGCAGATCGAGGGGCTGGTCGACATCGACCAAACCGGTCTCCTTGCGGGCAGGAGCACATCCGAGAACTTTGTCTACGCCACCGAGCTGCTTCAGACTTGCTTTCGGCGCAAGGTGCCGTGCCTCGTCCTGAAGCTCAATTTTGCGAAGGCTTTCGACTCGATCGAGTGGGCGAGTCTGCGGCGAATCCTTCTGGTGCGGGGCTTCCCGGCGGTCTGGTGTGATTGGATGGATCAGATCCTCACCACCTCTAGGTCTGCGATCCTGCTCAACGGGGTCCCGGGGTGGTGGATTGACCTCCGGCGGGGGCTCAGGCAGGGGGATCCCCCCTCCCCTACCTCTTCCTCATCGTGGCAGACATGCTACAACGGATGATCAAGCTGGACGGGCACCTCCAGCACCCCCTCGTCGACGGCCTCCCCTGCCCTGTGCTCCAGTACGCCGACGACACTCTCATCATTCTCCGGGCGGTGGAGGGTGCGGTGCACAGGATCCGGGACATCCTCGATAGCTTCTCCTGCGCCACCGGGCTCACCATCAACTTCCACAAGAGCACGGTGGTGCCCATGCACGTCGATGAGGCGGTGATGGCTATCGTTCGGGGTGTCCTCGGTTGCAGTGTTGAGGGGTTCCCCCAGACCTACCTCGACCTCCCACTGTCAGTGGACAAGCTCAAGCTGGCGGCGTTTGCACCGTTCATCGCCAAGGTGGACAAGTACCTCTCGGGGTGGCGGGCGCTGCTCCTATCTTATGGCGGGCGCTCGCACTCATCAATGCCGTCCTCGACGCCCTCCCCACTTACGCCATGGGAGCCCTCAACCTCCCCCCGGAGGTGTTGGAAGCTTTCGACCGCTGTCGTCGCGCCTTCTTCTGGGCGGCCACGGACCGCGTCTCCGGGGCGCAATGCCTCATCGCCTGGACCCTGGTTTGCCGGTCAAAGGAGGAGGGTGGGCTCGGTGTTCGATCACTGCGTGATCAGAACGATTGCCTCCAGGTGAAACTCCTCCACAGGCTCCACACCGCGGCCGGACCTCATGGCCCTCGTGGGTCTGGTCTTCCTTTGGCGGGAACTCCCTCGCGACGGAGCATGGCGTGGCGCTGTGCAGGCCTCACTGGAGTGTGCTCCGTCGCCTGCTGCTGCTGTACCGCTCCATCAACAAGGTCTCCATCGGCGACGGGGAGGCCACGTCCTTCTGGTTCGACATTTGGCTCCACGTGGGTGAGCTGAGCGTGGCCTTCCCCCACCTGCTCTCCTTCTTCGCCACGCCGGAGGCCACTATCGCCCACGTCCTCGCGAGGGGCCTGGACGCTTTCCTAGCGCCCCGGCTATCGACCACTGCCTCTTCTCAGAGGGCCCTCTTCCTGGCTGATCTCGGCGCTGTCCGCTGCACGACGGTGCATGATACTCGCTCTCTGGTGCTATGTGCCGCTCCCCATGGCCGGCTCCAGGTTGCTGAGCTGTACAAGCTATGTACCTTCAGTGGCGTGCAGTGCCCCTTCTTCGAGTTCGTCTGTCTCAACCACGCTCCGCCGCGGGTGCGGGTCTTCGCTTGGCTGTTGGTCCAGCACCGCCTCCCATCGCGTGCCAACTTGCGCTGGAAGACGATCCTGGCGGAGGATGAGAGCAGCTGCCCGCTGTGCGGAAGGGTGATTGAGACCTGCTCCTACCTCGTCTTTGGCTGCCCCTTTGCCTGGAGTTTTTGGGATGGCATCGGCGCCTCGCCGCCGCCAAGCCTGCTGGCCTCGGATGCCGCCCTAGTCTCCCTGCCCGGGGATATCCTTGCTACTACGAGCTCCTCCTTCCGGCTGCTTTGCCTGTGGTATCTTTGGAAGCATCGGAACGGGGTGGTTTTCCAACACCTCGCCCCATCTCTGGCGCTGGTCCGCAAGTGCTGCCGCGACGATGCCCTTCTCTGGAGGTGTCGCCTCCCTCTGGACCGGCGTGATGACGTGCTCTCCTGGGCCTCCTTGCTTGGAGCGTGCGGCGGTTGACTGCCCCCGCCTCTTCCCTCCTCCCTCACGTATATAGATGAAAAACTTAGTTGTGTTGGGTCCGTGTGAGTTTGTAATTACCTTCTCCCCTGGGCTAGTCTACCCCTCATAAAAATTGAAAACGAAAATTCAGTTCTGACCCTGGAAGAAGGATATGGCGAGCGCCTCCGGTAGGTTGGATCAAACTCAATACTGGTGCCTACTTCCTTGGGAACGGACCTTCCAGGTGGAGCGGGAGCTATGGCGAGAGATTACAAGGGCAAGGTTATCATCGCTGCTTGCACTCCGATCAGTCGATGTAGAAGTGTAGACGAAGCAGAGGCTAAGGCAACGCTGATGGTGATCAAAGTGCTGACGGGCCTGGGTGTCACGCACTTCATCCTAGAGCTGGACAACTCATTTATAGTTTCAAGTTTCAACACTTAATTGTAGTGAACCAAATAGATCTCAGCGTTGGGTAACGATCAACGAGATAAAGAAGCAAAAGTTTGACGAAATTAGCTAGATCTCAGGTAGTTGTATTTGGACTTCTGCCTTGGCCGATCCTATTTGGGATATTGTAACACAAGATATTTCTGTACGTGTTAACCACGCAATATAATGCTCTCTTACCTCAACAAAAAAAAAGAGGCCGGGACAGGAAACAGCACGCCGTCCACCCGGTCCGCCGTGTACAGAAGAGGATGGGTCGTTGCTCAGGGGGAAAAGGAGAGGGGACAGAGCCAGACCACAGCAGTGGAGTGGAGCAATGACGACGGAGAGCAGCGCCCGTTCTGACAGCGGGCAGCGACAACCATGAGCGGCGCGGCGCCCCTTCGACACCAGGGACGGGCGCGGCGGACAGACGCGGCCTTACAGCATCTTCAACCGCGCGACTCAAACACACACGCTGGTTGTCTGTTTTAGGCTGTTTAGATGGCCGAGCGGACACGCGGACAGCAGCCCGCGTCCGTGTGTCCGTTTAGGTCACGCGCTGCGCCTAACGCGCGAACGCAGCGCATATATAATAAATAAAACAAAAATCAAAATAAAAAAGGAAAACAACAGAACATAAATTTAAACTAGTTGGTCATTAAACTTAGCCCTATTTTGGGCAAATTTTACACAAAAGAAAGCCCTTTATGGGCTTTAAACAAAACAAAAGCAAACCCTAGCCAGAGTTTGCGAGCACGCAGTGGCCGCCGGCAGTACTACCCCCAGTAGTACTCGTCGTCGTCGGCGTCGATGACGACGACGCCCCCCCCCCGGCGGCGAAGCGCTGTTCCGGCTAGAAACGCCGGCCTATGCAGTCGTGCCCTTCGCGCGGCCACTGCGCCCTTTCCCAGGCGGAGTGCGGGTTCAGCGGGCTCGCCGGCCTGTGCAGTCGTGCCCTCCGCGCGGACTCCTTGCGGAGCTGCTCCTCCTCCTCCTCCGCCCGGAGCGCGGCACGGCGCTCCTCCTCATCCCGGAGCGCCGCCTGGCGCGTGTCCTCCTCCTGCCGGCGCGCCATCTCGAGGAAGCCCCACGCCTCCGCATGGGCGTTCTCCTGGGCCTTCCTGGCCTTCTCCGCCAGGGCGGAGGCGCGCAGCGTCTCGGCGAGGTGCGGCCATTTGGCCAGCTCATCGAGGTCGCACTGCTCGCGGGACACCGCGAGCGCCGCCTGCAGCCTCCGGGTCATCTTCCTCCTCCCGCTGCTCGGGACCGCGGCGGGGGCTGCTGCTCGGGGCCGGGGCTCGTCGATGTACGGGCCGCCGGGGTGGCGGCCTGCCCGCCTTGCGGTGTGCGCGGCTGCGCGCGAGGCCGCGCCGTCGCCGACGTGAAGCACGTGTGCCGGCGCGCATCGTGCTCTACCTCGAACCACAAGTCCCGGCTTGGGACTTGCGTCACCGTACGCGGGGTCCTCCTGGAGGTCCGCCGGAAGCTGCGCGCGGTGCCTCCGGATCTCCGCGACGCGGGCGCGGCCGGACGCCGGGATGGGCGGCACCGGAACCCGATCTGGGCTCAGGTGCCAGATGTGGGGGAGGTGCACGTCCCTCCACGGCATTGGGACGCCGGCGTCCCAGAACATCTGCGCCACCGCTACGGTGACGTATATCCGGTAGCGTCTGGGCGTCGCCGGCGGCCCCATGGCGAACACCGGCGGCGCGACTGGCCGGCTGCTGCCGGCCTCGTGGTCGTTGGCGGACGGCGCGAACTCACGCTTCGGGGCCATGGCGGCGCGGAAGCTTCGAGCTCGCGCGTGCGGCCGGAGTGGATAGTGGGAACTGGATATAGACAGTCCCCCTCCCCAGTCCACATTTAATAGGACTGGGGCACCAACATGTGGGCCAGCCACGCGGACCATGCGGACACGCGAGGACGCCGTGTGCCATCCGCGGCCACGCAAACAAGACCCAGATTTGGGCCGGGTTTGCGTCGTTCCGGACGCCGCGACCATCCGCTTTTGCGGTGCGTCCCCGCGTTGGGCCGCATTTTTGTCCGGCTCGACCCATCCGGACGCGCGGGCGCGGGATGGGTCGCCCCGTTGGAGATGCCCTTAGGGCATCTCCAGCGGCGCGTGAGCGACCGTTTGCGTCCGCGCGGACCGGAAATGCGTCCGGCACCACCTCCCGGCGGGGCGACGCAAAGTGACCGGGCCGTCCGCGGAGACGCAAACCTGGCCCAAATATGCGCCAAGTTTGCGTCTCCGCGGACGCTCTGCGGTCGCGCGGAGCGTCCGCTCGCGTCCCCACGGGCCCTCATGGCAGCAACCTAGATTCGATCGGCCTCGAATTCACAACGCAAGCCGGTGTGGCAACCGCGGCGACCAACCGCCGCAATGGAGTGCCGAACCGCCGCGGAAGAGCAACCGCCGGCCTCTTCGTTATACGCGCCACCGTTAATCCGCGCACATTATAACCCCCACGTCTACGGTAATTCAAGTTCAACCGCCTCTTTCTTCTTCCTCTTCTTCTTCTTCTTCTTCTCCAACACCGGCACGCCATGAGCGACTACACGCTGCCGTCCGAGTCGGAGAGCGAGGGCAAGTCGCCCGGATTCCTGCATTGGTGGGAATCCCCGGCGACGCCAAGCGATCCGGGCTCCACGCCCAGCTACCCTGCCTCCACACCGAGTGAGGACGAGGAGGACGGATGTGGCAATGGCAGCGAAGGCCAGGAGGAGGACGGAGGCGGCGCTGCCAGCGACGCCGACGACGAGGAGGAGGGCTAGGAGGAGGAGGAGGAGGACTCCGACAGCAAGTTCGCCCGGTTGGAGGCGCAGGAGGCGGCATACGACAAGGCGGCGGCAAGGAAGAAGTCCAGGGCGCTGGCGCGGGCGGCGCGTCGTCGTCCGTTCACCGACGACGACGACGAAGACGCCATTTCTTCCAGTTTCAACTCCTCGACGGGCGCGTCGTCCTCCAGTTCCGACGAGGAGGTGACAAGCAAGAGGCGCAGGAGTTTCCACGACGACGACGAGGCAGGGCTTTCTAACAAGAAGGCCAAAAAATAGTTTTAGTGTAGATGTTTTTAAATTTCTTCTTCTTTGTATGTTAAATATGTTTGAATCTAGTCGATTGAAGTATCCGGTTAATTGTTTAGGCTATAATCTATTCGATTGGACCAACATGACACCATGAGTACAACTTTTTCGCGTTTAAAACTTGATCATTCAACAAAATTGAAAAGAAGTAGCACAAAAAAAAAACAGTTGCATGTCCAAAATACGTCGGACCGCTGGAGGTAGCCCCCGATGCAAACGGACATTTCGCCTCTCGCGATCATTTTGGCGTCCGCCAGGCGACGCAAACGGATGCGAGCGGACAATTTTAGCGTCCGAAATGCGTCGCGCCGGCTGGAGATGGCAGCAGCAGCTGGAGATGTCCTTACGGACCCGAGCTCATCGATGGAAAATTCGGATTCCCTTCGCTGCGCATATGCATGTTGGCGCCCGCGCCCGGACTCGCCAGCAGCAGCACAGCGGCGCAGTCTCCGGCCACCGCGACACCCCAGGTCACCGGCAGCCGCCACCTGCTCTCTCCAGTACTTCGCCAGCGAGGTCACGCGATGTACCAGCGCTCTCTGAATGTATATTCCCGTAATTGTTTTGCTTGCAATGTTCAGATCAGCGTTGTCGGGATTAAGAAAGAATTTGAAATGTTCAGAACTGGAGCATTTTCTTTCCTTTCTTAATCCACAAATTCTTTACTTCGCATTGGTTTTGGACTTTGAGCGCGTGACACGACACGACGATGCCTTCACACTGTTCATTTTTTTTCAAAAATTTCACCGATCTATTAGTAATCATCAACAACAGTAGAAACAAGCCTGAAATAATAAAAAAATACAAATAAGTCACTGAACCATCTAGTGATGACTACACACACTAGTGCGAGTCGAAGGCGCGCCGCCCTCCTCGCTCTTCCATCACCAGCGGTGAAAGCTTCTCATATTAGAGCTTGTGTAGTAGACATACAAAAAGTCGTCGTGCTAAGGCCCCAAAGATCCAACGCACCATAGAAGCAACTATCGCCAATGATGACAACTGTCGAAAAAAAGTGACCTGAAACCACACCAATGAACACGAAAACCGACCGGATCCGGTAGATCCGTCGGATATACGACTCCACGCGCCCTCCGTCAGCACTATACACCACCGGAACAACGATAGGACGGGGAGAACATTATTCTAACTTCAGGATATAGCCGCCGTTTCACCATCCCGGAATGAAGAACTGAAACCTTCCCGCCCGTGAGAGGCTGCGGTCCGCCACGCCTCCAAGGTTCTAAGGCCACCGGAGGTGGAACAAAACGCCGTCGTCACCGGTGAGAGGGACAAAACCCTAGATGGGTTTTCTCACAATCGCCTCTTGTCCTGCCCCCTGCACGTGTTCGGTTTTTTTTTCTCCCCACGCTAACTGAAGCTGAAGTCGAGTTTGCTTGCAATGTTCAGATCTAAGCAGGATACACCTTGGTGCATGTATACTCGCATAATGGTTTTCTCTACTTTTCCTAACAAGATCTACCTATTATATGTGTGTGCTCGAAAATATTGGTACACATCCAATGAAACCCGAATGCTTGCATCTTGAAAACTGAGAAAATGCGGTGAAAATAACATACAGATGAAATATAAGGTACTCTTTAATAGGACAGAAGGAGTACATCTTGTAAAATGATGAGGGAATGCACAGCGAGAAATTGGCTTACCTAGCTAGGGTTGGTTTTGGCAAAAGAAAATCATGTTGCATCGTCGTAGTTATAAAATCATGTTCCATCGGAATGTTAGTGCAAAACAAAGACACAATTTCTTTTAGAGGACCTACAACTTGACATATAGGGAGTCATATTTGACGCTTTGTTGGCAAGCGTTACAATGGTCAATCTATTTTGGAGCAGAATTTTGTTGTGTTACATTCATAAAAAATTGTCCGGGCATGTTTCCTAGTTCCTATATAAATTGGGATAGTGTGTAACACAACCCTCACCTAGTGTTCTGATAGTTTCCACGTTATTTTCCTCTACATGTGGAAGCACGAAACTAAGTACTGCTTGATTTCAGGTGACAAGGTCCTACGCATCATCTACACCTTTGATTAAAAGGCTTCAACAGCTTCCATGTCTCTGTCACTTGTTTTGCATTTTATTTTACTTGGCTTTCTAGCATCTCATAGGCGGAGCAAGCCAGGTTTTGGATGTAAACTGGAGTGCAGAACTACACTTGAATCATAGCTATGTTGCAATAAGCGTGCTTTCCATCCCCATTCACAACCGGTTAACTATTATTTTGATAATCTCCTACTCAAGTTAGATATTAAAATTTGGTTGGTCTGACATTTTCGTACGAACGAATGTCCCTTCAAATATTTTCGGTGTTTCCCTTCCTAGGAGGTAAAATATATAAAAACATACTTTTCAGGTTGAATGGGAAGTTTTAAGAACAATAGTAGGTAGGCGTCTCAATAAATATTAGGGAAGCAATATATAGGAAGGGATTCGGCAAGACAAGATTTTAGTTCATTGGTAAGTGTGGCATGGGCTAGCCCATAATTGTAGGGAAAAACAGAAAATATGTAAGTATATATGGGTCCATGACTCTGTTTTCTTTTTTATCTAATAAATCCAAAACCTCTTTTTTTTTCAGAAAATTTCCCAATTATTGGGGGGGGGGGGGGCAGTGGCCCCTCTTACATCCTTCCACATACCTTTAGTGCTTATGGGGTCAAAACTGTCTTCTTATAGCTAGTATCCTCAGTGCTTACCAATGTTTTTGTGATGTCAATTGACCACACAAACAACACACATCTCCGCCCCTGGATCCACCATTGCTAATTGTGGTGGATCTTACTGATTGTACCATACTGCACTAGAGAGTGGTGGTTGAAGCTGAAGACTTGTGTCAAGTTTTCCATACCAGGTGTTGCACCGCCAGGTTCTAGTGAGCATAGTTCTTTACCGTGTTGAAGTTGACGACCACCTAATAAGGAAGAAGGAAGATTTCAGCTTCGCTGGAGGTTGAGCATTTCCTAGGAAGGTCGACTTTGACGGCTGCGAGTGCGCTATGCCGCAACCTGACGATTACCCACAGCTGCCCAGCTCCAGCTGCGACGTCGCGGGCTTCGTCTCAGTTCTTCTCCTGTTCTAGCGAAGGAGGATTCTTGGTAGGTCAGCGCCCTTGTTCTCACTTCCCTCTACATTGTTCTTTTCTTGTTGTGTCATACATCATGGTATCAGGAGTGCTCAATTTCCTTAATTAAATCATCAAATAAGATAGATTGGGTGTGATGTTTCTGTTATTTTACCTGGTAGGACCTGAAAAGTTTGTAGTCATAGATGCTGCTTTCATAACAAGTTGTATTAAGTCGGTTTAAATGCCACATGTTGTAGATTTTGATTTAATTTTAACTTTGATTTGATGAGAGTTGAGAGTTCTACACTACAAGAGAAACTTGGATACAAAAGATTTTCAGCTTGCTATTGTGTGGTTTAATTTGGTAAGTATATATCCATGTTAGCATGCTTAGCTTCATTTATTTCTGACTAGCACTGTACATCCTGGGAGATTTTTTTGTGACTCGTGTCTTTTATTATCATGCTTAGCAATTGCAATCATAAGTCGTTACTTAAAAGGAACGAATGAATTTTTGTTAGTCCTTGATGGCCATTCCAGCTTCATTAATATAATTTGGTACTCCATATTTTGAATCTGAGTAAACCGAAGTACCCCGAGTAACTTATTGCTGCAACTGATCAACTTTTAAGTTTCATTTTTAGAAGAACCTACAAGGTTTGCTTGGGATTCATCACGCAAATGCATCTAACATAACCGAAGGGGGCACATGCCCCCATGGTCCCAAAAAACAGTAATTTGACACCCAAGTGCACAAATAGACGTCAAGTATGAAAAATCCAGAGGTTCCGGGACAAATCCATGGGGTCTGGATGTTTTAGGAAGTCAGCAACATATCTTGTGATGATGAATGGTTATTTCTCTTCAGCTAGTATGTTTTTATTACAAATATTATTTTATAGTTTGGCCTATGCTGGACCTGGACGTACCTCGTGAATCATGCGAACCTTGTGTACATATTGATGGTGTGGAGGATTTTTTAAAAAAAATAGCTCGAGAGAATATGGTTCATACAAAGGATGGGTCAACCTTTTGTCACTTTAGCCTAAAAAGGGATGAGATCTTGTGAACTAAGAGTGCAACCACTTGGAGATGGTGTCACAAGTTTTGGGTGGTGGTTTAGCAATATGATTAGAATTATATATGTGGCACATGTAATTATATTGCATGTGATCAAGCTCGTATAACGTTTTGTTGTCGAATGTGTAGTTTGCGATAAAATGACTATGCATCAACCAACCTGGAGGCTATGACGTGCATCCTTTTCAAATAAACTAAAGATCGTTTCCATTAGGTCCCAGTATAAGTTTTAAGACATATAATCATAATACCCTCATGAAAAAGGACATTTCTTTTGAATTCTTAAGATGCAACAATTTATCAAAATAGAGTTTAAGCATGCAAGCTTAACCCATGTCAAGTGTCAGGCAAACCAGCGTGGCATAAAGCTGCATAAGCAAGATAGGATATTACCTAAATACTGTATCCAGCAAGCATAAAAACTTGCAACTACGTAAATGCATCAGAAAATAAAGATTGATTGGACTGAAGCAACAAAAGATGGATCGATCGAACTATGATTTTTATATTCTATCCATGCACGCCAGAATCCTCAAGCGTGGCTAGGGGACTTGTTGCCAAGGAAAACGTCGGTGAGAACTGTCTTGGACTGCAGCGAGGCCTTCAAAATCTCTAAACCCTGCAAATTAAGATTTGTAAAATAAATCTCGGGACGTAAAGGAAAAAACTAGTAATTGTATCAATACTACTTTTATCCCACAGTATAAGACATTATAACACAGTCGATCGTCAATATACTCTTATGTAGAGTATTTGTTGATATTATGAGATGGGGTACTTATTTCCTGAGAAAATGAAGGAAGGCATTATCAATCTGCAATAAGATTCCTATGCAGTCAATCTAGATATTACATCTTTTTTTTGACACAAAATCTAGATATTACATCGCCATGCTTAAGGCTTATATTATTTTTACAAAGTTAAACTATGTCAAGTTTGACAAAAAATTTACCAAAAATCATTAACATGGAAAAATACAAAATCAATATCTTTAGATCTAAAATGAAATATATTTTCATATGGTATTTTAAAAATATCATATTTGGAGATAGATTTGTATAAAAAATTGGTCAAATTTTACTTGGTTCAACTTTTCAAAAAAAGCCTTAAGCTTTGGAACGTAGGTAGTGGTTGATGCAACAGTTCTTTTCAAATAGCAAATATGCACAATAAAACGTGTATAGATAAATGTGTATCTTACCAAATCTGACCAAAGTTGCGTCCACTAATATGGAACGGAGAAAAATATGCGCACAGGCTGAGAAAAAAAAAAGTCACACCAACACATCGAATATCCCTGACGCTGTGTTTGGATGCACAAAATTAAATCTTGGAATTGAATTGGAATGAAATTCCAAAACCAACATGGAAATGAAATGGACTCTAATTCCAATTCTACTGTTTGGGTGTGCATGATATTTTTGTTGGAATCAAAGGGTGACACATAATTCCAATTCTTGTTTGGATGTACAAACCGTGGAATTGAATGTTTTGTTGAGTTTGGACAATATAAATTGTCTAATTGTATGAAAAATAGTATGTGTATATTAAAATGTCTATATAAAAGGGTGCAAGTGATGCGAACAGGACCTTAAAATTTCAGATTATTCGGAAGACCATACTATACACACTGATCGTTGACAGAGACTCGAAGAAAAATGATTCCGTAAGCTGCTAGGAAGAAAGCAATGGAATGAATAGTCTAGCCGCTAGGAAGAAAGCAGCGAGAGACTTGGTGGCTTTGTCCTGATCCGCCGACCGAACGGCTGCACAGTGAATCCTCCTCCAGCAAGAGCTCACGAGTAGATGAAGAGCAGATCATCAAGCAGTCGTCAATGGTGGTACACTGGTACTGTGTGTCGAATCTGCAACTAAAACAGATCAAAAAAAAAATCAGCCAAACATAGCTTTGTATGGCTGCTGGAACGGAAGAGTTCAGTGGAGAAGAAGATGACCCAGCAGGTCGCCGCCGCTGCTCATTCCCCTGCCGCCAGTCTGTTCCTGTCCACGATCTAGGGTTAGGACCGGTCTGGGAGGGGGGCATCCATGGGGACGAGGTCCAGGGGCTGGAGGTCGGGACGAGGGAGGCCAGGGAGGAGAGGCGCCATGGAAGGGAGGCCTTAGCCGCGCCGCCGGTGTCCTCTCTGCGCGTGGTCACCGGCCTCGAGGGGTCTGCCTCGCTCGCGAGTTCTGTTAGACGAAGCATACCGCTTCGCTTCACAAAAATTCCAGGCAGTTTCCGAGCTCGCACCCTCGGAATCTCGCAAGGCAGAGCGGACGCGCGCGGGGTGGGGGCGTGGAATTGATTCCAGTTTCCAAGCCTTAATTCCGTGACCACCCAAACAAACGAATTGGGCTTATCCAATTCCGAATTCCGATTCCCAGCTCCAATTCGTTGCATCCAAACATAGTGTGAAGGAAGGTGATCGAATAGTGCATGCAGCCGGGGATATGATTGTGCAATTAAAAGATTTTTGTAGATTATTTTCTTTAAAAATAATATGGAGAGCTGATTATATTGTAGAGAAATTAGATCCATGGGTTTGGGGCGAGAGTTCACCTCCTTGTAGCCGATCTGCACGGTCTTCTCCTGGAGAGCGCTGAGATCCGTGATGGCGAAGGTGTTGAGCAGCGTGATGCTGGAGATGGCGGACATGGGCGACACGGCGAGGCTGTCCATCACCGTGTACGTGATGATGCCGCGCACGAACCCTTGCGCCGCCACCACGGTGTCCGCCTTCGCGGTCACGGACCCGGCTGGAGGCGGCGCCAACTGGCATTCAGTCGTCATGGAGCTGTTACATTTCGGACACTTGGTGGCGTAGGTATCCCCCACGTAGTCGCGGCAGGAGCCGTAGGAGCCGGAGGAGCACCTGTAGAATCTCTTTGCCGAAGCCGGTGGCGTCGGCGGCGGTAAGCCGAGGAGGGCCACGTTGGAGGCCACCGCCGGCGAGGGGGCGATGACGGGGCGGAGGAGCGCGTCCTTGGCCGCGCCGGGCTCGACGTAGGTGTCGTCGAGCCTCTCGACGCTGCCGTAGAGTTCGCCGGCGCTGCCCGCCATGGACTCCTCTCCGAGCAGCTTCACGGTCGTGCCGATCGGCAGCGCGAGGAGTGAGAAGAGGAAGTCCACCACGTCCTTGCCCGCCTCCGCGAACAGCACGCGGCGGGACTTGGTGTCCACGAGGAGCTTCATGCTCAGCGTGGTGGTGGTGGCGGCGGCAGCGGCGGCGGTGCCCGTCATTTCGATCAATCGCGCGCGGCGGATCTATATATACGAGGCGCTCTCTTCTACTGCTAGGTTTTCTGCGAGTTTGGGAACCATCTCTTAACGTATATATATGCACGCGAGCGCCGCCACGTCGTCGTACGTGATGGACGACGTGCTCGAGAAGATTCGGAGCGAGAATGATGCCATGTCTCGCGGTAGTCACGCTCAGTTGTTTTTTTTTTGCGAAAACGCTCAGTTGTTAGTTTCCTACCCGAGCAGATTGTGCGTATATTCCCGGTATTTGAGAATTGTTTGTTTCCTTCCCATGCACAATTAATTTTTTTTCGGAAACACAAAACAAATACAGGCGCTCCCAATTACATAAATACACTTACTTTTAAACGGACCCACACACATCCTATCTCTATCTCTATGAGCATTTTCAAGAAACTGAGTCAATAAACTGAAATCCAACTGGTCTTGAGATTGGTGAAGTCAGCACAAACGCCTCGATACCAACGAGAGCGTTGCCTCCCACTAAAGAATTTCGTCTTTACGAGATATCGAAGTGTCAAATCTAAGGTTTGAACTTTGGTGGGCCAGGATGCCACTACTCTCCTGATCCAACCATAGATTGATTTTCAATCCATAACAAATTAACCAGAATACTGA
The DNA here is from genome assembly GCF_022539505.1 of Lolium rigidum. Taxonomy (NCBI): domain Eukaryota; kingdom Viridiplantae; phylum Streptophyta; class Magnoliopsida; order Poales; family Poaceae; genus Lolium; species Lolium rigidum. The sequence continues at coordinate 326,711,875 of NC_061510.1, forward strand.
TTTAAGCTGAGTGTGTTCAAGGTTTTTATTATCCTATACGGGGTAGTATTATGGGGATGTTTCACTGGTAGGAAACCCTTTATACTAGCATTTGTACCACCATCGCATCAACCTATTAGTACGCCAACATTAAGGACCTCTGGCATACCAGTACCACTACGGGAAAAATTATCGTTGCCGTGCAGGCAATCATTGCCGTGAGCCTCTGGACGGTAAAGAAATCTTTGTCGGGTGCAGCAAACATCACGCACGGCAAACACAAACAGCACGGCAAAGATTTAGAGTAGCGTGATACGTCTCCAACGTATCGATAATTTCTTATGTTCCATGCCACATTATTGATGATATCTACATGTTTTATGCATACTTTATGTCATATTTATGCGTTTTCCGGAACTAACCTATTGACGAGATGCCAAAGTGTCGGTTCTGTTGTTTCTGCTGTTTTTGGTTTCAGAAATCCTAGTAAGGAAATATTCTCGGAATCGGACGAAATCAACGCCCAGCATCTTAGGATCACGCGAAGCTTCCAGAACACCCGAGAGAGGCCAGAGGGGGGCCACTGGGCCACCAGACGCCAGGGTGGCGCGGCCCAGGCCTTGGCCGCGCCCCCCTAGTGTGTCACCGCCTCGTCGACCCTCCGACTCCGCCTCTTCGCCTATATAAAGGTCCCTGACCTAAATCTTCGATACGGAAGAGCCACGGTACGAGAAACCTTCCAGAGCCACCGCCATCGCGAAGCCAAGATCTGGGGGACAGGAGTCTCTGTTCCGGCACGCCGCCGGGACGGGGAAGTGCCCCCGGAAGGCTCCTCCATCGACACCACCGCCATCTTCATCAACGCTGCTGTCTCCCATGAGGAGGGAGTAGTTCTCCATCGAGGCTCGGGGCTGTACCGGTAGCTATGTGGTTCATCTCTCTCCTATGTACTTCAATACAATAATCTCATGAGCTGCCTTACATGATTGAGATTCATATGATGATGTTTGTAATCTAGATGTCATTATGCTAGTCAAGTGGGTTTTACTTATGTGATCTCCGGAGACTCCTTGTCCCACGTGTGTAAAGGTGACGAGTGTGTGCACCGTGTGGGTCTCTTAGGCTATATTTCACGGAATACTTATTCACTGTTATGAATGGCATAGTGAAGTGCTTATTTATATCTCTTTATGATTGCAATGTGTTTTGTATCACAATATATCTGTGTGCTACTCTAGTGATGTTATTAAAGTAGTTTATTCCTCCCGCACGGTGTAATGGTGACGAGTGTGTGCATCGTGTAGTACTTGGCGTAGGCTATGATTGTGATCTCTTGTAGATTATGAAGTTAACTATTGCTATGATAGTATTGATGTGATCTATTCCTCCTTTCGTAGTGTGAAGGTGACAAGTGTGCATGCTATGTTAGTACTTGGTTTGGTTATGTTGATCTGTCATGCACTCTAAGGTTATTTAAACATGAACATCGAATATTGTGGAGCTTGTTAACTCCGGCATTGAGGGTTCGTGTAATCCTACACGAGTTAGTGGTGTTCATCATCCAACAAGAGGGTGTAGAGTCCGGCATCTATCTATTTATTCTGTTATGTGATCAATGTTGAGAGTGTCCACTAGTGAAAGTATGATCCCTAGGCCTTGTTCCTAAATACTGCTATCGCTGCTTGTTTACTGTTTTACTGCATCTGTACTTCCTGCAATATTACCACCATCAACCACATGCCAGCAAGCACTTTTCTGGCGCCGTTACTACTGCTCATATATATATTCATACCACTTGTATTTCACTATCTCTTCGCTGAACTAGTGCACCTACTAGGTGTGTTGGGGACACAAGAGATTTCTTGCTTTGTGGTTGCAGGGTTGCTTGAGAGGGATATCTTTGACCTCTTCCTCCCTGAGATCGATAAACCTTGGGTGATCCACTTAAGGGAAACTTGCTGCTGTTCTACAAACCTCTGCTCTTGGAGGCCCAACACTGTCTACAAGAATAGAAGCTCCCGTAGACATCATAGCGCACGGCAATGAAAAACAGCACGGCATACTCAGCAGTGGCGCACGGCAAAGAACATACGCACGACAAAGTCTGAGCAGAACGCACGACAAAGAAACACATCACGGCAAAGACCCTGCATGCCGCACGGCAACGAAACGCTGCACGGCAAAGGGTCTGGACGTTGCCGTGGCGCTCCCTTTTCCGTGCGGCCAGCCAATATGCACGACAAAGGCTCCTTTGCCGTCCGAATCTTTCTTTGTCGTGCACCACCATTCATTTTATTTGTTTTTCTTTCTATTTTATTTCATCTAACACTAATATTTATTTTTTTAATTAGTTTTACTTTTTGATGACTATTTATTAGTGTTACTTAAGACAATGTGCAATACAAAATTACTCTCCATGTTCATCTCCCCACATATATCAGGGTTCCGGTGCTCCGGCGGTCGTCCCCCTCTTCCCCCAAGAACAGCGGGACGGCGGGTCTACCCCCTTAGATTTTTCCGCGCGAGGGTGCACCAATGTACTTTTTCATTATTTTAGGTTTGTTTAGTACATATACACATGGATAACCAAGATTGGGATCCTTTGGCACATACACCCGCAGCTCGAGCCATTATCACACGATCGAGGGTGTGTCTGATCTACTGGTTAGGGTTAGGTGTAGGGTTAGGGCTAGGGTTTAGGGTTTAGGGGAGCTACTTTTGCACCATTACACCTTGCACCACACTTTCACACATATCATAGGTCCACATGCAAGATTTGGTGGGGTTTCGGTGCTTCGGCGGTCGTTCTCCCCCTCCTCCCCCCAAAACAGCGAAATGCAGGGATAATTGAAAAACAGCAAAAAAATGAAAAAATCAGGCCTTGCCGTGTGTGTGCACACGGCAAAGGACTTTTGGCCTCTTTGCACTACAAGGATTTGGGTCTATTGCAACAAAAAAAATCGTCGCAATATATGCCAAATTGTGGCAATATGTACCTATTGCCACAAAACAGCTTTCGTTGGCGACCGTTGCAACTGCACACATGGTAATAGGCTATCGCAACGAAAAATCAATTGTGGCAATGAAGTAAACTATCGCAACAATAGGTCGGGTAGTTGCCACAAATTTTCCCATGGCAACACTCACTTGATGCCACATTTTGGTTTGTGGCGATAGTTTAATGCAACATGCAAACGAATCGTGGCGATCGATAGTTTGTGGCGATAACTCTTTGTGGCAATAACCTTTGCCAACGACACATATTTCGTGGTGCATGCTCCTTCTGTGGCAATAGCCAATTGTTGCAATAACCCTATGTCAACGACTTTTGTTTTTGTAGCGTTAGATGTTTTTCCACGAACCGCTCAGCTTGTGGCATTAACTTATGGCAACAAACATCCTAGTCGTGGTAACAAGAAATTACAACATCCTCATTTTGGTGGCGGTAAATAGTTATCACAACGGCGAAAATGTTTGTAGCAAGAAGCTATTGCGACAATATAAACTTTTCGTGGTGATACTCTATTTCAACGAAACTTAGTTTCGTGGCCCCAAACAGTTATCGCGATGGGCAAAATGTTTGTAGCGAGGAGCTACCGCGACAGTGTAAACTTTCAAGGCGATACTCTATTTCTACTGCGACAATGTAAACATTCGTGGCGATACTCTATTTCAACAAAGCTTAGTTTTGTGGCGGCAAACAATTATCACAACGTGCAAAAAAGTTGTGGTGGCAAGTTATTATGATAATATAATAAAAATGCTCAAAATTCAAACCATACGTATAATATATATATGTATTCATAAAAATCATAATTATCGGAGAAAGTATCCATCAAATGGAACTCAAAAGCCATCCTACTAATTAAGTTCCAAGACTAAACCATCCGTGATCTATAGAGCCTAGTCCAGATAATTCTTTGGTTCCTGTAATGAAGAAATAAATAAAAAATGTTAGACAAGGTAACCAATTCATGCGAGCACGTTACATGGATCATGTCAATATTAAGTCCACAAGTTTGAGATTGAGCTACTCGTTTCCTAGGTAGGTTTATGAGGACCGGGAAGTACGTGCTGCCTACAGTCTCTCCTTGACCTGGTTGGCTTTGCTCTGCAATGTTTGCTGCCACTGAGTGGAAATACTCATGTTGTATATATAGCTGAGGTATGCTTTCATTAGTTATTACAAAACAAAAGTTGGAAATGTGTAATCAGTGTCGCCACGAGATAACTTGACTCCACATTATACAGGAAGCATTGCATTACTCGGTTTTAGATTGTAAGAAAGAATGACACAAATATAAACAAAAGCAAGTACCATCGTGTAGCGGTGCACGGTTGCGACGAGCATGGGATGGCCATTCATCCAAGGCAGACACTGGAGTGTCAGATTGTTCTTGAGTTCCTATAAAAGATTTAGCAGTCTTGAAGATTTGACATTTTAGCCCATACCAGGATTGTATATGCATTATAGCAAATGCTAAAGATAGGTTAAGTGACATGAACAATTTACCAGATCTAGAATGTTCATGTTGATTTGTGTATATGCATTATAACAATTTACCAGATCTAGACATGCTACTGAGAAGATGGAATGCTTGCATACATGTACAGAACTGAGGCAATCCATCAATAATAGGATACAGAAGTTGAATTGTGAACCATATTGGTAAAAGTGGGGAGCAAATTGGTAAAAGGTGGTTCCTTTATAAGTAGTTTTAATTTGAGAGATGGACTGAAATAAGACATAACAGCACCGAGGCATTTCCACCTTGAACAACAGTGAAAATTATTAGCAGACTAGTACTAAATCTTTCGCCACCGCTCAAAAACATTATTAGCAGACTAGTACTAAATTTTTAGCAGACAAACGGGAGGATCACATTTGACAGGAACATCGAATCAAATCAAACATCCAGGGCAAGACCATAATATGTAACCGTGTTTCAGAAGTTTTCTGAAACTCTATGATTGGAAGTCTGAGATTTCAGAAACAGTTACTATTCAACAAATCATGCACGTCTAGTTCCAGTTCTAGTTTATATGAAATCTTTATATTCCTACCTGGGTGATTTATGCTTTAAGATTGTTCAGAACCTACATCATGCTACATGAAATTTTGAGGTAGATTTCACAAAAGTTGAATGTCCTACATCATGGTATTTGAAGCCAACCTAGAAGAGCTCGATGATGTACAGTGCCGCCATCACGGGGCTCGACGGTCGCCAGATCTCCAGAAGAGCTCCTAGTGGAACCGCGGGATTAGCGAGGTATTGGCAGGCCTGGTCGTGGTTGCGGCCTCCATGGATGTGGTCGCGGCCGCCATGGATGTGCCCGTCGTGGCCGAGGCCGTGGGCGGCATCGACGACAGCAGGTCGAACGTGGATTGTTAAGGGGCCATGCCGTGGGAGATTTAGTTATAGGAGGAGATTGGAAAGGGGGCGATTGGGAGCTGCACATCTAAGTAGAGGAGATTGGGACAAACGATTAACCTGAGACAATGGTGTGGTTCGCTGGGTCAACACCATCATGACGCTGTGAGCACCAAGAACGAGAGCTCAGATCCGATCTGGTGTATGAGGCTGTAATTTTGTTTAGATATGTATTAGCAGGAACGCGGGATTATATAATGGACGTTTAGCGGGAAGGTTTAATTGACGCTAAATTTCGGAGGGAGGCTAATTTTCGTGGGAACAAAAAAATTTCGGATGGTAACAAATTAAGGGCGTTTAGCGGAGAGTTTAAAAATTGGCGCAAAATACAATAGGTGGTGAGAAAGTAATTTTTTGGAGGGAATGTTTAGAATAATGATTATATTGGAAAAATAATATTTCAAACCAATATGAAATATCTATGCTGCTAAAAATAATGTTACTAAATTTGTTTGTAAAAGTTATTTCGTGGTGGAAAAACCCACCAAATCGAAGAATCGTGGAGGGGTGATCCAGTGCCGTCCCCTCTAACGTTGTCGCCGCGGGTCGTAAATATTGTTCATCCTCCCTCGACAATCCTTTCCGACTGGCCGAGATCAACGATTTTAACATGACCAATACATTGTTTCCCGGGTTTTCTCGAGAAAAAAACACCATTTCCTGATAATTTTGTTTATGCCTTCCAACCCATTTTAGTAGGAGCTCGGCGACGGGGCCACCACTCAGTTCTTGATAGACCGGTGGCTGACCGTGGGGCGCATCAGGGACTTTGCGCCCACCCTTTTTTACAGTTATCACGAAAAGAGTGGCTAAATCGCATATGGTGCGCGAGGGGCTTGCCGATGGATGGTTGGAGGACGTCACTCATGAATTCAGTACCCAGAACCTCGCCGAGCTGCTAGATCTCGTTGACAAGCTGGTGGGGTTCACACTGGTATAGGGCACCAAGAACAGATTTTTGTGGAACTTGCAGTCGAGCGGGGTTTACACGACGACATCCTGCTACCTCGTTTTTTTGTGGGCACGTGGACATGGCCGAGGCGCTATAGATGTAGCGCTCGATGGCTCCGCCAAAATGCCACTTCTTCTTGTGGCTAGCCGTAGGGTTTTGGCCGCCCCAACGCCCCTCCCCCTCCTCCTATATAAGGTGGAGCCTTGGGGAGAGGTGGAGCACACAATCCCCCTTGTGGGAAAAAGGATAGCTCCCTTTGGGAGCTTTTCCTCCCCCTCTCTCTATAGTTCTCTCTCCCATGAGTGGCTCCTCGAAGAGCTGCGTACGGAGGGAGTACTACTCCACCCGATACGCGGGAGCGCTGCCGGGATTCGGATCGATAAGATCTTCTTCCGCGACCTTAGCTAGATCTCACCTTGGGAGCGTCGTTGAGCACAACATGTGTGCAAAACTATGAGGTGCTGCTGAAAGGATCGTATGCCGCACCTAGAGGGGGGTGAATAGGTGCTAACCAATATTTATTTCTTTTTCAATTTAGGCTTGACACAAAGGTAAATTCTCTAGATATGCAACTATGTGAATTTACCTATATGACAAGGTCAACGACTAAGCAAGATATGGGTACGCAATATATAGAGGAGATAAAGGATAGAGGTAACCGAGAGTGGAGCACACGGAGACACGGAGTTGATTCCCGTAGTTCCCTTCCTTTGCAAGAAGGTACGTCTACGTTCGGAGGAGTGTGGTCGCTACGAAAGTCAGACCAACAGCCACGAAGGCTTCACTCAGGTCTCCTGTGAGCAACGCTACAAAGGCCTAGCCCACTTCCACTAAGGGATTACCTTGAGGTGGAAACCGGGCCTTTACAAGGTTCTTGGGGCACACATCCACAAACAAATTGAAGGCTCCCAAATCTGTAACAACACAACAAATCAACAAGAATACATCAACAATAACAACTAGGGATCCAAAGAGGAACACTAGCAAGGGGGCCCTCAAGCATATGAGGGGGAAATGAAAAACGCTTCGGTGAGGATGTAGATCGGGGTCTTCTCCTTCGATTCTCCAAAGCACAAGGGATTTGGGTGGTTGAGGGAGGAGATCCGGCTATTTTGGTGTTCTTGGTGGCTCAGCAATGGTGGATGAAGATCTTAGGGTTTGAGCACCCTTCCAAGGTAGGTAAAGGGGTCTATTTCTACCCCACCAACTTTTCTGCCCGTTGGAGGAGAATCGTCGGCAGTGCCGGCATTGACACGCCGGCAGTGCCGGCCAACTTTCTTAATCAGCAGGTCGACAGGCAGGCCGGCAGTGTCGGGCAAGAATCACCGGCAGTGCCGAGGTGCAGCCACCGGCAGTGCCGGCCTGGGAAAGACTTCAGCTTCTTCTTCTTCTTTTCTTCCTTTTTGAGTGGGTCGAGATTTACCCGTGGTATCTTTTCTATATCTGTAATCCACTTAGCACACAGTTAAATTGTCACCGGTGTTGTTAACAAACACACAAAACCTCAAACATCATGAAATGTTCTTTCAGCTGCACATGTGGTACCCATGGTGGTATGGGAGGTCTTCTACACGACCCCAAGGTCAGCGATGAAGTACGACTATATCAACCACGATCTAACGGAATGTGACATACCAACTTGTGAAGCTACTATGACACATTTCATGCACACTTTGATAGTTGGGTGAATGCAAAAGTCTTCACACACCTATTTTTTGTTTGGTCAAATGTCAGTCAAAGAGGCACAAACTAAGCCAATTTTGAATTACAGCAAAATGTGACAAACCAACTTGTGGAGCACCTACACTTAGTGTACCAAGATTCAAACCCTAGGTAGCAATAGTCTTCGTCGCGGTTTTCATCACGATTTGACCAGGGTACTATAAATTTAAATAATTCAAAACAAAATGGGAATAGGGAAATTCCGCATAAATATTAAAGCAGGCAAATTTCGTTGGTGTTGGACATTTGTGCCCCTAGGTGATCAAAAGGGGATTAGTAGAGAATAGGGAAGTCTTGGCATCCCTCACGCCCAGAAATCTTGCACGTTATTACTAGGTCCTATACTTCCCATATATGAGTACCTACCAAATAAGGGTATGTAACATTCCCATAAATCTCTCTATGCCTTAATCTCTATCGATTGATATCCCTACCCTTCCTCAACTTTTGTGCGCCAATGTCACGAGCCATCTTAGTCTCTCTCTCTCCCGCGTTGTGGAGAGACCTTCGGCCAATCTTGAAATTTTCTAGCAGACGAGGAAATCACAATGGCGCCAATGACTGAAATTTTTTGTTTTCAAATTACGGACGACTGACCTCTCTCTCCTGAGCGCCAACTCTCTTTCTGATCGCCATCTCCCATGGCTGGTTGCCGCTCAGGGTGGATCAATTGGGATGCGATCGGTGACGAGGCGGAGGAGGACGCTGGTGAGTTGAACTACGACTATGAGTGGATCGTACCTGAACCTGGTTTATCAGCGTGGATTCATTAGTTTTCTCATTAATTTTCTCAATCCATATAAGATTTGATTCTCTGCCTCATCGTATATGTTTATATGGTGCGCCTACTAACCAGCCAGGGGGTCGTGATATACACAAAAATAAAAATTCCTAATCTAAGGTATCCATAGCAGCAAGTAGTATTCCTAATTGTAAGCCTACCTGTTTTGGAAAGAATAAGTTTCCTGATTCCACGCTACTCTATTATGGAACCTGTTGCCTCAAATCATTTGGCTCCTTAAATCGTTCTGTTCCTAAAACCTAGGGATTTTGCATGCGGGATATGCCTACGGGAAACCATATTCCAGGGATAAACTTGTCTAGAAATTGCTATACACCTTATATTTCGATTTTTCCAAAAAATTATATACACCCTAAAACAAGGAAAGGAGGAAGTATTAACATCCTTTAGGAAAAAATGACTTTTACTTCTAGCATGGAGACTAACTATAAAAGATCTTTGTCTCTACAATTTACAACAAACAAGCCTAGACGAGATGGTAACATGCTGCATGCAAGGTTCAAATCTTCATGTTCGCAATTAAATTTTGCCGCTCATAATATACGGAATCAATAAACATATCGTTTATGTAATAATATAATCCTTGTGATTTTTCAAACTAGTACACCTCTTTAATCAGATTGGGAGAAAAATTATTAAAAAAAATGGAAAAATCATGATTGATTTTTAAAAACTAGGACACCTCTTTAATTAGATCGCGAGAAAAAAAACAATGGACAAACACGATTGTTGCAATATCTTCTTCATATTACCACCGATAAATAATTTGTCGCACTATTATATAATTATTGCAACAGAATGGGGTTGAGGCAAAATCGGTCACTATTACGACAAATAAGTATTTTGTTGCAATACGATACTATTTTTTGCAACAATATGTATACCTAAAACAACATGAGAAATATGTTGCCATATCCTTGAATTATTTCCACGAATTCTGTTTTTGTAGCGTTACCTAGTCTCTATTGCAACAAGATGACAATGTCATGCAACAACCCATAATCGTCGCAATAGCACCACCATGATGCAACGACATCGCATTTCGCTGCAATAAGTGCCCTCTATTGCAACAAAATAGCTAATTATCGCAACAAAACTAAATTGTGGCAATATGTGAAGGCTATTACCACAAACAAGATATTCGTGGTAATATTGCAATTTATTGCAACAAAAGATAGTTGTAGTAATAAATATTGTTGCAATAGACCGGAATTCCTGTAGTGTTGCCGTGTGCACACGCACGGCAAAGGAGGCACGTGTCGCTCACCTATGCTCCTGGGAGCTCACTGGGTGTGGCTGCAGGAGGCTTTGCCGTGCAAGAAGGGGCGCGGGCGCACGGCAAAGATTACTGCACGGCACAGAGAAGCGCACGGCAAAGACTTTGGGGCACGGCACAGTTCGGACTCACGGCATAGAACTCGACGCACGGCAGAGTTGGCCCACACAGCAAAGCAAAGTGCGCACGGCATAGAACGCATTGCACAGCAAAGGCCTTGCCGTACAGAATTCGCGAAGCGCTCGGCAAAGGTTCCTTTGCCGTCGGTTTCTTTGCCGACCAGTCGTTGACGTGCGGCTACGCACGCTTTGCCGTGCAAATAGGCTCCTTTGCCGTGCGATTGGTCGCACGACAACGTAGTGTTTTCCCGTAGTGTACTTTAGTGCACCGGTGCTATAATTTTACCAATGGCACACAAGAAGATTAATACGTCACAGTAAGGTCGTGTTGGGTTATAGCCAATTTATCACTGCATTTTTTAAGCATGTTTATTATATGTTTTTTGCATAAGTAATGCAAGGATGTTGGTATTTTACGGCGTGAGGGCGCCTCTTTTATGCTTATTTTCAAACGATGACAAATTATAAAGGTACTGATAAACATATCATTTGAAACTTTCACATTAGAAATAAATATGATATTTTGAAGTGATAGAAGTCATTTAAATGATTTTTCACGCACCTAGGTGAAAGAGCATTACGAGAGGCTACTTTTGAAGGTTTAACGACCGTCGGGCAAGGCCCACCCGTACCGCACCCCCGTACCATCTGGCACCGACTCCGCCTCGTCAAATAATTTCACCATGCAAAGACGGATCTAAGATCCAACATTCGAGAAACCTCACCTCCGGAAGGGATTTGGAGGGAAAACTTGCGAGAGGGTGCCATTCTTACTGCTACACGAATCATTGGAGACCAATACGTCATCAATTCATCAACATCAACCGACCCATCGCCATCAACATCATCATCGCCATCTCGTTTACCTCTTTCTTGTTGTAATTCCAATTTTCATTGTGGATTTCCACTTGAGTTCATCCATGTATTCATCTTCATATGCCTATGATGATGTTATTGATTTCCTTTATGTGTCTCTATGTGTTGTTTACTTTGTTCTTGGGGAGATGGAAAAACCCTAGCAATACTATCACGTGAAATAAATATAATCTACTCCCTCCGTTTCTTTCTATAGTGCCTATAGATTTTTGGTACGGAAATTAGCGCAAGAGTATTTTTTACACAAGACCCCCTGGCTGAATGATTTGAGATCAGACTAAAATTAGGGAAATCGATAACTTCCTAACTTACACTAACAAATCCCACAAATCTGCCTGGTTGACTCTCCATATATGTGCAGCCAGGTTTAATTAAGGAAAGAAAAACATTGCTTCCTAAATCTAAGCAATCCTTGGGGCCATGCATTAGGAATCTCAATTAATTGTTTCCTATTTTGTATGGATTTTGTTCATGCATGTCGTGTGGAAGTTGACCGGTGGAGGGGGTAATTGAAAAAAATGCCAAGCTACAGCCTTATATTGTGAAACAAATGCTAAAAATCTATAGGCACTATAGAAAGAGACAGAGGGAGTATAATTTTAGTTCATGAGTATGTATTAGTGTTCTCTCTAAATATTATGTGAAAAGAACCATGTAATATATGTCTACAGGACTAGAGAGGAAATAGTGTCAAAAAATGGACTAGAGAGGAAACTATCTTTGGTCATGGAGAACAAGTTAAAGTGGCCCATGGATGCATATGGAAGCAAAAATTCAAAAGGGCGACCATTTAGAAACACTACTATGACAATGTTTGATAAGTAAATGACTTCACTAATATGTGTGAAGAGATTTCGTAGTCTATCCCAGGATAATTACCGAACAACGTTGCTAGCGACTAGATATTTGGCTTTACTTGCCATTTGTGAACTCATGTAGAATCAACCATCGCCGTCTGAGATTTTTTTTTTCTTTTTTTAGAAACATAGTGATGACAATGAAAATATGAGATTATAATAACTTACACAAAAACATAGATCCATGTAGTGCACATGAATCTCTACCATATGCAGGACCGCGTCGCATGCCACTTTGCGTACACCAAAGTTCAAACAATCATTCTCCATAGGTTGGTCCACGCCGAGTATGTATCCAATTTTAGATATTAAATTGTAAGTTACTGGTCTCTGTGTTGTTAGCTTACGTATTATCTGGAAAAAATACATCATCACGTGTAAGACATCTCAAGCCGTGATTAGAATGTCGACGATATTTCCAGGTGCAGACATGATTGATTCAACAAGAGCAAAATCTTCAATGGTGCGGATATAGTCTGCCATGATATAGACATGTGCAAGATAAGTTAGGTAAAAACAATCCAGCAGAAAGGAAAGGAGAATAACCAGAGCGGAACTAAGTACCTTTTTTTTGCGAAACTAAGTACCTTCATGTATAACTTGTGTGTTCTCCTTCTTTCATTTATTTTGTCATGAATTAATTGTCCGTTACGTAAATGCACCTCCCGTGGATGTGTAACAGTGCCTGAAGTTTCTTCCAACAACAACGCATGGGTCCTATGACTATGAATTCTTTTGGATCATTGGTCAAATCCATATCTATATTGTTCATGACCAAAAAAGGTACAACCTTTGCTTGCATGCCGGAGCCAATGCTGAACCACCGCCTCACTGCTCCCGCGGTGCCATTACCGGGCTATGGCCCATGGTTAGGCGCCACGCTACCGTCGCCATACACGAGGCCCCCGTTGCTGCCATCACCGGTGCTAGATGCGCTCGCTCCCCCACGCTACCGCTGTCTCCCATGTGCCATGTTATGCCGCAGCACCAGCCTATCGACAACCTGTTCAATAGGAAGATCCAGTGTCTGAGGCACTAACATATGGATTCAAGGTGGCGGTGTTGATGGGCTAGGGATTTGGCGGCGCGCCTCTTTTTTGTGCTAGCTGATGACAATTCATGCTGCCGACGAAGATTCAAGATTCCTGGTGGTATTTTTTTCAGACGGAAGGATTCATGGTGTTGGAGTGACAACCACTAATGAGTGCTGCAAGTGCAACATTCCTGCTTGCCCTCCTTAGGTGCCAAGGTCGGAAAGGAAGAACGACAATGAGATGGGTGTGAGATGTGAAGCTATATTAATTACCATGTATTGATTATCGCCTGATGATTATCACCTATTAAGTAATTACCGTGATAACGTAGCTCCCAATTTTGAAAGCATTTGCAGTGTCCAATCTTACACCATGGACCAGATCTATCGAAAGATAGTACAACCAAATTGATCCTCCACGCATGGTAATCAATCACCATCAAGGTGATTAATATGCGGTGATCAACCACGATATCTTTCCGTCCCACGCAAAAAAAAAAAAAATCACACGTCGCCCTTTCTTCCCTCTTTGTTGAGGCTAATCACGATATCAAATCTTAATCATCTCTATCTCTATACCATTGTATTTGAGTAGTTATGGCAAGTCACACTCAACGTACTTTGCACTTTTCATTTTGAAAGCATTTGGAGCGTCCAATCTTACACCAATTAATGGATCAGATCTGTGGAAAGATAGTAAACCAAATTGATCCCTCCCGCATGGTAATGAATCATAATCAAGGTAATTCCCACGCAGAAAAAAATCACACACGCCCTTCCCGCATGGTAATGAATCTCCATATTAAATATTAATCATCAATACAAATTAAATTGGAGGTCTTTTCGTGTTTGCCCCTGCAAAAAAACAATCATGGTGTGAGTTAATAATGTTAGCTCCTACTACTTAGAGCCTGCTGCTACTCACACGCTAATCATTTGGACACACACTATCAAAACTCCAATAGAATGGAGGACACGAGTAGCTTTGGTGCAGCTTAAGCTTGCTGCTTTTCCTTGCTTATTTTCTTCACTACTTGGTGTGCTGTGAAATGATACAAGAGTGCCCTATTTATACTACAAGTGAGCTGCACGTACAAACCTTCTAGGTGTGAACATTTGACTAATGCAAACTAAGATGTCAAGCCGCACATGCAGGTTGCAGCCTTGCACGTTTTTTTTTTTTTTTTTTTTTTTTTTTTGAACAAAAGAAGGGTCACGAAGACCCCAGATGCTGCATATCAAATTAAAAGAGGTGGGTACATATTACATCCAGGCCCCTGAAAGAAAAAGAAAATTACAGCAACGGCCAGGGCAATCACACAAAGGACCTCTAAAATATCAGAGAAAACGCAATCGGCTCCTGGGTCCTCTCCACCAGCGATGAGCCTCCATCGTCGGCGATCTAGACACCATCGGGGACGAACCACTTGACAGCGGAAGGACGTTGACTCCGACGGGAAACTCTGAGAAGGGCGTCCAAACCGGAGGTTGAGCTGAGCGCCATCTAGGCATCTCGAAGGGCCACATTTCCGGCCAAAGAACGCGGAAGCAATCATGGCGTCCGCGTGATTCTCTCTTGTATGCAGCAGGAACCGATCCCTCCACCTTGAAGAAACAGAGGTGCCATCGCCGTGTCGCCTCCTCCCCTCGCCACCTCGGCCGGCCAGAAGAAATTCCACAGCATAACAACTCCATACCTCAAGGTAGCAGCGCTTATTGACGAAGCCGTCGCCTTGTGCCAACTCGTTCGTCCTCCTCCTCGGAAGCTCGACCGAGACCACCAGCAAACACCATCCCTCGCCGCGCCAAATCGCAAGGACAGAGAAGCTCCAAAGGCCATCCTTATTGTCGGAGATGCTTGGCTCCCGCGTCCTCACAAGGCACCGCCCCGGCAACCGGAGCAGAGCCAGCAAGAACAACAGAACCAAGTCGAGCCAGATCCGGATGCAAAGATCTAGCCACCTACTCCCAAACAGCACAAAGGCACACCTCCACCTAGGGAATCCTAACAGAAATCCTAAATCTACTATGTACAAGGGAAGCCTACCTCCTAATCCAACCTCTCGCTGGCCGGCAGAGCCTCCAGAGAGAAGAAGGAAGAGGGGCGGCGGCCTGAAACTGGAGTCGACCCTCAAACTACTGTAGCACGCCCAGAGAGGAGAAGGGGGAGTCTGGCAGTCCCGCCTTGCACGTTTGTCTGATGGCCACCTTGTGCCTCCATGCATTCTAGAGTTCGAATACTGCTACCATAACGATCAGTCAGTGAGCGACAGTCCAGGAACAGCAGGGCACTACGCAACTGAGCCCTAGACTCAATCGGTTCAGAAATCCATTTTAGCTCATATTAGGTGTAGACACACTTGCCCAGAAAAATATTTTAAAATGTTAAAAAATCTAGTTAAAAATTCTATATGTACATCTGGATATTCTTTGCCCACACACAAAGTCTTGCGAAAAAATGACATTTATTGTGACTTGTGCAAAAAAAGACAATTTTTGATGCACAAAAATAGCTTCTCCGAAGATTTTTTTTTGTTTTTACACAACCAATAAAAATGTATATCCCACAATTTTTGATTAGTGTACTCAATTTTGGAAATGAATTTCTCAACTTGAGTTGAATTGTATTTCCTTATAAGTTTTTAAATGGTTAACTCTAATGGCTTGGAGTGTTGATTAATCACCGATGAAAGAAATTGAAGATTTTTGGTTGATACAAGAAGCGCACAACAACCACCGCTACAAACAAATGTTGCAAATGAAAAAGAGAGAAGCATGAGGTGGATGATATATATAATCTCGATGAAATATTGTATGATTTCACTCTTAGAAAATAAATCAACGAATAACATTCAAATGTGTTGTGAATTTTTGAACATTGAAATGTGTAATGAACATGCAATGTATTGTATTTGTGTTTTCGCATTAAAAATATTGTGAAAAACACGATTTTCTCCATTCAATGGGTATATTTGTCTGAGAAAAAATTTAGTTACCTTACGGCGCCCCAGTGCTTCAAAAATTCCTGGGTCCGCCTCTAAGTCAGAACCCACATTTAATGGGTTCATTTGCACCCATGTCTTACATGCCAGCTCCGCCACTGTGTCGGCCACCGGCCATCGGCACACCTCATCAGGGTGTCATCGGCATAGGCCTTTGCCAACAGCCGCCGTCGGCACCTCGCCATTGGCACAATATGGCCTCGGCACAGGGGTTATCGGCTCCTGTGTCGATGGCTTTTGCCGTCGGCATAGAACTAACGGCCGTTTGGCAATTCTGGCTCGATTTTTTCAAAAAAGAAAATTTAAAAAAAAATCCATTTTTTAAAACCTTTCACATGGATCATTTAACTCTAACTACGCTCAATCTTAGTTAAAATTACCCATTCTCACAGTACTCCAGTCCAAGCACACTTAACTTCTCCTTTTTTTCCGATTGAGCTTCCATGAATGAAATGAATCCTTATTGATAAGAGAGCAGTTTTTCAGAGCACGTGCGATGCGCAGTGCGCACCTCATGCACAGTAGAAAAAATTTGGAGAGAAAACAGTGTTTTTTTTAAGAGGATTTTTGTCTTTTTTGGAAGAGATTACTCAAAGTTTTGGACTATGTGCATGTAGGGAAGATAGTGCCAAACAAGAAAAGTCAAACATCTAGATTTGGATGGAAATGAATGGTGAGGATAGCCATGCGCGCTCCGCACCTGCACCATTGAAGATTTCCCTATTGATAATACTATCATATCAATCCTATTAACTCTTAGATCATGATATCGTAATTATTTATTCTACAATTATTTAAATAAACATCATTGATTAAGTAATAATAATATTTACACAAAATTTAATTTTAAATTTTAATTTCTTTTAGAAAACATAAAATGTAAAATAAAGAATTTCTGGCAAAAACTAAAGTCTTCATGCCTTCATATTTCCCTTTGGAATTTTGATAATCTAAAAATAATGCAATGGCCGAAGGCGTTGAAATTGGATATAACTTTTTGAGACGATCATTTTGATAGGTTATACATTTTTTCCGACGTCGTATGCAGAAGATAATGTCATTTTACCGAGAAATAAACTATTTTGCAAAAAAAGTTAAAATTCAAATTTGTTAATTTCCCCTAATAGTAGGTTGCGTAACATACATAAATCTCAAAAGATTTGATGTTTTGACTTTTTATCATTTTCTGCCATCCGTTTGAAACTTAAAAAGGCCAGGTTGTCTTTTTGTCAGGGCCGACGACCCTGACAAAAAGCCGTCGGCACAGATCCTAGCCATCGGCACATTGACGATTTCCGTAGTGACGTCCTGTAGCGAGATGAACATGGAAAGGAGGTGAAGGTTGTGTCTACGACATAAATACATGGCAGATGTGTTTCATGAATATATTAACGCAATGTGTCGGTATGAGAACGCTTTTGTTGATGAATCTGAGAAGCTCTGTCACTATAAACTAAACCAACAAACTATTGCATACATTATTTAGTCCTTTTTGAAAGTTGAGGCCCAAGCCTTTTGTTTTTTCCCTGTTCTTTGATTGGTTTTGAACTGTGTGCATCACCAAGGTATTGATAGTACAATTTTGGAATGAACTGCCTGAAGGAGACAAGGTGTTTATTAAAACAAGGTTGAGAACACAACAAATATTATGACGATTTTTTTTAATCCATAGCAACGGACAGTCATTCAACTAGTAATAGTATAGATTACGAAAGTATTAGTGCATGAAAGTGAATACTTTGTGTGGATGTTAAAGCTTTCTATATTGTCCAACCTTGAGAAAAAATTGCAGGCCTTATTTTTACGAGCAGAAGTGGGGGGCATAGCACAATTCTTCTTGGAGGAGGGTTTTGGTTTGCTGCCATAATATACTCCCGCCAATTCTATTGCACCGGCACCATTTCGGCTTGATTTTCTTAGCTTTTTCTAGACCAGCAACATGTTTATCTAATTCTTTCTTTACCTTAGGATATACCAATTTCATATAAGCAGACCACCCATTTTATGAAAAAGAAGGATACCTATTTTGTTTCGCAGGCTGGCGTAGCAGGATGCAAAGATCTCATCCCTATAATATTTTTTTGAATGGTCTAATCTTCATTGATTAAATGAAATACAACTTGTGTTTTTTTGAGAGGTAAATACACTTGTAGTATCACATCTTGTTCCGGATGTGCAAATTAGTACCACGTATTGCAAAACGTGTGACCGGGTGGTATATGGCTCTGCAATAATCTTCTTCTATATAAAAAAGCTCGCTATCCGTGACTGACCACATGGATGTGCTACAAGTGCCAATAGATGCTCCATCACGAAGTGTGCGGCACCAGGTCACATATCCGTCCACAATCCTTTGTCGATTCCCCTTCATCTATGCCCATCTGCACGTTGTAGGTTAGATAGCTTTGCTAGTGGAGTGGAGACCGGCGGAGAAAAATAGTCAATTTTTTAGAAGCAAGCAGGAGGCGGAAAGAGAAACCTATGCTGCCTATTTCGTCATGTGTAGGTTCGTGATTGCTCCGGTGTCCCCCTCAACTCCATGGTTCTGAAAAAGTTGGAGCCGCTCTAGCTTTTTTGTTTTGAGCTGTGGAGTTGCTTCCAGCCTTTGGTAAATTACGTGTAATTGTTTCAGCTTTAGGTACAAATACGTGGAGTTGGTTCCGCGGAACACAAAAATATGGATTGGTTGTTTATTTACGTCACAGTGCCACCGACAAGTGACCAAAATGTTACGCACGTTTTATCTTTCTCCCCCTCCTCTCTCGGGCATGTTTCCTAATGGCCAGACTCTCCCCGATTTGACTTCATCGCAGTGTGATTCACGCCTGCCGCCACCGAATCGAGGCTGCCGGCAAACGAATGAACTTACCTTCAGTCGGAGTCAAACTTGTCTGAATCATTCTTGCTGCCACGCAAATCGAATTGTAGCTTGTTGCTGCTGCCGCCAGAAACTTGTTGTGGCCGCCTCAACCAACTTCGTCATGGGTGAGGCGGCGTGAGAAGTAGTGGCGGCGACAGCAAGCTCCTGGCGGTGGCGGCAGCGAGCTACAACTCAATTTGCGCGGCGACGAGAATGAATGTAAATCGCGTTGCGATGAAGTCAAATCAGTAGCGATGTAAATTACGGCGCTCCGTGTTTTTATGTTTGTGTATCAAAAGCTAGAGCAGCTTGCAGTTAACTTTTCTAATCCGCTCCTCTTTTGGGTGCGTAATGAATTCGTAATTCTAGTAGTATCTAAATATGGATCTGAAAACTGGTTCAAGATTTTTAATTACCCGGTGTTTGGAAACGTCACGGCAGTGTCGAGTGGTTCAGCACCGCCGCCATAGCCATCCTCACCGTCGTGGCCAGGCTAACTCCACCGCTAGGAAATACTTCGCCACGGGTCAGATGGACTTCTAGCCGAAGATTTACGCTTGGTATTTTTATATTTCACGAATTAAATGAATACTAAAAGCTGGAGCAGCTCTAATTTTTCAGAACCGTGGGTTAGGAGCAAAGGAGAACAGAAGAAGCTCCTCCGATTATTTGATCCATAGCTCATCCATCCTCCCTCAGGTCTCTCTCTATCTTTCTCTCTCTCTTATGCAGTTAATTTGTTCTACAATTCTCCCCGCTTCTCTCTCTTTCTCATTCTCTGGCTCCCTCCCTGAAAACAGCAGCTCACACACTTAACTGGAAATTAAGCGCCGAGTTTTCAGGTGACATTCTCTTCCGCGCTTAATTGGAAATTGAGCCTACTAGTACTACGTTTCCGTGTGACATAGCATGCCAAATTTCAGTTTTTGCATTGTTATCCAGGAAGAAGGTTCAAGGTACACAAGTGATGGAACAGTTGACTCCAAAAAACAGCCTGCTCTCAAGCAGCTTCTTCATCCTAGGTATACTTCCGACAGACAACCAGTCAAAAACACTTTGCTTCGTGCAGTTCTCCATGTTAATTTGGCCAACTGAAGTAACTGCATGTTGAGCCTGAACCAGGCGCCGAATTCAGCGAATGCCTGTGCTTCTTCGCGGTCGCTAGGAACCTGGTCACCTACCTCACCACCGAGCTCCACGAGAGCAATGCCGGCGCGGCAAGGAGCGCGTCGGCTTGGATCGGTACCTGCTTCTTCACGCCGCTCATTGGAGCCTTCTTGGCCGACACATACTGGGGAAGATACTCGACCATCCTAATTTTCCTCTCCGTGTACGCCATCGTAAGTGTGGCAAACGAAAATGTTGTTCCTTTTCTAATAATGTGCAGTATGGAGATTTGTTTGCCAAGTAATGTGCAGAACTCTGTTCTGAATATTCTCGTGTGATAGGGGATGCTCATTACGACAGTATCAGCAACGCTTCCACTGTTCCTGCCTTCTTCCGACAACAGCGGCATTCATCGTGTCGCCGTCTACCTGGGGCTCTATCTTGCCGCCCTTGGCACTGGAGGCATCAAGCCCTGCAGCTCGACCCTGGGCGCCGATCAGTTTGACAGCGCGGACCCAGCGGAGCGGGTGGCCAAGGGCTCCTTCTTCAACTGGTACTACTTCTCGATCAACATCTGCTCGCTGTTCTCGGCCATCGTGATCGTCTTGGTGCAGGACAACAACGGCTGGAGCGTTGGGTTTGCGATTCGGACGGTGATTATGGGCTTTGGCCTCGCCGTGTGTTCGTCACCGGCGGGAAGGTTTACAGGTACAAGCGAACGAGTGGCAGCCCCTTCATCAGGGTCTTTCAGGTGGTTGTGGCTGCCGCAAGGAATTACCGCCTCGAGCTTCCCGATGATAATTCGGCCCTGCATGAAAATGAAGGAGCAGATGGGCACACGAGTAAATTCAGGTTCTTTGACAAGGCTGCGATCGTACTGCCATCGTCGGAGAAGAAGGGCCCGTGGCGGCTGTGCACTGTGTCACAGGTGGAGGAGCTGAAGATGCTGCTGCGGATGGCCCCCGTGTGGGCGTCGCTGCTCATCTTCTTCGCGGTGACGGCGCAGATGTCGTCGACGTTGGTCGAGCAGGGCGTAGTCATGGACAACCGCGTCGGCGCCTTCACCGTGCCGCCCGCTGCCATGTCCACCTTCGACGTCGCCACCGTCCTCATCTGTGTCCTCGTCTACGATGCCGTGCTGGTGCCGCTCGCACGGCGCGTCACGGGTGAGGATCGGGGCCTCACCCAACTGCAGCGCATCGGCGTCGGCCTCGCGCTGTCGGCGGCCGCCATGGCGTACGCGGCGTCGGTCGAGGCGAGGCGGCTGATAGCGGCGGCCCCAGCGATGAGCATCATGTGGCAGGCGCCGTGCTACTCGGTGCTGGGCGTGGCGGAGGTGTTCGCCAGTATCGGCATGCTGGAGTTCTTCTACGACCAGTCCCCGGATTCCATGAAGAGCCTACAGCCTAGGCTCGGCGCTCGCGCACCTCGCCATCGCCGGAGGGAATTACCTCAACTCCGCCCTGGTCTGCGCAGTCGCGTCGGCCACCACCGGCGGCGGTAAACCCGGGTGGATCCCGATCCCGGACAAGCTCGACGAAGGGCACCTTGACTACTTCTTCTGGTTCATGGCTGCTCTCAGCGTGCTCAACTTGTTGCATTTCATCTACTGCTCCACCAGATACAATCATACTACAAACCTTAAAGATTATCGCTCTTAGCTACTTCTGCCGTTCATGTTTTACATTTCGGAACGGATGAACCTCAGTCGATTCTTTTATCTTGTACTCCCTCCGTTCCAATATAAATGTGAAATTGCTAGTTTTCAATAGACTAAGAACGAAGCTCTGAAAAGGAATTGTACCCTATCATGGATAGAACCACCACATTTCTAGCTAAATGTTATTTTTTTGTATCACTTTACGTTTTCGAAGCAAAAATCTACCATATTTCTTTTTGTAGATTCTGCAAAAACCACTAAACACGAATTGATTCTAAATTGACACCGCTTCTGACACGTGGAATCCAGTCTCCAGGCTGACGTGGCGGCGCTAGACGGTGCATGGTCCGTTATTTTGCATATAGGTCCTCAAGTTTTGAATGTAAATTATGCCTCGCGCCTCGTAGTTTTCAAAAAAATCTCCTTTTCAAATCTTCATAACTTTTAAATACTAATTCAAATAGAAAAACTATTAATATGAAAAGTGCACATAAATATTTGAATATTTCAAATATGAACTTTTTAAAACCTTCCTAACTTTTAAATACTAATTCAAATGGAAAAAAATTAATATGAAAAGTGCTCAGAAATGTTTGAATACTTCAAATATAAACTTTTTAAAACCATCATCACTTTTAAATACTAATTCAAATGGGAAAACTTTAAATATGAAAAGTGCTCATAAATGTTTGCATATTTCAAATATATAAACTTGGTTCACTATTTCAGATAATTAAAATATGCATATAATTCAAATTACTTGTATTAATAATGTGAACTTTGAAAATTCATAACTTTAATTCTATAGCTCCAAATATTATAAATAAAATGTCTAAGTTTATTAGAAAAATACAAGTAATCCATTTCTAACATCCATAATGCATAAATCAGATATGTTCCTCTTAGATATTTCGATTATGCAAGCAAACCTAGCAAAAAAGTATGTGTCATTTTATTTGTTTTTGCTAGCCGGCCTAGGTAGATTCAAAATCTGTTCTGTCGCGAATCAAAATAGAGAACTTGTGCCAACACGGTTGAAAGGATCGTATGCCGCACCTAGAGGGGAGTGATTAGGTGCTAACCAATTTTTAGTTCTTTTTCAATTTAGTCTTGACGCAAAGGTAAATTTTCTAGATATGCAACTATGTAAATTTACCTATATGACAAGATATACAACTAAGCAAGATATGGCTAGAAAAAAATAGAGCTATTAATGATAGAGGTAACGGAGAGTGGAGCACGCGGAGACACATAGATGATTCCCTAGTTCCTTCCTTTTGAGGGGAAGTACATCTACGTTTGGAGGAGTGTGGTCGCCACGAAGGCCAGACCAACACCACAAAGGCCTCACTCAGGTCTCCTGTGAGCAACGCCACAAAGGCCTAGCCCACTTCCACTAAGGGATTTCCTCCAGACGGAACTCGGGCCTTTACAAAGTTCTTGGGACACATATCCACAACTGAATTGGAGGCTCCCAATATCTGTAAGAACACAACAACAATAACAAGAACAAATCAACCACAAGCAACTAGGGTTTCCAAATGGAACACTAGCAAAGGGGCCCTCAATCAAATGAGGGGAAAATGTAAATCGCTTCGGTGAAGATGTAGATGGGGGTCTTCTCCTTCGATTCTCCAAAGATCAAGAGCTTTGGATGGTTGGAGGAGGAGATCTAGTGAATCTTGTATTTCTTGGTGTGGCTCTAATGGTGGATTAACTTGAGCAAAAATGAGCAGCTTGAGGTAGAGGAAGAAGGGGGATATATATACCTCTCTCAAAATCGAGTCGTTGCAGTAATTTTGTGGGCAGATTATCCAGCCTAAGTAAGGGCCGTATTATCCGGCCTAAGTAAGGGCCGTATTATCCGGCCCCCCGGATTATCCGGGCCGACCATATAAATATCCGGCCTGGATCTAGGGGGTACTGAGAGCCTGTCGCAAAAGTCCTTAGCCATTTTCAGGGGCCGAATATTTTACAAATATCCGGCCCCGGATTATCCGGCCTATGATAAATTCCCTGCTTCCTTTTCTCTTGTTTCTCAACACAAATTCAACCACAAATAATTTCTGCACTATATCAACGCACATTAGTGTATCACATATATTGTCATCAAACCTACAAAACTATAATCCGAGAGATGTTTGATACGTCTCCGACGTATCGATAATTTCTTATGTTCCATGCCACATTATATTGATGATATCTACATGTTTTATGCACATTTTATGTCATATTCGTGCATTTTCTGGAACTAACCTATTAACAAGATGCCGAAGAGCCGCTTGTCTGTTTTCTCGCTATTTTTGGTTTCGAAATCCTAGTAACGAAATATTCTCGGAATTGGACGAAATCAACGCCCGGGGTCCTATTTTGCCACGAAGCTTCCGGAAGACCGAAGAGGAGTCGAAGTGGGGCCACGAGGCGCCACCACACTAGGGAGGCGCGGCCCGTGCCCCGGCCGCGCCGACCTGTGGTGTGGGGCCCTCGTGTGGCCCCCCGTGTTGCCCTTCCGCCTACTTAAAGCCTCCGTCGCGAAACCCCCGAGCACCGAGAGCCACGATACGGAAAACCTTCCGCAGACGCCGCCGCCGCCAATCCCATCTCGGGGGATTCGGAGATCTCCTCCGGCACCCCGCCGGAGAGGGGATTCATCTCCCGGAGGACTCTTCACCGCCATGGTCGCCTCCGGAGTGATGAGTGAGTAGTTCACCCCTGGACTATGGGTCCATAGCAGTAGCTAGATGGTTGTCTTCTCCTCATTGTGCTTCATTGTTGGATCTTGTGAGCTGCCTAACATGATCAAGATCATCTATCTGTAATGCTATATGTTGTGTTTGTCGGGATCCGATGGAGAATACTATGTTATGTTAATTATCAAGTTATTACCTATGTGTTGTTTATGATCTTGCATGCTCTCCGTTATTAGTAGAGGCTCTGGCCAAGTTTTTGCTCTTAACTCCAAGAGGGAGTATTTATGCTCGATAGTGGGTTCATGCCTCCATTAAATCTGGGACAGTGACAGAAAGTTCTAAGGTTGTGGATGTGCTGTTGCTACTAGGGATAAAACATTGATGCTATGTCCGAGGATGTAGTTATTGATTACATTACGCACCATACTTAATGCAATTGTCTGTTGCTTTGCAACTTAATACTGGAAGGGGTTCGGATGATAACCTCGAAGGTGGACTTTTTAGGCATAGATGCATGCTGGATAGCGGTCTATGTACTTTGTCGTAATGCCCAATTAAATCTCACTATATTTATCATGACATGTATGTGCATTGTTATGCCCTCTCTATTTGTCAATTGCCCGACTGTAATTTGTTCACCCAACATGCTTTTATCTTATGGGAGAGACACCTCTAGTGAACTCGTGGATCCCGGTCCATTCTTTTATACTGAAATACAAATCTGCTGCAATACTTGTTTTACCGTTTTCTTGCAAACAATCATCTTCCACACAATACGGTTAATCCTTTGTTACAGCAAGCCGGTGAGATTGACAACCTCACTGTTTCGTTGGGGCAAAGTACTTTGGTTGTGTTGCGCAGGTTCCACGTTGGCGCCGGAATCTCCGGTGTTGCGCCGCACTACATCCCGCCGCCATCAACCTTCAACGTGCTTCTTGACTCCTACTGGTTCGATTAAACCTTGGTTTCTAACTGAAGGAAACTTGCCGCTGTGCGCATCACACCTTCCTCTTGGGGTTCCCAACGGACGTGTCAGCTACTGTTGCGGTCAGAAACCCACCGGCGAGCAACGACGGGCAACACATGAGAGCCGGGAGCAACTTAGGGCTGCGGCTGGCCCTGGTCCCTCCGAGCGACGGCCCGCAAAGACTCCGGCACGCACGTCCGATGCTGGTGCAAGGGCGTGCCACCCGACCTATACCCGGTCGGAAGGTGATGGAGATGCCTCGCTTAGTTTCCCGCATGGCATACACGTAAACATTAAATACGAGCCTCGATCGGCTCTCAGGTTGTCCCGTGAATCGGCTCAAAGAGCCGATCCACCCATGATTCGCACGAGGTGTACGAATATATGGTGGTCCTGCTTGATCAAGATAAAGCTAAAACGATCTACGACGATTTAGGGTTTTCACCGCATAATCGGAACGTCCTACTCGTGATTGGGCTTCGCGGCCGCGCACGGTGATCGTAAGCCGATCCTAGACAGGGCCTAAAAACCAACACGAAGTTGATCCCCGGAACATCCTGTCTAGGGCTAGCAAACTACACCCTACGCGTCGCTGGATCCTCCAACCCTTTGTAAGGCCTAACTATGCAGATATTAAACTAATCCTTGAAGAACAAGGAGCAACTATAACGGATCGGATCTACTAAATAATGATCAAGCGGGGTGCCGCCCCTACGCCTAAGATAGGCGTAAGGGCGGCTAGATGTCTAAGGGTTGCACTACGATAGCATATGATACGAAGAACAATGCTAACCCTAACACATTTAAGATAACTACGTTGCTCGCCATCAAAAAGGCTTCAGTACGAGCAACGCATGAACAGCGAATAAACTTGTACTGCCTAGATCGCAAGATGCGATCTAGGCAGCATGATGCTTACCCGGAAGAAACCCTCAAGACAAGGGAGTTGGCGATGCGCCTAGATTGATTTGTGGTGAACGTGATTGTTGTTTATTTCATAAACCCTAGATACATATTTTAGTCCGTAGACTTTCTAACGTGGGAATAATCCCAACCGTGCACGAGACAAACTCTAACTAACCGACACGTATCCTACTATATTACAGATACACGGGCCAACTAGCCCAAACTTTGCATATAAAGGCCGATTCACGTATTTCTTCCATGTATATTCTTCAAGCCCATCTCGATCGCGGCCCACCTCTGACTCGGTCAAATTCTGGTGATAACACATGCCCCCCTGGTTTTGGAATTGATAATTCCAAAATCACTCGCTTTTTCTTCGTCGAGTCATGTCGTGGCGTAACCGTCACGAGTATCCTTCATCATGATGCCTTGCCTTCTCAACTTCTCTCGAGTGACCTCGGCAGTTTTTTTTTAGGCACCACTTCCTCGAAACCGCCGTGGCATTGAATTTCCACTATATCCCCTTTTATTTAACCGCTCCAAACAGTTTGCTTCCACATCCCCTTCGCATTAGCACTCCAAAAGCCCTCCTGCGCCACCATGTCTTCTTCCTCCTCTGCTTCATCGGATCTTTCCACCCAGTCCTCTTCTTCCCGCGAGCCAACACCGGAGCATAACCCGGAGGAGGTCCATGCGGCCAACACCCGCCGTGCCATCGAGGCCGGGGAGGAATCCAGCCATGATTTCTCCGTCTGGTCTGAGGACGACAAGTCCTTGACCGGCGGGGAAAGTGACCTCCGCTTCCTCGCCGACGGGGAAACGGAGGAGGAGAGCGATTACGATCGCTTCTCCTGCGACGACTTCACCTCTCCCGAGGAGGAGGAGGAGGAGAAGGAGGGGGAAGAGGAGGAGGATGACACCTCCTCCGACGAGCCGCCGGCCAAACGGTTCTGCCCCTGGCCGGGGAACCTCAGCGACTTCGACAGCGACGACGACAATACTGACGAGGAGGATGAGGACAATGAGGGCCTGGCCGGCGGCCGCTGGAGCAGCGACGACGAGCCCGCCGGGAGTAGCGCCGACAGCGGCGACGACGGCGACGACGAGGGCAGCGACGGCCCATAGATAGGACCCCTAGCATAGGATCAGTAGTGGTAGATGGGGCAATGTATCCCCTAGTACTCCCTTTCGAGAGCAATCAGCTTTTATGTAAGAAATACTGCTTATCAATGAAGAACTTTCCCCAATTTGATTTTGCCGATTTCCCTTGAGCTAATTTAGCCGATTTCCCCTCATACTGATTTTGCCGATTTGTCCCCTTAGCCAATGCTTAATGAGCCGATAGCAACGCATCGGTCCTTTACAATCCATCCTTCAATTCTTCAACTGATGACTTTGAGACCTGGTGGATAATGTGGAGTCTTCAAGAGAGCCCTTAAATTTCTCCCACCGGTTCCAGCCGATCCTCTTCTCGCGAGCACTCATCATTTTGTGAAGAAGGTTGCGACGAAGGATCAGCCGATGACACTCCAATCGGCTTCTAAAGAACAGAGCATCTACCAGGCTAGCTGCCCCCCGAGCCTCAGTCATGGCGAGAATATTGGTGAGGATGCGCAGATCAGACCAAGGGCTTTGAATTCAAGTAACTCTGAGACAGCCACCATGCCGAAAGTAGCTGAGAAAGTGGCCAACTTAGCCAGGCCGACGGTAGATGCACCAGAGCCGATCCCCTTTCTTCCTTTGAAAGCCGATATTGTAGATGAAGTACTAACAGCTTAACGAGCAAAGGGCTGCCTTGTATGCCGAAACTGACGCCTCTGACATTGTTCACTCCCTCGAGAAAGCAGAAGGACTCGCAGCTGAATCTGAAAACCGACCTGGTTGAAATCCGTGTCTTGAACACGCAGCTGGTAGATCTTGTGTAATCGTACTAGAGTCGATGGCTGTGCATCGGCTTTGTTTCTTAGCTCTACAGTCGATGTCCTTGCATCGGCTGTATATCGTGATGCTGATTTTTTTTTACTCGGCCGATTTTTCTATCGGCCCCCAATATTTCACTGCACGCATGTTCATCTGCACATGTTCATCTGATTAGGTGCCCCCCGAGCCGAATCTGTCAGGTAACTGTAGATATCGGCTCTGTAGTTAGCCTAGGCACTGCATTTGCACGTCGGCTCCGGTAGGACCAATGTTGATTTTTCCTAACTCATCAGCCGACGTAAAACCGCTGCCCAGTAGATTGATGTTGAACACAAGCAGAACATGTGGTGAGGATAATTTTGGCCGATTGCTGGAATCGGCCTCCATATTGAATCGCTTAATGAAGGTTTTGTAATGTTCCTTCATAGATCTTTGGGGCCGATCCCAAGGATCGGCCTCGCCACGTCTGCTCATCGGTTTGTTCTTGCTACACGGTCAAGCCGGTGGATAAGACCAGCCTAACCCTGCCCTTCGTCACATCGATGCGCTCGCAGTCGTCCAAATTGATACCTGAGAGTGGCTCTTGGCCTGCTGTTTCCCAAGCGTTCATGCCAGTTGTTGAAATCTCGGCTGAGTCATCGGCCTGGACGACCTCTACCTCATCTCCATCCCACTGTATTACGCATTGGTGCATCGTGGAGGGAATGCAACAGTTGGCGTGGATCCAATCTCTTCCTAGCGAACAAGCATAGGTGCTCTTGCTATCGACGATGAAGAACGTCGTAGGGATAGTTTTCCTTCCTACGGTCAGATCCACGTTCAGAACACCTTGTGCGTCAGACGCTTGGCCGTTGAAATCGCTCAATGTCATGTTGGTCTTGATCAGATCCGAGCTAGAGCGTCCCAACCGACGTAGCATAGAGTATGGCATAATGTTGACTGCCGCTCTGGTGTCCACCAGCATCTTGTTGACAGGCCTCCCATCGATATAACCTCGCAAGTACAGGGCCTTCAGATGTCTGTAGCTTCTTTCTCATGGCTTCTCAAAGATAACCGGCCGTGGGCCGCAGTCAAGTTGTGCCACAGGTGCCTCGTCTAATCCTGGAGCACTGAACTCCGTAGGAAGGATGAACACCATGCTTGTGCCAGCCGATGTTTCATCATCGGCTTTCCTTTGCTTGGGGCGCCACTCCATTTTTTGTGGTCGACCCTCTTCATCCAGGGTTCGCTGGACCTTCGCGGCCAGATCAGGCCGCGCTTTCCTTAGCGTGTGCAGATATAACCTTTCGGCTTCCTCCAAGCCGCGCAATCGCTGAACCCTACGCTTTTGGGAACGGCTGAGTCCATCAGGGCACCACCTTGGCCGGTGGTACCTGTCTTCTTCTTCTTCTTCATCGTCTTCCAAATCCTCGAGATCTTCCACCCGAGGGGACTCAGCGTGTTTGCTTCGAGGTGGGAGAGGCCCTAGACGTTTGAACACGTACACGTTAGCTGCATCCTTCCTCTTCTGTCTACATTCTGGGCAGTTGCCGATTGTAGGCAATCGGCTCATTCCTGAATCCCAGCAGTGTCTGAAGAAGGGGCAGTCCCAGTGCCTATCCTCGTCGTCTTGCTTCCTCGATTCTTCCTTGGCACGGCGCTCGTACTCCTCCTCGTCGCGATCATGCCGACGATGTCTCCTGGCGTCCCTAGCCCGACGGTCTCTATCATCATCGTCGCTGGATCGTCGGCGTTGGCTATATTGACTCACGTACTTGTTAAGGAGGTGATCGGAGAGAGGTGATGCGTGTGGTTGGCACGTCCGTTGGGAACCCCAAGAGGAAGGTGTGATGCGCACAGCGGCAAGTTTCCCTCAGTAAGAAACCAAGGTTTAATCGGACCAGTAGGAGTCAAGAAGCACGTTGAAGGTTGATGGCGGCGAGATGTAGTGCGGCGCAACACCAGGGATTCCGGCGCCAACGTGGAACCCGCACAACACAACCAAAGTACTTTGCCCCAACGAAACAGTGAGGTTGTCAATCTCACCAGCTTGCCGTAACAAAGGATTAACCGTATTGTGTGGAAGATGATTGTTTGCAGAAAATAGTAGAACAAGTATTGGCAAGTAGATTGTATTTCAAGTAAAGAGAATTGGACCGGGGTCCACAGTTCACTAGAGGTGTCTCTCCCATAAGAAAAACAGCATGTTGGGTGAACAAATTACAGTTGGGCAATTGACAAATAAAGAGAGCATGACCATGCACATACATATCATGATGAGTATAGTGAGATTTAATTGGGCATTACGACAAAGTACATAGACCGCCATCCAAGCATGCATCTATGCCTAAAAGTCCACCTTCGAGGTTATCATCCGAACCCCTCCAGTATTAAGTTGCAAAGCAACGAACAATTGCATTAAGTATGGTGCGTAATGTAATCAACAACTACATCCTTAGACATAGCATCAATGTTTTATCCCTAGTGGCAACAGCACAACACAACCTTAGAACTTTCTCGTCCATCGTCCTGGTGTCAATGCGGCATGAACCCACTATCGAGCATAAGTACTCCCTCTTGGAGTTACAAGCATCTACTTGGCCGAGCATCTACTAGTAACGGAAAGCATGCAAGATCATAAATAACACGTAGATATAACTTTGATAATCAACATAACAAGTATTCTCTATTCATCGGATCCCAACAAACGCAACATATAGAATTACGGATAGATGATCTTGATCATGTTAGGCAGCTCACAAGATCCGACAATGATAGCACAATGGGGAGAAGACAACCATCTAGCTACTGCTATGGACCCATAGTCCAGGGGTAGACTACTCACACATCACACCGGAGGCGATCATGGCGGCGTAGAGTCCTCCGGGAGATGATTCCCTCTCCGGCAGGGTGCCGGAGGTGATCTCTCGGATCCCCCGAGATGGGATCGGCGTTGGCGGCGTCTCCGGAAAGTTTTCCGTATCGTGGCTCTCGCATCGGGGGTTTCGTCACGGAGGCTATTTGTAGGCGGAAGGGCAGGTCAAGAGGCGGCACGGGGGCCCCACACCACAGGGCCGCGCGGCCAAGGGGGGGCCGCGCCGCCCTAGGGTGTGGCCCCTCGTGGCCCCTCTTCGTCTCTCCTTCGGACTTCGGAAGCTTCGTGGAAAAATAGGCCCCCGGGCTTTGATTTCGTCCAATTCCGAGAATATTTCCTTACTAGGATTTCTGAAACCAAAAACAGCAGAAAACAAGAATCGGCACTTCGGCATCTTGTTAATAGGTTAGTTCCGTAAAATGCACGAATATGACATAAAGTGTGCATAAAACATGTAGATAACATCAATAATGTGGCATGGAACATAAGAAATTATCGATACGTCGGAGACGTATCAGCATCCCCAAGCTTAGTTCCTGCTCGTCCCGAGCAGGTAAAACGATAACACGTATAATTTCCGGAGTGACATGCCATCATAATCTTGATCATACTATTTGTAAAGCATATGTAGTGAATGCAGCGATCAAAACAATATATATGACATGAGTAAACAAGTGAATCATAAAGCAAAGACTTTTCATGAATAGCACTTCAAGACAAGCATCAATTAAGTCTTGCATGAGAGTTAACTCATAAAGCAATAATTCAAAGTAAAGGCATTGAAGCAACACAAAAGAAGATTAAGTTTCAGCGGTTGCTTTCAACTTGTAACATGTATATCTCATGGATATTGTCAACATAGAGTAATATAATAAGTGCAATAAGCAAGTATGTAGGAATCAATGCACAGTTCACACAAGTGTTTGCTTCTTGAGGTGGAGAGAAATAGGTGAACCGACTCAACATTGAAAGTAAAAGAATGGTCCTCCATAGAGGAAAAGCATCGATTGCTATATTTGTGCTAGAGCTTTGATTTTGAAAACATGAAACAATTTTGTCAACGGTAGTAATAAAGCATATGCATCATGTAAATTATATCTTATAAGTTGCAAGCCTCATGCATAGTGTACTAATAGTGCCCGCACCTTGTCCTAATTAGCTTGGACTACCGGATCATCACAATGCATTGTTTTTACCAAGTGTCACAAAGGGGTACCTCTATGCCGCCTGTACAAAGGTCTAAGGAGAAAGCTCGCATTGGATTTCTCGCTATTGATTATTCTTCAACTTAGACATCCATACTGGGGACAACATAGACAACAGATAATGGACTCCTCTTTTATGCATAAGCATATAACAACAATTAATAATTTTCTCATTTGAGATTTGAGGATTGTCTGTCCAAAACTCGAAACTTCCACCATGTATCATGGCTTTAGTTAGCGGCCCAATGTTCTTCTCTAACATATGCATGCTTAACCATATGGTGGTAGATCTCTCTTACTTCGAGACAAGACGGACATGCATAGCAACTCACATGAAATTCAACAATGAATAGTTGATGGCGTCCCCGAGTGAACATGGTTATCGCACAACAAGCAACTTAATAAGAGATAAAGTGCATAATTACATATTCAATACCATAATAGTTTTTAAGCTATTTGTCCCATGAGCTATATATTGCAAAGGTGAATGATGGAATTTTAAAGGTAGCACTCAAGCAATTTACTTTGGAATGGCGGAAAATACCATGTAGTAGGTAGGTATGGTGGACACAAATGGCATAGTGGTTGGCTCAAGTATTTTGGATGCATGAGAAGTATTCCCTCTCGATACAAGGTTTAGGCTAGCAAGGCTTATTTGAAACAAACACAAGGATGAACCGGTGCAGCAAAACTCACATAAAAGTCATATTGAAAACATTATAAGACTCTACACCGTCTTCCTTGTTGTTCAAACTCAATACTAGAAATTATCTAGACCTTAGAGAAACCAAATATGCAAACCAAATTTAGCAAGCTCTATGTATTTCTTCATTAATGGGTGCAAAGCATATGATGCAAGAGCTTAATCATGAGCACAACAATTGCCAAGTATCACATTACCCAAGACATTTATAGCAATTACTACATGTATCATTTTCCAATTCCAACCATATAACAATTTAACGAAGGAGAAACTTCGCCATGAATACTATGAGTAGAAACCAAGGACATACTTGTCCATATGCTACAGCGGAGCGTGTCTCTCTCCCATAAAGTGAATGCTAGGATCCATTTTATTCAAACAAAACAAAAAACAAAAACAAACCGACGCTCCAAGAAAAAGCACATAAGATGTGATGGAATAAAAATATAGTTTCAGGGGAGGAACCCGATAATGTTGTCGATGAAGAAGGGGATGCCTTGGGCATCCCCAAGCTTAGACGCTTGAGTCTTCTTAATATATGCAGGGGTGAACCACCGGGGCATCCCCAAGCTTAGAGCTTTCACTCTCCTTGATCATGTTGCATCATACTCCTCTCTTGATCCTTGAAAACTTCCTCCACACCAAACTCGAAACAACTCATTAGAGGGTTAGTGCACAATATAAATTGACATATTCAGAGGTGACACAATCATTCTTAACACTTCTGGACATTGCATAATGCTACTGGACATTAGTGGATCAAAGAAATTCATCCAACATAGCAAAAGAGGCAACGCGAAATAAAAGGCAGAATCTGTCAAAACAGAACAGTTCGTATTGACGAATTTGAAAATGGCACCAGACTTGCTCAAATGAAAATGCTCAAATTGAATGAAAGTTGCGTACATATCTGAGGATCATGCACGTAAATTGGCTTAATTTTCTGAGCTACCTACAGGGAGGTGGACCCAGATTCGTGACAGCAAAGAAATCTGGAACTGTGCAGTAATCCAAATCTAGTACTTACTTTTCTATCAACGGCTTAACTTGGCACAACAAAACACAAAACTAAGATAAGGAGAGGTTGCTACAGTAGTAAACAACTTCCAAGACACAAAATAAAAACAAAGTACTGTAGGTAAAAACATGGGTTGTCTCCCATAAGCGCTTTTCTTAACGTCTTTCAGCCTAGGCGCGAAAGTGTGTATCAAGTATTATCGAGAGACGAAGTGTCAACATCATAATTTGTTCTCATAATAGAATCAAAAGGGTACTTCATTCTCTTTCTAGGGAAGTGTTCCATACCTTTCTTGAGAGGAAATTGATATTTTATATTACCTTCCTTCATATCAATAATAGCACCAACAAGTTCGAAGAAAAGGTCTTCCCAATATAATGGGACAAGATGCATTGCATTCAATATCCAAGACAACAAAATCAACGGGGACAAGGTTATTGTTAACGGTAATGCGAACATTATCAACTTTCCCCAAAGGTTTCTTTGTAGAATGATCAGCAAGATTAACATCCAAATAACAATCTTTCGATGGTGGCAAGTCAAGCATATTATAAATTTTCTTAGGCATAACGTAAATACTTGCACCAAGATCACATAAAGCATTACAATCAAAATCTTTAACCTTTGTCTTAATGATGGGCTCCCAACCATCCTCTAGCTTTTTAGGAATAGAGGCTTCGCGCTCTAATTTCTCTTCTCTAGCTTTTATGAGAGCATTTGTAATATGATGCGTGAAAGCCAAATTTATAGCACAAGCATTAGGACTTTTAGCAAGTTTTTGCAAGAACTTTATAACTTCAGAGATGTGGCAATCATCAAAATTCAAACCATTATAATCTAAAGCAATGGGATCATCATCCCCAATGTTGGAAAAAATTTCAGCAGCTTTATCACAGTTAGTTTTAGCAGTTTCAGGCAGTTTTTCGCGCTTTGCATTAGAAGTGGAAACATTGCTAACACCAATTCTTTTATTAGTATTAGTAGTGGGTGCAGCAACATGTGTAGCATTAGCATTACTAGTGGTGGTAATAGTCCAAACTTTAGCTACATTCTTCTCTTTAGATAGTTTTTCATTTTCTTCTCTATCCCACCTAGCACGCAGTTCAGCCATTAATCTTATATTCTCATTAATTCTAACTTGAATGGAATTTGCTGTAGTAACAATTTTATTATGATGATTCTCATTAGGCAAAACTTTTGATTTCAAAAGATCAACATCAAGCAGCAAGACTATCGACTTTAGAAGCAAGTATATCAATTTTCCCAAGCTTTTCTTCAACAGATTTGTTAAAAGCAGCTTTGTGTACTAATAAATTCTTTAAGCATGGCTTCAAGTCCAGGGGTGAACTCCTATTATTGTTGTAAGAATTCCCATAAGAATTACCATAGCCGTTGCCATTATTATAAGGATATGGCCTATAGTTGTTACTAGAATTGTTCCGGTAAGCATTGTTGTTGAAATTATTATTTTTAATGAAGTTTACATCAACATGTTCTTCTTGTGCAACCAATGAAGCTAACGGAACATTATTAGGATCAATATTAGTCCTATCATTCACAAGCATAGACATAATAGCATCAATCTTATCACTCAAGGAAGAGGTTTCTTCGACGGAATTTACCTTCTTACCTTGTGGAGCTCTTTCCGTGTGCCATTCAGAGTAGTTGATCATCATATTATCAAGAAGCTTTGTTGCTTCACCAAGAGTGATGGACATAAAGGTACCTCCAAGCAGCTGAATCCAATAAATTCCGTGAAGAAAAATTTAGTCCCGCATAGAAGGTTTGGATGATCATCCAAGTAGTCAGTCCATGGGTTGGGCAATTTTTAACCGGAGATTTCATTCTTTCCCAAGCTTGAGCAACATGTTCAGTATCTAATTGTTTAAAATTCATTATGCTACTCCTCAAAGATATAATTTTAGCAGGGGGATAATATCTACCAATAAAAGCATCCTTGCATTTAGTCCATGAATCAATACTATTCTTAGGCGGAGATAGCAACCAATCTTTAGCTCTTCCTCTTAATGAGAAAGGGAACAATTTTAATTTTATAATGTCACCATCTACATCTTTATATTTTTGCATTTCACATAGTTCAACAAAATTATTAAGATGGGCAGCAGCATCATCGAACTAACACTGTAAAATTGCTCTCGCATAACAAGATTCAGTAAAGCAGGTTTAATTTCAAAGAATTCTGCTGTAGTAGCAGGTGGAGCAATAGGTGTGCATAAGAAATCATTATTATTTGTGGTTGTGAAATCACACAACTTAGTATTTTCAGCGTTGGCCATTTTAGCAACAGTAAATAAAGCAAACTAGATAAAGTAAATACAAGTAAACTAAATTTTTTGTGTTTTTGATATAGCAAACAAGATAGCAAATAAAGTAAAACTAGCAACTAATTTTTTTGTATTTTGATTTAGTGCAGCAAACAAAGTAGTAAATAAAACTAAGCAAGACAAAAACAAAGTAAAGAGATTGAGAAGTGGAGACTCCCTTGCAGCGTGTCTTGATCTCCCGCAACGGCGCCGTAAATTTGCTTGATGCGTGTGGTTGGCACGTCCGTTGGGAACCCCAAGAGGAAGGTGTGATGCGCACAGCGGCAAGTTTCCTCAAGTAAGAAACCAAGGTTTAATCGGACCAGTAGGAGTCAAGAAGCACGTTGAAGGTTGATGGCGGCGAGTTGTAGTGCGGCGCAACACCAGGGATTCCGGCGCCAACGTGGAACCCGCACAACACAACCAAAGTACTTTGCCCCAACGAAACAAGTGAGGTTGTCAATCTCACCGGCTTGCCGTAACAAAGGATTAACCGTATTGTGTGGAAGATGATTGTTTGCGTAAAACAAGTAGAACAAGTATTGCAGTAGATTGTATTTCAAGAAAGAGAATTGGACCGGGGTCCACAAGCTCACTAGAGGTGTCTCTCCCATAAGACAAACAGCATGTTGGGTGAACAAATTACAGTTGGGCAATTGACAAATAAAGAGAGCATGACCATGCACATACATATCATGATGAGTATAGTGAGATTTAATTGGGCATTACGACAAAGTACATAGACCGCCATCCAACATGCATCTATGCCTAAAAAGTCCACCTTCAGAGTTATCATCCGAACCCCTCCAAGTATTAAGTTGCAAAGCAACAGTACAATTGCATTAAGTATGGTGCGTAATGTAATCAACAACTACATCCTTAGACATAGCATCAATGTTTTATCCCTAGTGGCAACAAGACAACACAACCTTAGAACTTTCTCGTCATCGTCCGTGTGTCAATGCGGCATGAACCCACTATCGAGCATAAGTACTCCCTCTTGGAGTTACAAGCATCTACTTGGCCGGAGCATCTACTAGTAACGGAAAGCATGCAAGATCATAAATAACACGTAGATATAACTTTGATAATCAACATAACAAGTATTCTCTATTCATCGGATCCCAACAAACGCAACATATAGAATTACGGATAGATGATCTTGATCATGTTTGGCAGCTCACAAGATCCGACAATGATAGCACAATGGGGAGAAGACAACCATCTAGCTACCGCTATGGACCCATAGTCCAGGGGTAGACTACTCACACATCACACCGGAGGCGACCATGGCGGCGTAGAGTCCTCCGGGAGATGATTCCCCTCTCCGGCAGTGGTGCCGGAGGCGATCTCCTGGATCCCCCGAGATGGGATCGGCGTTGGCGGCGTCTCTGGAAGGTTTTCCGTATCGTGGCTCTCGGTACTGGGGGTTTGGTCACGGAGGCTATTTGTAGGCGGAAGGGCAGGTCAAGAGGCGGCACGGGGCCCCACACCATAGGGCCGCGCGACCAAGGGGGGGCCGCGCCGCCCTAGGGTGTGGCCCCCTCGTGGCCCCTCTTCATCTCTCCTTTGGACTTCTGGAAGCTTCGTGGAAAAATAGGCCCCTGGGCTTTGATTTCGTCCAATTCCGAGAATATTTCCTTACTAGGATTTCTGAAACCAAAAACAGAAGAAAACAAAGAATCGGCACTTCGGCATCTTGTTAATAGGTTAGTTCCGTAAAATGCACGAATATGACATAAAGTGTGCATAAAACATGTAGATAACATCA
>NC_061510.1:326750009-326812531 GCF_022539505.1 Lolium rigidum
AAGTAGCATGGTCTACCCCTGGCCTTATATATTACAATCACGAGTGTATTACTTGCACCATAGCCGTATTCAAAATCAATTTTCAGTCAAGCTGCAAAATCTCCAACCAATCCTGTAATATCCCAGGTAATGGGGTTACAAAAATAGGGGAAACAGATGTGTGCATTGCATTCATGCATAGAAAATCTGGGGAATTTTCGCGCTTTAAAGTAAAACAGTCACAGTAACTGAAGTTTCACTTGACCTTGGTGGAATTGAAGTAGCTCATCAAGTCAAGCGCTATAAACCTCAATGTGACTTTATTAAAACCTTGTTTTGGGTAGAGATGATTTGATCTAAGGGGTTAGATCAAATGGAACTAATAGTCAACCCAACAACACTTTACTCAGTGATCAATTATTTGATCTTATTAAAGATCACAACATGATGTTCCTTGCCATAACCTATGAACATCCATTTAATTGGAAATCAAGTAACAATAATTGGAGAAAACTACTCTTCACTTATCTTCTCCATGTATTAAACTAATCCATGCACTTATCATGAACCCTATGATATCCATTCTACTTTAACCTTGGAAATAAGACATAGAGATTCAACTTAAGCAATATATATTCTTCCCTATTCCAAATAGTTTTATATCAAACCTAGAGAGGTGAGAGTTCTATTATAATTATTAAAGAAGCAATAACAAACCTTGAGTTAAACCTTGGATATACATCCAAGTATTCAAATCATCATTTTCAAGACAACCCTAGAGAGAGATAACCATTAATGTTAAACATAGATCTTGATGATCACATCAACCTCTATGGAGCCTAATATTAGGTTAGCATTGAAGTCCTTCCCAAATGAGAGAGACCATGCATACTAATCTTAGTTCTATCTATTCAAATATCCAAATGGTTAAACCATCAGTTCTTGAGGGAACTTTAAGTAAATATCTCGTGCATTTCCACTAGGATATAAAACTATTGAGACAACCATGACCATGACCATCCTAGAAAGTAAAATAGAAGTGGTATATCCTAGTTGATCAAGACAATGCTTGATCATGGAAGTGAGAACCCATTCCATTAGAAATAATTTAAGAAGCCAAACCTTGATCATTATAAATTGAGTGATGATCATAAACCCTAAGAACTTAAGGTAGAGATATTAAGAACAAGTTGATCATGCCTAAACCATGATCATGCTCTTGATGTATGTGAGGATAAGTTAAACCCTACTAGTATAAGTAGATTCCATTTCCACATGAAATTATAGGGAGATCATTAGTAAGAAACTCTAGAATTATATCTCAACTCTAGTTTATGTATCACTATGGTGATCATGCTATAAATCCATGCTATAATTGAGATTCAAACCAATTGCCATTAGGTAAATATAATTAGAACCCCAGAATTGAACTCTAGTTAAAACCTATGCTTAATTATTGAAAATAAGAGACATCTAATTCTAAGTCCTATAAATAAACCCACAAGTGGTGATCAACCACTTGTCATTATAACCAAGACCAAACCATATTGAGAGTAGCATCTACTTTAGGTATTTCAAGGTGTTGAGTATTAACCTTGAAATAGGAGTTGTAATCAAACCTACAAGACCTTAATAAAGAAGTACTCACATAAAATCATATGCAAGTGACCAAATTTCCAAATATGAGATCAAGTCCTTAGAAATAATCTAGCACTTGAAATCATGTCATTAAATCACTTCTTAATAGTAATCCATAAGTATATGTTACTTTGAAATTGTTTCTTACAAGATAAAACCACTAAAACTCTACATATCATTAAGTAAGATCA
This sequence comes from Lolium rigidum, assembly GCF_022539505.1. Taxonomy (NCBI): domain Eukaryota; kingdom Viridiplantae; phylum Streptophyta; class Magnoliopsida; order Poales; family Poaceae; genus Lolium; species Lolium rigidum. The sequence goes on from NC_061510.1 coordinate 326,751,818, forward strand.
ACAATTCAATTGGAAAATAATTTGAATATTTCCAAAGACAATATTCAAATTCATGCCTATATGGCTATTTAACTCAAATCCAAATAGTAATTAATAAATCAATGTTTTAGTATCCATATTCAATCTTCTAAAACACCACTAAATAAATTGTAGTATTTTGGAATAAGTCTTGTATGGTTCAAATAGGAAAGACTCTGCAAAATAATAATGAATTCAAATCTGAATTCAAAACATGAAATAAAAACAGAAATAAGAAATAGAGGAGAAAGACTTACTGGTCGGGCAGCCCATGCCACAGCCCACCAAGACAGCCTCGAACGAGCCCACCTCGGCAGCCCTCAGGCATCGGCCCCAACAGCCCAAGCCCACCAGCAGCCTAGCCCAACTTACCCCTTCACGTTCTTTTCACGCAGGGGAGGGGGCCATCATCTTCGTCCATCCCGACAGCAGCTCGGTGGCAGCACCTCCGCCACCGGCCGCGCCAAGATGCTCGCCGCCGCTCTCGGAGCCTATAAGCACCCCTCTCGCCGCCGTCCACAACCCTAGTCTCCAATTCCCCATCTCTCTCGCTCAATTTTTCCCTGGATGGAAACCCTAGCTGACGCCGGCCATCTCGACTCGCCGCCAGTTGAGTCCGTCTCAAGCCCAACGGTGAGGTCCCGGAGGTGCGCCTCGTCTTCACTTCCTCCGGGAGGAAGATAGCTTCCTGGGATGGCCGAGTCGGCGAATTCTGGTGATTTTCTTCCGCAGCTCATCGCCGGCATCGGCGAGGTTGAGCTCGGTCTCCGCCTACAATCGACGCCGTCGACCATCTAGGAAGAATCAGTGGTGAGATTCCGCGTCTCTAGCATCTCCTATTGCATCAAATGGCCACCCGTAGCTCCGTCGTGTCGATCACCGCCGTGCCCCGCCGCAGACATAGCTCGCCGGAGCAACTCCGGCGACCTTTCCGTGGGGGCGCCGCCACCTACTGGTTCACCGCGTCGCCCCGGCTTCCTCGGACACGAGCGGAGCCCCGTGGGAGCCCTCCCGTGCCGACGCCGTCGTCGACCGGCCGCTCGGCCAGGAGCTCCACCGGCCACGTCCACGATTTGGACCTGGTCCACGCTCACGTGGCAGTCCACGTGGACCACCGCCCACCGGCCGCTCTGCGTGTAGGTTAGCCCGAGTGTGTCTAGCATTTCCATTTTCATTTAAATTCAATCCATAATTGCGGCAACTTTGTAAATCCATATAAAATTCATACTAACTCAGAAAAATTAAAATAAGATATTAAAATTCTTAGAATAGAAAACTCTATCCAATAAAAATATAATATGCAATTTTTATTTTTAATAAAAATTCAATTATTTAATTCTGGTTATTTAAGCCCATTTATTAATTCTAAATTCAATTAAAATTCAATAATTAGGAAAACTTTCCAAATTAAATAAAAACCAGTAAATAAATAAAGAAAACAATGAAACTAATTTTCTTTATTTGTTATTTTCTTAAATCCTTATTAGAAGGATTTAAACCCTAATTAATAATTACCTTAAATATTAAATGCAGTAAAAATAATAAAATGTCAAATCCAATATTATTTTTATTTCAAACTCATTAATAACTTCAACTTGATAATGAAGTTATTAAACCAAGAATTATAGGGTAATTAGAAAACCCTAGTTCCATATGGTAGGAAAACGAGGAATTCATCATTTCATGTGTAAAACCAAAACCATAATTCAATTAGAAACCCTAGCTCCACTATTTTATGTGAACCCTAAATTGTTTCCAAACCTACACCCAAGTACCATGTGATCATGTTACTTCATTAGTAATCATAGACTCATATTTAACAACTCAATGCTTGTTCCCATCTACATAATCTATGGGAACCCTATCACTACTAATTAGCATCCCATGTGTTCATCTTCATCGGACCTAGATAATTAAGTAGGGTTAACCAAGTGTAAACCCTAGATCCTACTACTAAAAACAATCACCCTTAATTAACCTCAATTAGCATCACACCAATGTGATGAACCTTGGAAACAACTATACCAAATCCACGGGCATTACCTAACCATATTCCACTAAACCCTACTAGTGTTGGATACTTACCAACCATCCTATTAGGAAGCCAATTATTCCTTATATAATAAGAACCAACGAGTAAAACCTAGACCACCTCAACCTAATTGATATACTTCTTATTATTTAAGAAGTATGTTCTTCACACGTTATTCCTTTGAAGTAAATAAAGAATCATCATCAACCTTGCTTATAAGGACCTATAAACCCTAGCCGACTATCACTAGCAAGATAAAACAACCTTAACAACAACCATGTATAATGAATTGCTTAGGATGCCTAGGCTTATCTTAACCTTACAAGCCCTAGGTGTTGATGAATCCAACTTTGTTGGGATCCATCTAATACCTATTCCAGCAACTACATAAAGCCATAGTCAACCATAGAAAACCACCAACCTAATTATCATACTTGTTCTTTGTTAAAGAACATGTTCTTCAAAAGTTATTCTTTTAAAGTATATGATAATTAATCATTAACCATGCCATATAGTGCTAAAACCAACCACTATTCATTACATGTTAGGATTACACCAAATCTTAATGTTGTGTGTTATTAATGCTATTGTTAAGCTATATTGCAACACCTGTTTATGATACCAAGTAATTCCACCGAATAAGAACCTTGTTTGTGAATCACTCTAAAAATGCAACACACCCTGAACCAATCATTACAACTCACTGACCCTAAATCATCGGGGTTAGGTCACGCTTAGAGCGATTGCATCTCATTCTTATGCATTATTGCATCCTTGCCAATCTTTTAAACATCGTCCTTACAGGACGATGATGCTATTTCAGAATTTGGAGTTATTGCGTATCGAAGACCTTGTCTGCATAATCTTGCAGTCAAGAAAGGCAAGTTCATCACTTGCTCATGTCATTTGTGTATTTCTATCAAATTACTTGCAAAGTATTATGGTTATCACTATTGCATAAAAATCAAAACCACTACTTTCATAACTATGAATATGACTATGTGGTGGGCAATGGAACCATGGATTGTGTTGATATGGTAGAGGTTCCATTGCACGGGCTTATATCCATTTAGGATTAAACAACAAATGTCGCCAGTGATTCTTGTGCCGTAATACCCATGTTAACCATAAGATCCGGAGTGGGACGGAGTAGTCAAAAGTGTTTGCACCTCTCGTTGATCAACGGATGCGCTTTACCGTAGACACTTGTATCTGTCGGCGGCAAGCGGTAGGCTGGGGAAGCCTTAAGTCCCCACGGCACAGTCCGTAGACACTTGTCGTTCGAAGAACAAGCGGTAGGCTGGGGAAGCCTTAAGTCCCCACGGTATTGCGGTCTATGATGGGTTGCAGCTACCGGCGTAGGAGTGTATGGTAGAGCCCAAGCATCGTCGTCGTGGTCGGGGTCCACCTTGAAATCTACAGGAATAATGGGACCGACGTGGACCCAGGGTCGGTGCATGCAACAACGGGTGGGTGTTCGAGGTAGCGGAGGAACATGATTGGCTAGACCTTATACCGGGCCTCACACCAAAGGAAGTGTGGACGGGGAGTACGCCCGGTTGGCACCAAGGTTAAGATCTCTTATGGGTAAAGCAACACACCTCTCGCAGAGTGTAAAGAACCGTGACCTGTCACTCCTCGTTCCGGGATATGGAACTCGCGAACGCGGCCGGAAAGGAGCTCCATGAAGTTCTAGTAAACCGGTGAAGGCCGACGGACATAGTTCTTCCGAATAAAAGCAACCTCTTGAAGAAATGATTATGAAAACTCGCATTGGTATTAGACTTTCTGGTCTAATGTCGTAGGTAGTGCATTAAACACCTCTTTCCTATAATGAACTTGTTGAGTACGCTCGTACTCATCCCACTCTTAAATCCCCCGCTTAGATATGGAGGCATCGAAGGAGGACCTACAGTGCAACTCGAAGGTCGAGGAGTCAACAACTACTTCAAGAGACAAGACCCTGTCAGAGGAGTCAGATACCAAATACATCAAGGAGAAAACCTAGTTTAGCCATAGAAGGGAACTAGTTTCCTAAACCTAGCTCCTACTTAGCTAGAATCTATTCATAGCCTCTATAACTAGTTAAATACTCTACAAATAGAGTTCGTGATAGGATTAGACTACGAGTCATTCTTCCGAGTTATCTCATAGCTTTACCTCATTGTAAAGTTGGAGGTCTGTGATGATCTTATGTAACGTAGTCGGTGTTGTAATTCTATAGACATGCCTTGGACCCGCATATGTTTCGTTGTACCACTCGAGCGATATAATACTAGTGGAACGGTGTTTCATTGGTGTTATATCGGACTTGCATACTACACCATGCAAATGGTATGCCGGGTCACCACAGTTGGTATCAGAGCAAATGCTTTGACCTTAGGATTAAAACCCTTTAAAGGAGACCTATAGGATTGGTAGTGTCAATAGGAAGTTATCCTAGGTAAACCAAATACTTCTTATGACTTAAGATGGGTATTCACTTGAGAATAATCCTAACACACTTGAGTCAACATTTCTTACCTATATTTCCTAAGTAAGGTTAGTTAACTAATCCTAAACATATAGTACACCATGAAGTCCTCAAACAATAGATGAGTAGACCCCAGTTGGTATACAATATATGGTAGTCCAAAGAGAGGATACAACCATAAGGAAGATATCCTATTGGAAGATGTGTACCAACAAATGTTATGGTTAAATAGAGTTATCCAGATCTATAATAGGAGTGATATCAAGTAATGAAGATATGTGTAGAAAAAAAAAATATCCTTTTAGAAGGTGTAAACTAATACAAGTAATGTGTAAGTACATTATCTAAACTTGTAAAACAACTGATAGTAAGTGATAAATATAAGTTATATAAGGTAGTATCGACCATGATGAGTCAATCATGGGAGGTAAGGAAGAGATAAAAGAAATGAAATAGGTCTATTTACATGGTAGATTTGTTAATCATATACTATTCACCTGAGAATCGTTATGTGATGGACTAGAATATCATAAATATTTAGGAGAAGTACAATAAGAAGTCAGATGTTAAACAATAGAGCAAGATTTGTGTTCCAAAACCATGGGAACTGTGTCAAGTACATCAGAACCCTAGTTACATGGTAAGAACACATGGTAGTAGAATAGTTATATTCCAATAGTCATGTGTTTAGAGTAGCGATGTTAGAACCAGACATATCATTGAAGTAGTCCTCAACAAAATGGAAGCTAAGTTAGTACTTCCAAAGAAAATTAGGTTAACCTTAACTATCCTAGACCACTTTGTGTCAAGTTTATCTCATTGCAATTGTGCAATTAAGGTAAAGGTTGAGACGAATAGTAGACTTCCATATATTCGTGCTAAGTATCACGATACAAACCTATCTTATGTGGTGTTATATACTGCGCATCAGAGCCTGATGTTTAGAGATGTCTTACTCAACAATCATATTCAGGCTTATGATGATGTGTATTATAAGCATAAAGCTGAATCTTCTTGGATTTTATTGGATTTTCATTGTTTGGCTAGATCCATACATGAAGTTTGACTTTTGTATGCAAATGCATGTTGCTATATCAAGATCTTACTTAATGCTATAGATCTAGAGGGTAATGGTATTCGCGTGAGGAAGTGACGAATTCTGAAGATTCCAAAGACAAGATGAAGGTTCATCAGAGAAAGGAAGCAAAGTTGTGGGAAGTAAACACAATACTCTGAAGATAGTACAAATCAAAACTCATGCTTTGCCTCAACAGAGGAGTACTTTAGTACATAAGAAGCATGAAGGTAAGAAACATGATGATTATGGTGAAGCTGAAGCAGATCCATAGGCATTATGGAAGAGGGAAGGCATGAGAAATCACTAAGGATACTATATTCATAGTGTCAGCTAGTGGTTTTCTTGCAAAATAAACCCTGAATGAAGGAAGGTGATATATGAAATCATAGCAGATATAAGAAGACCATAGTTGATATCAGAAGACCACAATTGATACAGTATCAATACTGCGAGATAAAGTAGAAGATGTCTCGTCCAGTTGATCGGAACCTATAATAGAATCCATTTTTAGATATCAAATAGCCACAGATGGTATAATAACCACAGCTGGTATCAGTTGGTATTACAAATAGTCCACGATTTAATTATTTGTAACAAAAGTTTGTGTACAAATAAAAAAAAAATTGTCAGCCAAATAGCTAGATCTATAATCATTTAGTCGAAGGATTCACATTGGATGTCCACAATTGAGTGGATACACCACAAACATTCTTCGCGAGACCTTAGAAGAAGTGAAACCCATAAGTTAGAACCAGACCAATATTCCAACCATAAGTCCAATAGTTGGAAGAAAAGGAGTTGAAGACCATAAGAAAACTCTAAGGGGTAGAGTAAACATTGAGTTGGGTGTACAATAACTCAATATTTTGAGCAAGATAGAAGAAGAAGGTCTGAACCGAGAGGAAGTTCGATCTTATTTTCATAAGATTGTTGAACAATACCTTCGAAGAAGGTCGGACTCGTAAGCCGAGGTTCATACCTCGAGGACGTAAGAAGTGGATTATCACTTGAGCAAGTAAGAAATATCTACTCAAAAGTACTTAAGCTCAAGTAAGTCAAAGATAAAGAAGTTGGACGAAGGAAATATCAGGGACCAAATATAGCTCAAGGAGGTCAAAGACTGAAGGGATTTGACCATACCAGAATCAGAGACTACATGAAAGATTCCTTTCATGGAACCTAAATGAATCTAAAGAGTTATAGGTATCAATTATAAACCATGATTGGATGGACTAAATGAGTCTAATCCATTCTTAGGGAAATAAAACCATCACAACCATTTCCATGGTAAGTACCTTACCAAGTACCATTATTGTACTTTTGGTAGTAAGGTAAAATAAGGACCTATTTATCAATTAGGAGTTTATTATCAAATTAGCCTTCGAATAAGACTAGCAGCACCAGAAGTAGTCTCAATCATTGAATCTTCAAAGAGAAAGGAAACAAGCTTATAGAGTTGGAAGAAATCAAGGAATCAAAGTCAGAAGCCATGGCTCAGAGACAGGTATTATTAGATTCCAGGAAGAAAATCATAGAACTGGAGTAAGAACCATGGTTCAGAGACAAACACTAATGGATTCCAGGAAGAATCTGGATAAGGGATATATACAATTATATCCAGTGAGATTACCACGGAGTTCGACAAAAGTCGTAGTCTGCACAAGTCAGATCCACACTTCGGAAACGTGAGAGAGTTCAAACTTCGAGGATGAAGTTTAGTTTAAGGGGTAGAGACTGTAATATCCCAGGTAATGGGGTTACAAAAATAGGGGAAACAGATGTGTGCATTGCATTCATGCATAGAAAATCTGGGAATTTTCGCGCTTTAAAGTAAAACAGTCACGATGAATCGAAGTTTCACTTGACCTTGGTGGAATTGAAGTAGCTCATCAAGTCAAGCGCTATAAACCTCAATGTGACTTTATTAAAACCTTGTTTTGGGTAGAGATGATTTGATCTAAGGGGTTAGATCAAATGGAACTAATAGTCAACCCAACAACACTTTACTCAGTGATCAATTATTTGATCTTATTAAAGATCACAACATGATGTTCCTTGCCATAACCTATGAACATCCATTTAATTGGAAATCAAGTAACAATAATTGGAGAAAACTATTCTTCACTTATCTTCTCCATGTATTAAACTAATCCATGCACTTATCATGAACCCTATGATATCCATTCTACTTTAACCTTGGAAATAAGACATAGAGATTCAACTTAAGCAATATATATTCTTCCCTATTCCAAATAGTTTTATATCAAACCTAGAGAGGTGAGAGTTCTATTATAATTATTAAAGAAGCAATAACAAACCTTGAGTTAAACCTTGGATATACATCCAAGTATTCAAATCATCATTTTCAAGACAACCCTAGAGAGAGATAACCATTAATGTTAAACATAGATCTTGATGATCACATCAACCTCTATGGAGCCTAATATTAGGTTAGCATTGAAGTCCTTCCCAAATGAGAGAGACCATCCATACTAATCTTAGTTCTATCTATTCAAATATCCAAATGGTTAAACCATCAGTTCTTGAGGGAACTTTAAGTAAATATCTCAGGCATTTCCCTAGGATATAAAACTATTGAGACAACCATGACCATGACCATCCTAGAAAGTAAAATAGAAGTGGTATATCCTAGTTGATCAAGACAATGCTTGATCATGGAAGTGAGAACCCATTCCATTAGAAATAATTTAAGAAGCCAAACCTTGATCATTATAAATTGAGTGATGATCATAAACCCTAAGAACTTAAGGTAGAGATATTAAGAACAAGTTGATCATGCCTAAACCATGATCATGCTCTTGATGTATGTGAGGATAAGTTAAACCCTACTAGTATAAGTAGATTCCATTTCCACATGAAATTATAGGGAGATCATTAGTAAGAAACTCTAGAATTATATCTCAACTCTAGTTTATGTATCACTATGGTGATCATGATATAAATCCATGCTATAATTGAGATTCAAACCAATTGCCATTAGGTAAATATAATTAGAACCCCAGAATTGAACTCTAGTTAAAACCTATGCTTAATTATTGAAAATAAGAGACATCTAATTCTAAGTCCTATAAATAAACCCACAAGTGGTGATCAACCACTTGTCATTATAACCAAGACCAAACCATATTGAGAGTAGCATCTACTTTAGGTATTTCAAGGTGTTGAGTATTAACCTTGAAATAGGGTTGTAATCAAACCTACAAGACCTTAATAAAGAAGTACTCACATAAAATCATATGCAAGTGACCAAATTTCCAAATATGAGATCAAGTCCTTAGAAATAATCTAGCACTTGAAATCATGTCATTAAATCACTTCTTAATAGTAATCCATAAGTATATGTTACTTTGAAATTGTTTCTTGCAAGATAAAACCACATAAAACTCTACATATCATTAAGTAAGATCAACAATCAATTGGAAAATAATTTGAATATTTCCAAAGACAATATTCAAATTCATGCCTATATGGCTATTTAACTCAAATCCAAATAGTAATTAATAAATCAATGTTTTAGTATCCATATTCAATCTTCTAAAACACCACTAAATAAATTGTAGTATTTTGGAATAAGTCTTGTATGGTTCAAATAGGAAAGACCTGCAAAATAATAATGAATTCAAATCTGAATTCAAAACATGAAATAAAAACAGAAATAAGAAATAGAGGAGAAAGACTTACCTGGTCGGGCAGCCCATGCTGCAGCCCACCAGCACAGCCCGAACGAGCCCACCTCGGCAGCCCTCAGCATCAGCCCAGCAGCCCAAGCCCACCAGCAGCCTAGCCCAACTTACCCCTTCACGTTCTTTTCACGCAGGGGAGGGGGCCATCATCTTCGTCCATCCCGGCAAGCAGCTCGGTGGCAGCACCTCCGCCACCGGCCGCGCCAAGATGCTCGCCGCCGCTCTCTGGAGCCTATAAGTACCCCTCTCGCCGCCGTCCACAACCCTAGTCTCCAATTCCCCATCTCTCTGCTCAATTTTTCCCCAGATGGAAACCCTAGCTACGCCGGCCATCTCGACTCGCCGCCGATTGAGTCCGTCTCAAGCCCAACGGTGAGGTCCTGGAGGTGCGCCTCGTCTTCTACTTCCTCTGGGAGGAAGATAGCTTCCTGGGATGGCCAGAGTCGGGCGAATTTGGTGATTTTCTTCCGCAGCTCATCGCCGGTATCGGCGAGGTTGAGCTCGTCTCCGCCCACAATCGACGCCGTCGACCATCTAGGAAGAATCGTGGTGAGATTCCGCGTCTCTAGCATCTCCTATTGCATCAAATGGCCACCCGTAGCTCCGTCGTGTCGATCACCGCCGTGCCCCGCCGCAGACATAGCTCGCCGGAGCAACTCCGGCGACCTTTCCGTGGGGGCGCCGCCACCTACTGGTTCACCGCGTCGCCCCAGTTCCTCTGGACACGAGCAGAGCCCCGTGGGAGCCCTCCCGTGCCGACGCCGTCGTCGACTGGCCGTCGGCCAGGAGCTCCACTGGCCACGTCCACGATTTGGACCTGGTCCACGCTCACGTGGCAGTCCACGTGGACCACTGGCCCACTGGCCAGTCTCTGCGTGTAGGTTAGCCCGAGTGTGTCTAGCATTTCCATTTTCATTTAAATTCAATTCCATAATTGCTGCAACTTTGTAAATCCATATAAAATTCATACTAACTCAGAAAAATTAAAATAAGATATTAAAATTCTTAGAATAGAAAACTCTATCCAATAAAAATATAATATGCAATTTTTATTTTTAATAAAAATTCAATTATTTAATTCAGTTATTTAAGCCCATTTATTAATTCTAAATTCAATTAAAATTCAATAATTAGGAAAACTTTCCAAATTAAATAAAAACCAAGTAAATAAATAAAGAAAACAATGAAACTAATTTTCTTTATTTGTTATTTTCTTAAATCCTTATTAGAAGGATTTAAACCCTAATTAATAATTACCTTAAATATTAAATGCCAGTAAAAATAATAAAATGTCAAATCCAATATTATTTTTATTTCAAACTCATTAATAACTTCAACTTGATAATGAAGTTATTAAACCAAGAATTATAGGGTAATTAGAAAACCCTAGTTCCATATGGTAGGAAAACAGGAATTCATCATTTCATGTGTAAAACCAAAACCATAATTCAATTAGAAACCCTAGTTCCACTACTTGATATGAACCCTAAATTATTCCCAAACCTAAAACCCAAGTAACATGTGATCATGTTACTTCATTAGTAATCATAGACTCATATTTAACAACTCAATGCTTGTTCCCATCTACATAATATATGGGAACCCTATCACTACTAATTAGTAGCCCATGTGTTCATCTTCATCAGACCTAAATCATTAAGTAGGGCCAACCAAGTGTAAACCCTAGATCCTATTACTAAAAACAATCACCCTTAATTAACCTCAATTAGCATCACACCAATGTGATGAACCTCAGGAGCAACTATACCAAATCCTGAGCATTACCTAACCATATTCCACTAAACCCTACTAGTGTTGGATACTTACCAACCATCCTATTAGGAAGCCAATTATTCCTTATATAATAAGAACCAACAGTAAAACCTAGACCACCTCAACCCTAATTGATATACTTCTTATTATTTAAGAAGTATGTTCTTCACACGTTATTCCTTTGAAGTAAATAAAGAATCATCATCAACCTTGCTTATAAGGACCTATAAACCCTAGCCAGCTATCACTAGCAAGATAAAACAACCTTAACAACAACCATGTATAATGAATTGCTTAGGATGCCTAGGCTTATCTTAACCTTACAAGCCCTAGGTGTTGATGAATCCAACTTTGTTGGGATCCATCTAATACCTATTCCAGACAACTACATAAAGCCATAGTCAACCATAGAAAACCACCAACCTAATTATCATACTTGTTCTTTGTTAAAGAACATGTTCTTCAAAAGTTATTCTTTTAAAGTATATGATAATTAATCATTAACCATGCCATATAGTGCTAAAACCAACCACTATTCATTACATGTTAGGATTACACCAAATCTTAATGTTGTGTGTTATTAATGCTATTGTTAAGCTATATTGCAACACCTGTTTATGATACCAAGTAATTCCACCTGAATAAGAACCTTGTTTGTGAATCACTCTAAAAATGCAACACACCCTGAACCAATCATTACAACTCACTGACCCTAAATCATCGGGGTTAGGTCACGCTTAGAGCGATTGCATCTCATTCTTATGCATTATTGCATCCTTGCCAATCTTTAAACATCGTCCTTACTGGGACGATGATGCTATTTCAGAATTTGGAGTTATTGCGTATCGAAGACCTTGTCCGCATAATCTTGCAGTCAAGAAAGGCAAGTTCATCACTTGCTCATGTCATTTGTGTATTTCTATCAAATTACTTGCAAAGTATTATGGTTATCACTATTGCATAAAAATCAAAACCACTACTTTCATAACTATGAATATGACTATGTGGTGGGCAATGGAACCATGGATTGTGTTGATATGGTAGAGGTTCCATTGCACGGGCTTATATCCATTTAGGATTAAACAACAAATGTCGCCGATGATTCTTGTGCCGTAATACCCGTGTTAACCATAAGATCCGGAGTGGGACGGAGTAGTCAAAAGTGTTTCCACCTCTCGTTCATCAATGGATGCGCTTTACCGTAGACACTTGTATCCGTCGGCGGCAAGCGGTAGGCTGGGGAAGCCTTAAGTCCCCACGGCACGGTCCGTAGACACTTGTCGTTCGAAGAACAAGCGGTAGGCTGGGGAAGCCTTAAGTCCCCACGGTATTGCGGTCTATGATGGGTTGCGGCTACCGGCGTAGGAGTGTATGGTAGAGCCCAGGCATCGTCGTCGTGGTCGGGGTCCACCTTGAAATTTACGGGAATAATGGGACCGACGTGGACCCAGGGTCGGCGCATGCAACAACGGGTGGGTGTTCGAGGTAGCGGAGGAACATGATTGGCTAGACCTTATACCGGGCCTCACACCAAAGGAAGTGTGGACGGGGAGTACGCCCGGTTGGCACCAAGGTTAAGATCTCTTATGGGTAAAGCAACACACCTCTCGCAGAGTGTAAAGAACCGTGACCTATCACTCCCTGTTCCGGGATATGGAATCTGCGAACGCGGCCGGAAAGGAGCTCCATGAAGTTCTAGTAAACCGGTGAAGGTCGACGGACATAGTTCTTCCGAATAAAAGCAACCTCTTGAAGAAATGATTATGAAAACCTGCATTGGTATTAGACTTTCCGGTCTAATGCCGTAGCTAGTGCATTAAACACCTCTTTCCTATAATGAACTTGTTGAGTACGCTCGTACTCATCCCACTCTTAAATCCCCTGCTTAGATATGGAGGCATCGAAGGAGGACCTACAGTGCAACTCGAAGGTCGAGGAGTCAACAACTACTTCAAGAGACAAGACCCTGTCAGAGGAGTCAGATACCAAATACATCAAGGAGAAAACCTAGTTAGCCATAGAAGGGAACTAGTTTCCTAAACCTAGCTCCTACTTAGCTAGAATCTATTCATAGCCTCTATAACTAGTTAAATACTCTACAAATAGAGTTCGTGATAGGATTAGACTACGAGTCATTCTTCTGGAGTTATCTACAGTTTTACCTCATTGTAAAGTTGGAGGCTGTGATGATCTTATGTAACAGAGTCAGTGTTGTAATTCTATAGACATGCCTTGGACCCGCATATGTTTCTGTTGTACCACTCTGAGCGATATAATACTAGTGGAACGGTGTTTCATTGGTGTTATATCAGACTTGCATACTACACCATGCAGTGGTATGCCGGGTCACCACAAATCCTGAAATATTTTGGAAGGGCTTTTCAAAATGGATTTTCAAGATACATCATGATTATGATCGTGGTAACCGATTTTCAATGTGATGATGACTTGATGTGACACTTGGCCGTACTAGTACGGTCTCATATTTTTGTATTACTTGGACTGTAGCCAAATTCGAAATCTCATTCCAGCGGCAAAACTTCCCGCCCGAAAAATACAAATATTTCACACGCTTCTAACTTCCCATTCTACCCTCGTAAAGATGACAACAATGTCCATGTATAAGTCGGTTGGTGGGGGGTCTACCCGTCATTTTTTTCGATCACCACCTCCCTAGCCCCGGAAACTAACCGAAAAAAATTCATTTCCCTCGCCTCTCCTCCGAGACCACACCCACCGGAACTTCCCAAGTCGCTCTCTCTCCCACCTCCACGACCTCCGCACCGGAACATCCCCGCCGGACTTCCCCGGCCTACCCGAGGCCTCGCGATCCTCATCATCCGCTGCCCGCCGGAACCGCTTCATCGACGCCGTCATCAACCGGACCGGATCATCCCCGCCGAACCTCGAAACCACATGCTCATCCAGCAGTCTACCGCGAGTCGCTTCGGCTGCGGTATCGTCCACCCCACCGGAGCCGCTTCGCCGGATCCGTCGTCCACCGCATCGGATCTTGCTCACCGACACCGCTGTGCATGGACCGGATCTGCTTCACCGGCACCGTGCAAGATCTAAACTCTTCTACTCTCGCTTTTCTATTGCTTGCCTGCAAGTTCTTGTTTAATCTTGGGGGAACTCTGTTTGTGCTAACGACGCGCTGTTACGTTTTTGCGTGATGAGAGGAGTAACCATGAAGTGTAATGGCCGTCTCTCCAACCCCAAGTAGCACATGTAGCGTACTTCATCACCGGATCTATCAACCCAGGAAGATCTCGCTGTGACTCCCACAGAGTGCTTCTCCTAATGTAAGTCCCTTGTTTTAGCGCCATGTTCCGGGTTCGGATGCTTTTTTTGTCCGAAGCTCTTTTAGTTCATTCCTAGCTATGACCGTAACACCTTGCTATTTTCTAGTTCATTGCTAACTTTAAGCGATTGAACATTTTGGTTTGCATTCCTCGTTCTGTAGATGTAGCCATCATAACTTCTATCTTGCTCAGTCGTTGTTACAAAAATTATAGGTATTATAGTAACATCCTCGTTATTATTTAGTTCATGGCCAATTTTAAGTAATTGCACATGTTGGTTCGCATTCCCTGCTCTATAGCTTTTGGCATCGTAACTTCTATATTTGGTTTACATTGCCTGCTCTCGTAGATCTAGCCATCATAACTTTATCTTGCTCGAGTCGTTGTTACAAAAAATATGGCCTCGCTACTATGTTGTTTGTGCCAATTTTTTACTCCATGAACATGTTGGCTTGCATTCCCCGTACTACAGGTGATGCCATTGTTTTGTATCTACTTCATTGTAAGCTAACAAAGTAAGGACTTAGTTTGGCATGCTATCACTCGCTATCTAGCCCGTAGTACAAATAAACTTGTCATATTACTAGATAATAATTTTGCGTGCCATCTTGTTCTTCAAAAGCCGCATTATTGACTTGTTTCTCCGACTTGGCATGACGCTCACATATGGAATGCCGAACATATTGGTTTGCATTCCCTCTTATACAACTTCACGAGTGATCCCACTATATTCCGTATCCGGTCCATCCTAAGCTCCCAGCATTAACTATCCTCTATGTGTTGCTCATTACAAGTTTATATCCCGAAACATCTTGATTTGCATCCCCTTCACTACAAGTTCAGGAGTGTTATTTAGTTCACGGCCAAAATGAAGTAATTGCACTTGGCACATGTTGGTTCACATTCCCTCCTCTTTAGCTTTTGCCATCGTAACTTCTATTTTTTGTTTACATTCCCCGCTTCGTAGATGTAGCCATCATACCTTCATCTTGCTCGGCCGTTGTTACAAAATTTATAACCTGCTATTATGTTGTTCATGCCAATTTTGTACTTCCCGAACATGTTGGTTTGCATGGGACTCGACAAGTAGTAAGTCCGGCTGTTTCATTCTAACATGCTCTGTTATATTGGCTGTTGGTACGCGGCATGCACTCTTTGTTTGCTTATTGTGCGCATTACAATGATCTTGTTATAACGACGAAATGATGAGTTCCAAATTCTTTGGCAAACAATATTGTAGTGTCTTTGCCTTTCCATTGTTGCTCGTCTTAACTTGTAATGTCTTTGTTTCGTATATAGGTGCTGCATGGACAACTTAAAAGATTGCCGGATCGCTTCATTGTATTGCTAGGTTTAATTACCATTCAATTTCTCTCGGGTTCTCGTAATATTTTTTCAAAGCCGTGCAGCTGATGTAATATTTAGTTAGTTTTTATAGTTCTTTCGCGCATTTTTTCTTTGTTGCTTGTGGTAAGTGAGGCTATCCGACAGAAATCATTGCTGCGTAAATATTCTCGACATCTAAATCACGAATTCCCATCCCTTAAACGGCCCAATAAACCGAAATCACATATGTGCCTGCCCGCAAAATCCTAAAGCGCCTATTATGCCATTATATAAACAGCAACTAAACGGGCTGGCCCACATACTTATTGGGCCAGCCCACTTGATTTACGGTGGACCCCACAATCTAATTGGGCCGGCCCACTTGCTTTAAGGTGGACCCCACCCACTACTGGGCCGGCCCACTAACTAGTTGGGCCAGCCAATTGCTTTTGTGGGGGATCCCACATACTAAATGGGCCGGCCCGTTAACAGGAAAGTGGGACCCACTCGTGCTTTTGGCCCGGCCCACTGTCTTGTTGGGCTGGCCCACTTGCTACAAGGTGGACCCCACATACTAAATGGGCCGGCCCTTTAAGAGGAAAGTGGGACCCACCTGCGTTTTGGCCCGGCCCACTAGCGTGTTGGGCCGGCCCACTTGCTATATGGTGGACTCCACATACTAAATGGGCCGGCCCTTTAAGAGGAAAGAGGGACCCACCTGTGTTTTTGGCTCGGCCCACTAGCGTGTTGGGCCGGCCCACTTGCTATATGGTGGACCCCACATACTAAATGGGGCGGCCCTTTAACTGGAAAGTGGGACCCACCTGTGTTTTTGGCCCGGCCCACTATCTTGTTGTGCCGGCCCACTTGCTGTATGGTGGACCCCACATACTAAATGGGCCGGCCCATTAACAGGAAAGTGGGACCCACCTGTGCTTTTGGCCCGGCCCACTGGATTGGTGGGCCGGCCCATTTGATGTAATGTGGACCCCACGTACTAAATGGGCCGGCCCGATAGGAGGAAAGTGGGACCCACATGCTAATTGGGCCGGCCCAATAACTTCTTGGGCCGGCCCACTTGCTTTAAGGTGGACCCCACATGGTAAATGGGCCGGCCCGATAACATGAAAGTGGGTCCCACATGTTTTGTGGGCCGGCCCTTTTGCCTCGTTGACCGGTCAAACGAGTGCATTCGGCCCGGCCCACATGCTTAGTGGGCCGGCCCATTAATCTTTTGACCGACCAACCTTAGAGGTTAGGCTCGGCCCACGTAACTAATGGACCAGCCCAGCTATATAGTTGACCGGTCAAACTAAGTCAGCCGGCCCGGCCCGCAAACTTAATGGGCCGGCCCGCTTAAGACGTGGCGGGCCTCGTGTGGGCCTACCATCTACCACGGGGTTTCGACGGTTAACGCCGTTAACCGCGGCTAACGGCGTCCGCCACGTGTCGGCTTGCATGACGTCGCAGCCAACGGGCTCCCGAAACACTTCGCAACGGTCCGATTTTCCGTGGTGGAAGGGCGCCCAAGCGCGACGGACCGAAAAATCGTGGTAGGACTTTGCCTGACGCAGTTTCCACAACAGAACCCATATCGTCGGGTTAGGCCCATAGGCGACGAAAAATACCCCTTAGCGGACGATTTTGAGACGTTGTCTATTAGAACTTTTCTTGTAGTGTGTCTTGTGAGTAGTTCGTTTAGTTCTTGAGGACATGGGTGAAGTCTAAATGTTAGTAGTGAACTATGTTGAGTAATATTTAATGGTTTGATATTTAAGTTGTGGTGTTATTCTTCTAGTGGTGTCATGTGAACGTCGACTACATGATACTTCACCTTTATGGGCCTAGGGGAATGCATCTTGTATTCGTTTGCCAATTGTGGGGTTGCCGGAGTGACATCAACCTGAACCCCCGTTGGTATATCGATGCATGAGGGATAGCAGGATCTCAGAGTTTAAGGCTGTGGTTAGATTTATCTTAATTACTTTCTTTCATTTTCCTTCTCAAAAGCTTCTGTGCCCGGGCTACACTGGCCAATTCCTGGGCAATGCCCCACGCTAGCTCTTCACGGGCCACACAATGAGCCAGGATATTCTTAATACTCACATTGGGCCACTGTTAGCTGAACAGTTACGGACAAAACTCGAACGTCTGCTAAAAACAAAAAGCTAAAATCGATCGATTCCACAGAATCCCAATTCCCAAATCGACTCGTCTTGTCAATCCTTGTCCATAAAGAAATCGATCGAGGTACCATTATATAATTATCATATAATACTCTAATCCAAATAGTCGATTGTTGGAGCTGTTATCACCAGAATTTGACCGGATCAGAGGTGGGCCGCGATTAAGATGGGCTTGAAGAATATACATGGAAGAAATACATGAATCGGCCTTGTATACAAAGTTTGGGCTAGTTTGCCCGTGTATCTGTAAATATAGTAGGATACGTGTCGGTTAGATAGAGTTTGGCTCGTGCCCGGTTGGGATTATTCCCACGTTAGAAAGTCTACGGACTATAAATATGTATCTAGGGTTTCGGAATAAACAACAATCACGTTCACCACAAACCAATCTAGGCGCATCGCCAACTCCCTTGTCTCGAGGGTTTCTTCCGGGTAAGCATCATGCTGCCTAGATCGCATCTTGCGATCTAGGCAGTACACGTTTATTCGCTGTCCATGCGTTGCTCGTGTTGAAGCCTTGTTGATGGCGAGCAACGTAGTTATCATAGACGTGTTAGGGTTAGCATTGTTTCATCGTATCATATGCTTTCGTCCGTGCAACCCTTAGACGTCTAGCCTCCCTTACACCTATCTTAGGTGTAGGGGCGGCACCTCGCTTGATCATTATTTAGTAGATCCGAGCCGTTATGATTGCTCCTTGTTCTTCAAGGATTAGTTTAATATCTGCATAGTTAGGCCTTACAAACGGGTTGAAGGATCCAGTGGCGCGTAGGGTGTAGTTTGCTAGCCCTAGACAGGATGTTTCGGGGATCAACTTCATGTTGGTTTTTAGGCCTTGTCTAGGGTCGGTTTATGATCACCGTGCGTGGCCGCCAGGCTCAATCACGCGTAGGATGTTCCGATTATGTGGTGAAAACCCTAAATCATAGTAGATCATTTTAGCTTTATTTCGATCAAGCAGGACCACCATGTGATCGTACACCTCGTACGAATCGTGGGTGGATCGGCTCCTTGAGCCGATTCACAGGACAACCTGAGAGCCGATCGAGGCTCGTATTTAATGTTTACGTGTATGCCATGCAGGAAACTAAGCGAGGCAAATCCAACACCTTCCTGACCAGGTATAGGTCAGGTGGCACGCCCTTGCACCAGCATCGGATGTGCGTGCCGAGTCTTTGCGGGCCGTCGCTCGAGGGACCAGGGCCAGCCGCAGTCCTGGGAGCCTCCCGGCTCTACTGTGTTGCCCGTCGCTGCTCGCCGGTGGGTTTCTGACCGCAACACATTCTGGCTCGCCCGGTGGGACAATCTTCGACATCAACTGCATCGCCATCTACATCTGAGATGGCGGAAGGTACTCCGGTCACGTACGAGGATCTGACCGAGGAGCTCAAGAAGAAGTATGACGAGGTCAAAGCGATCCTCGAGGCCGACCTCATCGGCTCTTTCCAGAGAACCCGCTCACACGGCATCAGGTGGAAAGGGTTCTCACCTGAAGGCGCGCTCGATGGAGTGGACCTGTCCGCCCCGTCAGAAGAACGCACCGGTGTCTCGCGTCAGGAGATTAATTTCATGGTAGCTCATTCGCCGCACCGCCATTCCGAGAGCCTCGGTGAACACTTTGGAGCGTGTCGCTCTTCGGGTGATCCAGGAAATCATGAGGCATCAGTACTCTCCGTCAGGACCAGCTCTAGGGACTCACCAAGGAGAGATGCCACTCCAGTCCCGACCACCGCTGCCATTTGCGTTGGCAGCACCAGAAGTGCCGAATTCACCGGCATACATCGTCTACAAGATCGGTGGTGACCCTAGTGATTACCAGTTCTTGTACGAGGCGCCTAAGGAGATCCCCCACGGATACACGTGCACATACGTGCCAGACTGCAGTAACTAGGCACTCATGAACCAGACTGCAACTACAGGGACTTCTGGAACAGCAGGAGGAACTTCGGGAACGGATCTTGAGAAGCAGACGTGGCTAGCTAAGTATGCCACTCCGACAAACCTCCAGAGCTCAGCTCCTGCAGTTGGCTCAGAGCTGGAAAAGCAAGCATGGCTGGCTAGGTATGCCACTCCGGCGAATCTTCAGAGTTCGACTCCTACAGCCAGCACCGCGGATCAAATTAGTACAATCTTAAAAGACCAGTTCGGCATGGTGCCGAAAAGGAGGACAATCGGCTATTCCAAGCCGTACCCCAACGAGTACGAATTGATCCCGCTACCACCCAGATATCGGCTCCCTGATTTCTCCAAGTTTAATGGATCTGATGGTTCCAGCTCAATCGAGCATGTAAGCCGATATTTGGCACAGCTGGGCACGATCTCAGCATCAGACGAGCTGCGTGTGAGGTTCTTCGCACAGTCCCTCACAGGATCGGCTTTCGGGTGGTACACATCGCTGCCACCAGACTCAATCCGTACTTGGAAGCAGTTGGAAGAGCAGTTCCACATGCAGTATCACTCAGAGGCTTCCGAGGCTGGCATTGCCGATCTAGCGCAAGTATGACAGAAGCGTGGAGAAACGGTGTCAGAGTACATCCAGTGCTTCAGGACCGTTAGGAACCGATGCTATTCGGCTCGTGTGACTGAAAAAGAAGCAGTCGAGTTGGCGGTGGTGGGTCTCGCATCACCGATCAAGGACGTGGCCTCGCAAGCGTACTACCCTTCACCGGCGCACATGGTGCGTAAGCTGTCATTATATGAACAGCGCCACCCGGATGTATACCAGGATAAATTCAAGCGTGCGGTGGTCCCGGTTGAGGCGGATGAAGATGAAGGCTCGCGGGAGATCAAGAGGTAGCAGTGGCTGAATGGGCTCGGGGGGCAAGCCCCGTGTCCTGCAAGTGGGTTAAGCCACAAGGTCCTCCAAGAGGGTTTGACTTCGACGTGACCAAGGCTGAGCAAATTTTCGACCTCTTGCTTAAGGAGAAACAGCTAAAGGTACCCGAAGGCCACAAGATCCCCACGGCTCAGGAGCTGAACGGAAAGCCATACTGCAAGTGGCATAACACGTTCACCCATCCCACCAACGACTGCAGGGTGTGGCGTCAGCAGATCCAGATGGCGATAGAACAAGGGCGTCTAATTTTCAGCCGGCACGCCATGAAAGTCGACACACACCCCTTCCCCGCCGTTAACATGGTGGAGTTCACTTACCCTGGGAGGTGCCAGCCAGGATTCTCGTTCAACATCAACATGGTAGGACCTGGGCACCACTCTGGTAAGGACAGAGACGAGGGCAGCTGCTCTCATAACGAGGACAAGGAGGAAGCTGTTCCACGCGATCGGCTCCGACACGATGGCAAGCGCTACATCACGGAGGGAGAAGTGAAGAATGTGAGATATCAGCGACCTCTCTCTGATCACCTCCTCAACAAATACGTGAGTCAATACGACCAACGCCGACGATACGACAACGATGACGAAAGTGATCGTCTGGCTAGGGACGCCAGGAGACATCGTCGGCATGATCGCGACGAGGAGAGATATGAGCGCCACGCCAAGGAAAAGTCAAGAGAGCAAGACGACGTGGATAGGCACTGGGACTGTCCATTCTTCGGTACACTCGCTGGGACTCGGGAATGAGCCGATTGCCTACAATCGGCAACCGCCCGTAATGTAGACAGAAGAAGAAGGATGCAGCTAACGTGTCCGTGTTCAAACGTCTAGGGCCTCTCCCACTTCGGAACAGGCACGCTGAGTACTCTCGGGTGGAAGATCTCGAGGAACTAGAGGACGATGATGAAGAAGAAGAAGATAAGTACCACCGGCCAAGGTGGTGCCCTGATGGACTCAGCCGTTCCCAAAAGCGTAGGGTTCAGCGACTACGTGGTTTGGAGGAAGCCGAAAGGTTATACCTGCACACGTTAAGGAAGGCGCGGCCTGATCTGGCCGCGAAAATTCAGCGAACTCTGGACGAAGAAGGACGGCCACAAAGGAAAGAGTGGCGCCCCAGATAGAAGAAAGCCGATGATGAGACATCGGCTGGCACAAACATGGTGTTCATCCTTCCGATGGAGTTTAGTGCTCCGAGATTAGACGAAGCACCCGTGGCACAACTTGACTCGCGGCCCACGGCCGGTGATCTTTGAGAAGTCACGAGAAAGAAGCTACGGACACCCGAAGGCCCCGTACTTGCGAGGTTATATCAATGGGCAGCCTCGTCAACAAGATGCTGGTGGACACCGGAGCGGCAGTCAACATTATGCCATACTCCATGCTACGTCGGTTGGGACGCTCTAGCTCGGATCTGATCAAGACCAATGTTACACTGAGCGATTTCAACGGCCAAGCGTCTAACGCACAAGGTGTTCTGAACGTGGATCTGACCGTAGGAAGGAAAACCATCCCTACGACATTCTTTATTGTCGATAGCAAGAGCACCTATGCTGTCCTGCTGGGGAGAGATTAGATCCACGCCAACTGTTGCATTCCATCCATGATGCACTAATGCTTAATACAGTGGGATGGAGATGAAGTAGAGGTCGTCCACGCAGATGACTCAGCCGAGATTTCAACGGCTGGCATGAACGTTTGGGAGACGACAGGCCAAGAGCCACTCTCGTGCATCAATTTGGACGACTCGCGAGCGCATCGACGTGACGAAGGACGGGGTTAGGCTGGTCTTATCCACCGGCCTGACCGTATAGCAAGAACAAATCTATGGACGAACGTGGCGAGGCCGGTCCTTGTGATCGGCCCCAAAGATCTATGGACGAACATTGCAAAACCTTCATTGAGCGATTCAATCAACATGGAGGCCGATTCCAGCGATCGGCCAAAATTATCCTCACCATACGTTCTGCCTGTGTTCAACGTCGATCTAACGGGCAACAGGTTTACGTCGGCTGATGAGATGGAAGAAGTCAACATTGGTCCTAACGGAGCCGACGTTCAAATACAGTGCCTTGGCTAACTACAGAGCCGATATCCGCAGTTACCTGGCAGAATCAGCTCGGGGGGCACCTAATCAGATAAACATGTGCGATACATGTGCAGTGAAATATTGGGGGCCGATGGAAAAATCGGCCAGTAAAAAAAATTCTCATGATGTACAGCCGATGCACGGACATCGACTTTAGAGCTAAGAAACAAAGCCGATGCACAGCCATCGACTCTAGTACAATTTACACAGGCCTCGAGGGAGTGAACGTTGAGAGCTCCCTCAGCTTCAATGAGCTGATTTTGTTGCCCAAACCTTCTCTTCAAAGACCTCCAACCCTGTGCGCAAGGTCGCCAGTTCAGCAGTGCTGTCAGAGGTGTCAGTTTGGTGTACAAGGCAGCCTTTTGTTCATTAAGCCGTTGTGGTTGCGTCTGCAATATCGGCTTTCAACGGAAGAAAAGGTGATCGGCTCTGGTGTATCTACTGTCGGCTTGGCCGAGTTGGCCACCTTCTCAGCTACACTCGCAGGAATTGCTAGGACCAGAATGGCTGACCTTTTCTTGGAAGCCGACGGTGGCAAGTCTGGCTGGCTCTGCGATTTGCTCGAGCTTGGGTCCATTTGTCTGAACTATGTGTCCTCACCACTGTTCTTGCCTTAACTGAGGCTCGGGGGGCAGCTGTTTTGGTAGACACTCTGTTTTTGGAAGCCGATTGGAGGGTCATCGGCTGACCCTGCATCATAACCTGCTTCAAAAGCGGTGAGTTGTTGCAGAAGAAGACCTCCAGTGCTGCTGAAAGGAATCTGAAGGGGAAGCCTTCATCATCTACAGGGTCAGGGCCGTTTCTGTCGATGCAAAAGATGGAGCAAGGCGCTATGTTCGAACAGCAAGGAGTGGTTGAGGATCACCTTCAGGCCTGAGACCATAGCGTGGGCATTGGATGATGTTGCCTTTGGGTCCGTTGCAGTTGCGAACCTGCACGATTGACATCTGAGGTTCATATGGCCGTGGGTTGGATCTGTTCAAGCGGCAATTTGGGGATTTGAGTGTTGCTCTTTCGGATAAGTCGCAGGTTACCATTTGAATAGACAATAGAGTTGGCCTTGCTCGCGTTTTATGGCAAGGGCCGATGCGCTGCCATCGGCTCCTGATGTGTTGACTCACTTTGACAATCGGCAAAGTTGGAAAAGGGACAGAATCAGCTGAGAAATGTCTTCTTCATTAATAAGAGGGGTTTTTTACAATGAAGAGCCGATTGCTCAAGAAAGGAAGAACAAAAGAAGAGCCGATTGCTCAGGAACTACTAATCCTACATTACTAGTCTTCGCTGGCCTCGTCGTCGGCATCGTAGCTGCCGTCGGCGCTGCTTCCGGAGAGTTCCTCGTCGCTGCTGCCCCAGCCCTCGGCCGGAGCCTCTTCTTCCTCGTCATCATCATCATCCTCGCTGTCCGCCCACGCGCGGAAGCGCTTCGCCGGCGGGTACCCAGCGGAGGAGGAGGAATCATCCTCCTCCTCTTCCTCCTCTTCCTCTGCTTCTTCTTCTTCCTCCTCCTCGTCGGAGGAGGTGGGGTTCGCCCAGGAGTGGAGGTCGTCTTCGCTCTCGCTCTTCAGCTCCCCTTCGATGAGGAACTGGAGGTCGTCCTCCCCATCGGTCAGAGGCAAGTCACCATCTGACCCGACGAGTGCCTCGGGTGGGCCATCTGGCACGTGGTCAAAGTTCCACTCCTGCTCGCTTGAGGAAGAAGATTGGAAGGAGAGGCCTGATGAGATGGAGGAAGAGGAAGACATTGCTACAGGGAAAGAGGGTTTTTTGGTGCCGATGGCCAGAACAGAGCAAGGAGGTGAAGTGGCGAACCGTTCGGCACAGTTAAATAAGGGAGGTATAGTGGAGATTTAATACCATTACGGTTTCCGAGGAAGTGATGTTAAAGCTATCAAATCTTGCAAAGAAGTTGTGAAGGCAAAGCATCATGATGAAGGATACTGCGACGGTTCTGCTCTGCCACGACATGACCCGACGAAGAAAAGCAGAGTGATTTTGGAATTGTCATTTCCAAAACCAAGGGGGCATGTGTTATCACCAGAATTTGAACGGATCAGAGGTGGGCCACGATTAAGATGGGCTTGAAGAATATACATGGAAGAAATACATGAATCGGCCTTGTATACAAAGTTTGGGCTAGTTTGCCCGTGTATCTGTAAATATAGTAGGATACGTGTCGGTTAGATAGAGTTTGGCTCGTGCCCGGTTGGGATTATTCCCACGTTAGAAAGTCTACGGACTATAAATATGTATCTAGGGTTTCGGAATAAACAACAATCACGTTCACCACAAACCAATCTAGGCGCATCGCCAACTCCCTTGTCTCGAGGGTTTCTTCCGGGTAAGCATCATCCTGCCTAGATCGCATCTTGCGATCTAGGCAGTACACGTTTATTCGCTGTCCATGCGTTGCTCGTGCTGAAGCCTTGTTGATGGCGAGCAACGTAGTTATCATAGACGTGTTAGGGTTAGCATTGTTTCATCGTATCATATGCTTTCGTCCGTGCAACCCTTAGACGTCTAGCCGCCCTTACACCTATCTTAGGTGTAGGGGCGGCACCTCGCTTGATCATTATTTAGTAGATCCGATCCGTTATGATTGCTCCTTGTTCTTCAAGGATTAGTTTAATATCTGCATAGTAAAGCCTTACAAACGGGTTGAAGGATCCAGTGGCGCGTAGGGTGTAGTTTGCTAGCCCTAGACAGGATGTTCCGGGGATCAACTTCATGTTGGTTTTTAGGCCTTGTCTAGGGTCGGTTTATGATCACCGTACGTGGCCGCCAGGCTCAATCACGCGTAGGATGTTCCGATTATGTGGTGAAAACCCTAAATCGTAGTAGATCGTTTTAGCTTTATTTCGATCAAGCAGGACCACCATGTGATCGTACACCTCGTACGAATCGTGGGTGGATCGGCTCCTTGAGCCGATTCACAGGACAACCTGAGAGCCGATCGAGGCTCGTATTTAATGTTTACGTGTATGCCATGCAGAAACTAAGCGAGGCAAATCCAACACCTTCCCGACCGTGTATAGGTCAGGTGGCACGCCCTTGCACCAGCATCGGACGTGCGTGCCGAGTCTTTGCGGGCCGTCGCTCGAGGGACCAGGGCCAGCCGCAGTCATGGGAGCCTCCCGGCTCTACTGTGTTGCCCGTCTTTGCTCGCCGGTGGGTTTCTGACCGCAACAGGAGCTTCAATAATGTCTAGTACCAACCAATAGTTCCGAGCTTTCGTGGCCCGCCGTTGTTAAATTTGACATTCTCATATTTCTTTTCTCGAAAATGCACCCTAGAAGATGTATCAATCATATAGAAAAATAATATTCTCACATTTGGTACTAATATATGTATCATGCTTTTTCTCGCAATGTGTGTCCATGTCCATCTTTATACATGAAATTTTCCCTATGTGATGTTTATATTCGGCTCATATCGTTCCCATTGGCGGCTTGGGTGAAACCCTAGCCGTTGCCGCCAAAAACCCTCCTCCGTCGCCGTCGTGGGAAGCTAGCTCGTTCTGCATGGCAGACAACGAGCTTTCGTCTCCTCGCATCTTCATGTGGCGGGAAACTCTGGCTAGAGCACGACGGTTGACCGTGGACGGCGGAGCTGCGATGCGCATCTTGGACTTCGGGACGGCACGGTGAAACAGTGCTGGCTAGGTAGGTCTATGCTCTTTTTCGAAAACCTAAGATCTATGATCGGGCAACGATAGCGTTTGTGCACTGTTTTCTTGATGGAGGCGTCGCTTATGGAGAAGCTGATCTTCTGGTGTTGTCTTGGTGGTGTCAGAGTTGATGTTTAGAGTTTTCGATCTCTGTAACGGGAATTTTCCTTTTTGTAATTCTTCTATCTTTTTTGGTTGTGTGCATCCTTTGTGCCATTGGGGCATGATGTTGTTGCGAGAGGCTAGGTGTAATTGATATCTACGCGATATTAATATATGCTCTTTATCGAAAAATGCTCTTTTTCGGAAACAATGTGTTTACATCCGTTGAGCGTGCATCTGAAAATTTTTGGTCACACTTTGGCTTGCCCAGGCTTAAAAAAAATCCTGGGTCCGCCTATGGGTATGTTGCACTGTGGAGGCGGCGATGCCCCCTTTTTTTATGCCGATGCTGCAGGTCGCGGGTATGCAAGTGCTCTAAACGCCGACTGAATATGTGGAAAGTTAGAGGTGAAGTTATTTGCTTTTTTATATGGACGTTATTTGCTTTCCTTTTTTTAACAAAATCAAATCTCTCCGTTATTGGCAGTACATAATATGTTTCCACGACTTTCGCAGATTGGACGCCGATTTCTTGATCGTTGCTTTTGATCGTACGGTCTGGATGTGTTGAATGTTTAACATCAAATATTTTTATGACGTACGAACTGCAATATAATACTAGTAAAGATAAAGATTATTGATATGTGACTACGATGGTGCTCCGGTTCTCACCTGTTCTCATTTCCTGAATGATTGTGAGAACAAACTGGATGCCGAACTAAGGGTTTGTGCTCGAAGGATTGAACCTAGCGCTCCAACATAGCACGCTTCCGATCATTGTTGAAACGGATCGGGACCAAGGCAACTACAAGAGATAGACGACCTCTTGTACAGTTGGTCTCACAGATTAAAGAATTTTCTTCGCAAGATAGAGTCTGTGTTTTGTAAAGTGGAGGGTAGTCAGGTTAGGGTTAGCCACTACCAAGCTAATTTGGCTTGGGTAGAACATCGAAGACTTTCCTGGTTAGGCTCTGGCACTGAAGATGTCTTTCGGATGCTGAACCTTGATCTCTCTATAACCCATCATGTTCAATAAAGTTCCAATTTTACCCGTAAAAAAGCAAACAGTTCCTTTAAACCATAGATAATTTCAACATTCAAGGGCATGTGTGGGCAGCCAATCACATTGATCTATTCACAAAGCAATGTAACTTGTACGAGAGATGGCAATATATATATATATATATATATATATATATATATATATATATATATATATATATATATATAGAGCAAGACTATTCTCGAACCCCCCTTAAGAGTGGTTCTAGAATAGCTATTCTAGAACCCCCCCCCAAGTTATAGACTAGTTATTCTACAACCCATCTCTAAAGACCTTCTAAACCCGACACAACCACCCAATCCCATCCAACCTTCCGCCGGCCCAACCCACCCACCTCCTGCCAACCCCACCCCACCTAGCTACCGCCCGCCAACCCCACCGCCCGTCGACCCCACCCTACCTCTCGTCGACACTACCCCACCACCACCACCCACCAACCCCACACCTCCAACTTCCGAAGATCCCACCCACACCACCTCTCGATGACCCCACCCTACCTTACCTCCCGCCGACTCCATCCCGCCTACTATCAAACCCACGCCACATACCGCCGAACTCATTTTTGAAAGTTCGCTTCATTTTTTGGAAGTTCGCTTCATTTTTCGGAAGTTCACTCCACTTTTTTGGGAAGTTCACTTCATTTTTCGGAAGTTCACTTTTCTTTTTGGGAAGTTCACTTCATTTTTCGGAAGTTCACTTTACTTTTTGGAAGTTCACTTCATTTTTTGGGAAGTTCACTTCATTTTTGGAAGTTAACTTTACTATTTTCGGAAGTTCACTTCATTTTTTTGGGAAGTTCACTTCATTTTTCGGAAGTTCACTTTACTTTTTTGGGAAGATCACTTCATTTTTTTGGGAAGTTCACTTCATTTTTCGGAAGTTCACTTTACTTTTTTCGGAAGTTCACTTCATTTTTCGGGAAGTTCACTTCATTTCTCAGAAGTTCACTTTAGTTTTTTTGGAAGTTCACTTTACTTTTCCCGGAAGTTCACTTCTTTTTGGAAAGTTCACTTTATTTTTCGGAAGTTCACTTTACTTTTTTGGGAAGTTCACTTCATTTTCGGGAAGTTCACTTCATTTTTCGGAAGTTCACTTAACTTTTTTTCGGAAGTTCACTTTACTTTTTCCGGAAGTTCACATCATTTTCGAAAGTTCACATTACGTTTTGTCAAACAAGCTGAAATACTTTTTTTTGTCAAAATTCACTTAGGTTAAAACAGTAGTTCACTTTGTACACTACGAGGAAGTTCTCTTGGCACCACGTAGAAGTTCACCTTTTTGCACGCCGATAAAATTACTTCTTGTGGGAATTCACTTTTGTAAAATATGAATTTCACTTTGTACCGCGTGGAAGTACACTTTCCATCTCATGGAAGTTCACTTCAAAATACGTCGTACAACTACATTTTGTTGAAATTCACTTTGGTCAAAATGACAGTTCACTTCGTAACGTCCTGAAGTTCACATTGTACCTCGAGGAAGTTCGCTGTAAAAAATTCAACATGAAAAAGTTGCACCTAATCAATATCTTTTCAACAAAATTTCAGTTGGAACATTCCGACAAGTGGTTCGGAAATAAATCCCAAAAAACAGTAAATAAAAATAAGAAATTCAGAAAGTAGAATCATGTTTTTTCAAATCTGCTCTTAAACTGTGAATAATTGGTGAAAATTATATATATAAAAAAGTTGCGCCTAGTCAATAGCTTTCCAATGGCATATCATATGAACCAATCCAATAAACCGTTTGGAAATTAGACCTCAAAAACTGCACGAAATTAGTGAAATCCGCGAAAATGTTGTTTTGTATATTCGAAATTAATTTTAAATAATAAAGAATTTGGAAAAACAATGAACACGAAAAAGATGTGAAATTACTATACGAATCCAATAGTATATTATATGCATCATTCCGATAAGCGATTCAAAGATTAAATTAAAAATACTGTTCGCATAAACATTTAATTCTAATGTTTCGGAAAGTAGAATTATGTTTTTCTTCAAATCTGCTCTTTAACTATAAAGAATTGGGGAAAATGATCTATATGAAAAAGTTGCGCCTAGTCAACAGCTTTCCAATGGCATATCATATGCATCAATCCGATGAACCGTTTAGAAATTAGACCTCAAAAACTCCACGGAATTAGTGAAATCCGTGAAAATACTATTTTGTATATTGAAAAATTATATTTAAACAATAGAGAATTTGGAAAAACAATGAACACGAAAAAGATGATAAATTACTGTACGAATCCAACGGTATATTATATGAATCATTCCGATAAGCGATTCAAAGATTAAATTAAAATTACTGTCCGCATAAATATGTAATTCTAGTGTTCCGGAAAGTAGAATCATGTTTCTTTTTCAAATCTGCTCTTAAACTATAAAGAATTGGAGAAAACGATCTATATGAAAAAGTTGCGCCTAGTCAACAGCTTTCCAATGGCATATCATATGCATCAATCCGATGAACCTTTTGGAAATTAGACCTCAAAAACTGCACGGAATTGCTGAAATCCACGAAAATGTTGTTTTGTATATTCAAAATTATTTTTTAACAATAGAGAATTTCGAAAAACAATGAACAAGATAAAGATGCGAAATTACTATACGAATCCAACGGTATATTATATGCATCATTCCGATAAGCGGTTTGAAAATCAACATGAAAATACTATCTGCGCGAATATACAATTCTGGTATTCCGTCGAGAAGTTCACTTGTGAAACACGCGGAAGTTCAGAAAGGGTTCGAGAATAGTTATTCTCGAACCGGTTCGAGAATAGCAGACCTATATATATATATATAGCCCAACTATTCTCGAACCCCCCTTAAGAGTGGTTCTAGAATAGCTATTCTAGAACCCCCCCCCCCCTGAACCAACCGAACCAACTATGAAGCGAACTTCCTGCCCCGCGCGCCTCCCACCTCCCGCCCCGCGCGCCACCCGCGACCTCACGCCCCGCCTCGCGCCGCCCACCTCCCGCACCGCGCCGCCCACCTCCCGCGCCGCACCGCGCCGCCCACCTCCCGCCCCGCCCCGCGCCGCCCACCTCCCGCCCCGCCCCGCGCCGCCCATCTCCCGCGCCGCCCCGCGCCGCCCACCTCCCGCACCGCGCCGCCCACCTCCCGCGCCGCACCGCGCCGCCCACCTCCCGCCCCGCCCGCGCCGCCCACCTCCCGCGCCGCCCCGCGCTGCCCACCTCCCCGCACCGCGCCGCCCACCTCCCGCTCCGCACCGCGCCGCCCACCTCCCGCCCCGCCCCGCGCCGCCCACCTCCCGCTCCGCGCCGCCCACCTCCCGCCCCGCACGCCTCCCATCTCCCGCCCCGCGCGCCGCCCGTGATCTGGCCTACACTTCGCCGCTGCCCGTTACCCGTCCTACGCGCTGCCAACGCCGACCTCCCGGCAAAGACTCCGTAGTTCACATCTGCAAAACTTGGATGTTCACATACACAAAAATTGTAATTTTGGAAAAATCTCCAGATTTCAAAAAATCAGGAAGTTCACATCTGCAAGACTTGGTTCACACTCGCAAAATTCAGAAGTTCACTTTCGCCGAATTCAGAAGTTCAGAAGGCTGCTGCATAACTAAACATGAAAAATCGGAAGTTCACTTCGAACGCAATAGAAGTTCACATTATTTTGGGAAGTTCACTTCGAACAAAAGACAAACACAACTCGGAAGTTCAATTTGAACATGTGGAAGTTCGCTATATTTTCAGAAGTTCACTTGCCACCACCGGGAAGTTCATTTACCTCCATACGGAAATTCACTCCCCGTATAGAAGTTCATATTTGAAATGGAAGTTCACTCTTACAATGTTGAGGTCCGTCACGGAAGTTCGGATGCAGAGAAGGGGAAGTTCAGATAGTGCGGATGCGACGGTAGTTCGCTATATTTTCGAAGTTCACTTCAAACTAGACCAAAGTTTTGGAAGTTCGCCCTTTACAATATTGAAGTCCGTCGGGAAGTTCGGATTCGGGGAGAAGAAGTTCACATCCACGAAGTTCGCTATAATTTTATTACATGCCAGAAACTTTTATACCGCGATCGGAAGTTCACTAACAGATATAAAGGAAGTTCACTTCTATATTCGAGCACCTCATACACTCTGTTTTTCTGGACGGAAATCATACACATAGAAATCGTCCGTACAACCATCGATTGCGCAAATCGACCAACTCAACTTACAATTAGCACTAATATAACTCTACTAATACTCCAACATATCACAAATGCCACACCTAATCAATCTAGATGAGCCAATTTCGAAATGTTCTTGTGTCGGCGTTATCTTCACTTTTATGTATTTCTGAAATTAAACTAAAACCATTTAGAATTTGGAAAAACATTCAACATGAAAAAGATTCGCCTAATCAATATCTTTTCAACGCAATATCATTTGGAAAATTCCGATAAGTGGTTCGGAAATTAGCCCCAAAAACAGTTCGAAAAACCGAGAAGTTCAAAAAACGTAATCACGTATTTTCAAATCTGCTCTTAAACTGTAAAGAATTTAGAAAAGTGTTCTTCATGAAAAAGGTGCGCCTAGTCAGCACCTTTCCAACGGCATATCATACGCATCATTTCGATAAACGGTTTGAAAACTGGAACCCCAAAACTGTAAAAAAATAGAGAAATCCGCGAAAATGTTGTTTTGTATATTTCAAATTAGTTTTAATCAATGTAGAATTTGGGAAAACAATGAACACGAAAAAGTTGCGAAATTTCCGTGCGAATCCAACGGTATATTATACGCATCAATCCGATAAGCGGTTTGAAAATCATCATGAAAATACTGTCCGCACGAACATGCAATTCTGGTATTCCGTCGAGAAGTTCACTAGGAAAACACGCGGAAGTTCAGAAAGGGTTCGAGAATAGTTATTCTCGAACCGGTTCGAGAATAGCGACCTATATATATATATATATATATATATATATATATATATATATATATATATATATATATATATATATATATAGTGTTTTCCAAAATAGCAAAGTAGAAAGGCACTCTAAAATCTAGAAAATCATGGTAGCCACTTCTTGTACTTTTAAATTGAATTATTTCTTGTTAAGCATGCAGCCATTCATTTATTATACAACATGGCTAATTCTAGTTATTGATTATCTTCTTAATTTGTTCATGTGTAGTAGCATGTGGGTTACGTGCTTTTACTCACAGACAGTGGTGGTCTGGCTGAAGTTGTGTGCCGCGCACTATTGTGAATTGCCCCAGTTGCATATGCGACACTTGCGTAGCGACTTCCACTGCGTCATAGTGCAACGCACTAGACTTCAGGTTCAACCACCACCCGCTAGTCTACTATAGTAGTAGAATAGCTATGTACAAATCAGAGGGGGCCACTGCCCCCCCCCCCCCCCATCCCCACATACACACACAGCAGGCTTGGGAGAATTTGTAAAGAAAACGTTTTAGGAACTTGGATAAAAAGATAATAAAGTCATTTCCTCCTATTTTTTTTCTTTTACCTCCCTGCGGTTGTCAGCTAGCTCCGCCGCTAACACTTAGAAATAAATTTGAAGCCTTTCTTACGGAATCCCTTCCTATATATATATATTGCTTCCCTGAAATTTACTGAGCCACCTACCGACTATTGCTCTCAGAACTTCCTATCAAACCTGAAAAGTAAGTTTTTATTTAGTTTACCTCACGAGGAAGGGAAACATATTTGAAGGGAGATTCGTTCATACAAAAATGTCAGACCAACTATTTTTTGCAATCTAGCTTGAGTAGGAGAGGAAGTGCAAAGCAATAGGTCAGTGTTTGCAGAATGGGGATGGAAACACGCTTACTGCAACCTACGATTCAAGTGTAGAATCTGCAATCTAGTTTACATCTAGAACCTGGCTTGTAGCACTTATGAGATGTTAGGAAACCAGGAAACATAAATTAGGAAACCATGGCAGAACCATGGAAGCTACTAAAACCACCTAGGACCATATTGTCACCTGGAATCAGGTAGTAGTTTGTTCCGTGCTTTCACTAGGAGAAAAAAAAAGAGCATTAGTCTGGTTGGTAAGGGTCTTTAGTCCGATTTTCCAACCAAAACTATAAAATCGGGACTAAATTAAGATCTCCTCTTTAGTTATGGTTGCGTTACGAACCGGGACTAAACGTTCTCCATGTGGGCTGCGGGCGCATGCTGGGGCGAAGGACCTATAGTCCCGGTTTGTAACACTAACCGGGAATAAAGGCTATGACATCTATTTTTTTCATCCATTTTTTTATTTTTCCATTCAATTTATTTTTCTATTTTTTAGAATTTCTAGTATTTGAGTTATTTAACTAGTTTAGTCTCTAACTACAATTAATCTCTCTAGTCAATTTACTTACTTGTGGTCAAACTTTTCGATCGGTCACTCATCCTCAAACTGCTCCAACACTACAACTCTTAACTTCTAAGTTCCTTCCGTCCTGCTTTCAAGTACTTTGCGCGCACGCTATTGGTATTAGTATCATATCAATCCTATTAATCTCTTAGCCACGATGTCACACTTCTTTATTGTTTGAATTCCAAATAATTACTTTAAGAAACAAAAGTAATAAAGTAATAATAATATTTAACAAATAAAAAAATATGTTTTAATATTTTAATATATATTTTTTGCAAAACCTAAAATATGAAATTTTTCATATTTCCTTTTGGCAGTTTGAGAATCTAAAAAAATCCCCCCGGTGAAATCGGATGTAACTTTTCGCGTAGATAGATTTTCATATATTAAATATTTTTTCGAGTTCATATGCAAAAGTAATAGCCATCTTACCAAAAATACAGTTTATTTGCAAAATAAGTCAAAATTCATGTTAGTTATTTTCGATAATAACTAGATCACCTAGCCTACCTACATCTAAAAGGATTTTTAATTTTGAATTTTCTATAATTTTCTTTTGTATTTTACAAAGCTAAAAAGGCGATCCAAGGTGTGTGTGTGGAGAATCTAAAAAAGAGGCTCGCACCGGCGGAGCCTGCCACAACCCCTTTAGTCCTGGTTGTTGTCTCCAACCGGAACTAAATGTCTCATATGACCCGAGACTAAAATCGTGCGGCGTTCTAGCCGTTCGAACCGAGACTAATGCTCACATTAGTCCCATTAGTCCCGGTTCGTAATGCGATTGGGACCGATGCTCGGACAGCTCCCGAACGAAAGTCCTGTTTTCTACTAGTGTTCCACATGTAGAAAAATAATAATGTGGAAACTCTCAAAAAAACAGTTGAGCGTTATGTTGCACATTGTCCCAATTTCTGTACAGAATTCATAGTTGAGCACAATGCATATGTTTCTTTTCGAACTTTTGTTTGTGAATAGTGTTTAGATTATAATGGCGCTTGATTAGGTCTACCAAGAGCCGAAGCCGATCCTTCATTTCAATAACTAGCAAATGGAGGCGCAGCGGCACGCCGCGCCGTTTTTTTTTTATTGTTGTGTGATATGTCTCCGACGTATCGATAATTTCTTATGTTCCATGCCACATTATTGATGTTATCTACATGTTTTATGCACACTTTATGTCATATTCGTGCATTTTCTGGAACTAACCTATTACCAAGATGCCGAAGTGCCGATTCGTTGTTTTCGCTGTTTTTGGTTTCAGAAATCCTAGTAAGGAAATATTCTCGGAATTGGACGAAATCAAAGCCCGGGGGCCTATTTTCTCACGAAGCTTCCGGAAGTCCGAAGGAGAGACGAAGAGGGGCCACGGAGGGGCCACACCCTAGGGCGGCGCGGCCCCCCCTTGGCCGCGCGGCCCCGTGGTGTGGGGCTCCCGTGCCGCCTCTTGACCTGCCCTTCCGCCTATAAAAGTCTCCGTGACGAAACCCCCGGTACCGAGAGCCACGATACGGAAAACCTTCCAGAGACGCCGCCAACGCCGATCCCATCTCGGGGGATCCAGAGATCGCCTCCGGCACCTCGCCGGAGAGGGGAATCATCTCCCGGAGGACTCTACGCCGCCATGGTCGCCTCCGGTGTGATGTGTGAGTAGTCTACCCCTGGACTATGGGTCCATAGCAGTAGCTAGATGGTTGTCTTCTCCCCATTGTGCTATCATTGTCGGATCTTGTGAGCTGCCTAACATGATCAAGATCATCTATCTGTAATTCTATATGTTGCGTTTGTTGGGATCCGATGAATAGAGAATACTTGTTATGTTGATTATCAAAGTTATGCTATGTGTTGTTTATGATCTTGCATGCTCTCCGTTACTAGTAGATACTCTGGCCAAGTTTTTGCTATTAACTCCAAGAGGGAGTACTTATGCTCGATAGTGGGTTCATGCCTGCATTGACACCTGGGACAGTGACAGAAAGTTCTAAGGTTGTGTTGTGCTGTTGCCACTAGGGATAAAACATTAGTGCTATGTTCAAGGATGTAGTCACTAGTTACATTACGCACCATACTTAATGCAATTGTCTGTTGTTAGCAACTTAATACTGGAAGGGGTTCAGATGATAACCTGAAGGTGGACTTTTTAGGCATAGATGCAGTTGGATGACGGTCTATGTACTTTGTCGTAATGCCCAATTAAATCTCACTATACTCATCATGATATGTATGTGCATGGTCATGCTCTCTTTATTTGTCAATTGCCCAACTGTAATTTGTTCACCCAACATGCTGTTCGTCTTATGGGAGAGACACCTCTAGTGAACTGTGGACCCCGGTCCAATTCTCTTTACTGAAATACAATCTACTGCAATACTTGTTCTACTGTTTTCTGCAAACAATCATCTTCCACACAATACGGTTAATTCTTTGTTACAGCAAGCCGGTGAGATTGACAACCTCACTGTTTCGTTGGGGCAAAGTACTTTGGTTGTGTTGTGCAGGTTCCACGTTGGCGCCGGAATCACTGGTGTTGCGCCGCACTACATCTCGCCGCCATCAACCTTCAACGTGCTTCTTGACTCCTACTCGGTCCGATTAAACCTTGGTTTCTTACCGAGGGAAACTTGCCGCTGTGCGCATCACACCTTCCTCTTGGGGTTCCCAACGGACGTGCCAACCACACGCATCAAGCAAATTTCCGGCGCCGTTGCCGTGGGAGATCAAGACACGCTGCAAGGGGAGTCTCCACTTCTCAATCTCTTTACTTTGTTTTTGTCTTGCTTAGTTTTATTTACTACTTTGTTTGCTGCACTAAATTAAAATACAAAAAAATTAGTTGCTAGTTTTACTTTATTTGCTATCTTGTTTGCTATATCAAAAACACAAAAAAAATTAGTTTACTTGCATTTACTTTATTCATCATGTTTCCTTTTAATTTTACCACAAAAAACATACCGGTAGGACGTGGGTCTATAGTTGGGAGAAATAATATAGAAGAATTTTTCAATCATGTTAGTGCTATTGAAAATTTTGAAGATAGACACTTGGTAGACCTTGCGCCTACTTATGAAATTGCTGCTGCGCATTTAGTTCGCCTGTTGGAAACTAAATTTGTTAATCTTAATCCTATAATCCAACACATGTTTTTCACACTTGGTGATATGGAAGAGGGGAAAAGAAAGATTTTGTATTAGAAACCCTTCTTAGAGAATTTGGTGGTCTAGTAAGAGAAGCTAGAAAGGTGTTTGCTAAATTTAATATGCTTGGTTCTCCTACTAATTTTGTTAGTCTCCTTGAAAGGATGGATATGGATATAATAAGATACACTAATAATATTGATGATGGAGGGGAGATCAAAGCACCAATACCATGTAAGCTCTTAGCTATGAATGATGCATTAGAAAATAACTATGCTTGGCTAGTTCCCGAAAATTTGTTTGATGAGAGTAGCACGCCTAAGACTAATGAAAAGGGAGATGCTGAAACTTATGTATCCAATATACTATGCCTAGTTGAGAAAACTCCACACCCCGCTGAGAATGCATCACCCTTCGATAATACTTGATACACACTTTCTGCGCCTAGTTGAAAGGCGTTAAAGAAAAGCGCTTATGGGAGACAACCCATGTTTTTACCTACAGTACTTTGTTTTTATTTTGTGTCTTGGAAGTTGTTTTCTGCTGTAGCAACCTCTCCTTATCTTAGTTTTGTGTTTTGTTGTGCCAAGTTAAGCCGTTGATAGAAAAGTAAGTACTAGATTTGGATTACTGCATAGTTCCAGATTGCTTTGCTGTCACGAATCTGAGTCCAACTCCCTTTAGGTAGCTCAGAAAATTAAGCCAATTTACGTGCATGATCCTCAGATATGTACGCAACTTTCATTCAATTTGAGCATTTTCATTTGAGCAAGTCTGGTGCCATTTTAAAATTCGTCAATATGAACTGTTCTGTTTTGACAGATTCTGCCTTTTATTTTGCATTGCCTCTTTCGCTATGTTGGATTAATTTCTTTGATCCACTAATGTCCAGTAGCATTATGCAATGTCCAGAAGTGTTAAGAATGATTGTGTCACCTCTGAATATGTCAATTTATATTGTGCACTAACCCTCTAATGAGTTGTTTCGAGTTTGGTGTGGAGGAAGTTTTCAAGGATCAAGAGAGGAGTATGATGCAACATGATCAAGGAGAGTGAAAGCTCTAAGCTTGGGGATGCACCCGGTGGTTCACCCCTGCATATATCAAGAAGACTCAAGCGTCTAAGCTTGGGGATGCCCAAGGCATCCCCTTCTTCATCGACAACATTATCAGGTTCCTCCCCTGAAACTATATTTTTATTCCATCACATCTTATGTGCTTTTTCTTGGAGCGTCGGTTTGTTTTTGTTTTTTGTTTTGTTTGAATAAAATGGATCCTAGCATTCACTTTATGGGAGAGAGACATGCTCCGCTGTAGCATATGGACAAGTATGTCCTTGGTTTCTACTCATAGTATTCATGGCAAAGTTTCTCCTTCGTTAAATTGTTATATGGTTGGAATTGGAAAATGATACATGTAGTAATTGCTATAAATGTCTTGGGTAATGTGATACTTGGCAATTGTTGTGCTCATGATTAAGCTCTTGCATCATATGCTTTGCACCCATTAATGAAGAAATACATAGAGCATGCTAAAATTTGGTTTGCATATTTGGTTTCTCTAAGGTCTAGATAATTTCTAGTTTTGAGTTTGAACAACAAGGAAGACGGTGTAGAGTCTTATAATGTTTTCAATATGTCTTTTATGTGAGTTTTGCTGCACCGGTTCATCCTTGTGTTTGTTTCAAATAAGCCTTGCTAGCCTAAACCTTGTATCGAGAGGGAATACTTCTCATGCATCCAAAATACTTGAGCCAACCACTATGCCATTTGTGTCCACCATACCTACCTACTACATGGTATTTTCCGCCATTCCAAAGTAAATTGCTTGAGTGCTACCTTTAAAATTCCATCATTCACCTTTGCAATATATAGCTCATGGGACAAATAGCTTAAAAACTATTGTGGTATTGAATATGTAATTATGCACTTTATCTCTTATTAAGTTGCTTGTTGTGCGATAACCATGTTCACTGGGGACGCCATCAACTTTTTATTGTTGAATTTCATGTGAGTTGCTATGCATGTCCGTCTTGTCTGAAGTAAGAGAGATCTACCACCATATGGTTAAGCATGCATATGTTAGAGAAGAACATTGGGCCGCTAACTAAAGCCATGCTCCATGGTGGAAGTTTCAGTTTTGGACAACAATCCTCAAATCTCAAATGAGAAAATTATTAATTGTTGGTACATGCTTATGCATAAAAGAGGAGTCCATTATCTGTTGTCTATGTTGTCCCGGTATGGATGTCTAAGTTGAAGAATAATCAATAGCGAGAAATCCAATGCGAGCTTTCTCCTTAGACCTTTGTACAGGCGGCATAGAGGTACCCCTTTGTGACACTTGGTAAAAACAATGCATTGTGATGATCCGGTAGTCCAAGCTAATTAGGACAAGGTGCGGGCACTATTAGTACACTA
The DNA here is from genome assembly GCF_022539505.1 of Lolium rigidum. Lineage (NCBI taxonomy): Eukaryota > Viridiplantae > Streptophyta > Magnoliopsida > Poales > Poaceae > Lolium > Lolium rigidum. The sequence continues at coordinate 326,791,382 of NC_061510.1, forward strand.
TGCATGAGGCTTGCAACTTATAAGATATAATTTACATGATGCATATGCTTTATTACTACCGTTGACAAAATTGTTTCATGTTTTCAAAATCAAAGCTCCAGCACAAATATAGCAATCGATGCTTTTCCTCTATGGAGGACCATTCTTTTACTTTCAATGTTGAGTCAGTTCACCTATTTCTCTCCACCTCAAGAAGCAAACACTTGTGTGAACTGTGTATTGATTCCTACATACTTGCTTATTGCATTTATTATATTACTCTATGTTGACAATATCCATGAGATATACATGTTACAAGTTGAAAGCAACCGCTGAAACTTAATCTTCTTTTGTGTTGCTTCAATGCCTTTACTTTGAATTATTGCTTTATGAGTTAACTCTTATGCAAGACTTATTGATGCTTGTCTTGAAGTGCTATTCATGAAAAGTCTTTGCTATATGATTCACTTGTTTACTCATGTCATATACATTGTTTTGATCGCTGCATTCACTACATATGCTTTACAAATAGTATGATCAAGATTATGATGGCATGTCACTCCAGAAATTATCCGTGTTATCGTTTTACCTCGCTCGGGACGAGCAGAACTAAGCTTGGGGATGCTGATACGTCTCCGACGTATCGATAATTTCTTATGTTCCATGCCACATTATTGATGTTATCTACATGTTTTATGCACACTTTATGTCATATTCGTGCATTTTCCGGAACTAACCTATTAACAAGATGCCGAAGTGCCGATTGCTGTTTTCTCGCTGTTTTTGGTTTCAGAAATCCTAGTAAGGAAATATTCTCGGAATTGGACGAAATCAAAGCCCAGGGGCCTATTTTCTCATGAAGCTTCCGAAGTCCGAAGGAGAGACGAAGAGGGGCCACGGAGGGCCACACCCTAGAGCGGCGCGGCCCCCCTTGGCCGCGCGGCCTCGTGGTGTGGGGCCCCCGTGCCGCCTCTTGACCTGCCCTTCCGCCTATAAAAAGTCTCCGTGACAAAACCCCCAGTACCGAGAGCCACGATACGGAAAACCTTCCAGAGACGCCGCCAACGCCGATCCCATCTCGGGGGATCCAGGAGATCGCCTCCGGCACCCTGCCGGAGAGGGGAATCATCTCCCGGAGGACTCTACGCCGCCATGGTCGCCTCCGGTGTGATGTGTGAGTAGTCTACCCCTGGACTATGGGTCCATAGCAGTAGCTAGATGGTTGTCTTCTCCCCATTGTGCTATCATTGTCGGATCTTGTGAGCTGCCTAACATGATCAAGATCATCTATCTGTAATTCTATATGTTGCGTTTGTTGGGATCCGATGAATAGAGAATACTTGTTATGTTGATTATCAAAGTTATGCTATGTGTTGTTTATGATCTTGCATGCTCTCCATTACTAGTAGATACTCTGGCCAAGTTTTTGCTATTAACTCCAAGAGGGAGTACTTATGCTCGATAGTGGGTTCATGCTCGCATTGACACCGGGACAAGTGACGGAAAGTTCTAAGGTTGTGTTGTGCTGTTGCCACTAGGGATAAAACATTAGTGCTATGTTCAAGGATGTAGTCACTAGTTACATTACGCACCATACTTAATGCAATTGTCTGTTGTTAGCAACTTAATACTGGAAGGGGTTCGGATGATAACCTCGAAGGTGGACTTTTTAGGCATAGATGCAGTTGGATGACGGTCTATGTACTTTGTCGTAATGCCCAATTAAATCTCACTATACTCATCATGATATGTATGTGCATGGTCATGCTCTCTTTATTTGTCAATTGCCCAACTGTAATTTGTTCACCCAACATGCTGTTCGTCTTATGGGAGAGACACCTCTAGTGAACTGTGGACCCCGGTCCAATTCTCTTTACTGAAATACAATCTACTGCAATACTTGTTCTACTCGTTTTCCGCAAACAATCATCTTCCACACAATACGGTTAATTCTTTGTTACAGCAAGCCGGTGAGATTGACAACCTCACTGTTTCGTTGGGGCAAAGTACTTTGGTTGTGTTGTGCAGGTTCCACGTTGGCGCCGGAATCACTGGTGTTGCGCCGCACTACATCTCGCCGCCATCAACCTTCAACGTGCTTCTTGACTCCTACTGGTCCGATTAAACCTTGGTTTCTTACTGAGGGAAACTTGCCGCTGTGCGCATCACACCTTCCTCTTGGGGTTCCCAACGGACGTGCCAACCACACGCATCATTGTGTTGATTCAGTTGTTTCTGAAAGTGGCCTATTTTTTGGGTAGTGACATGGTGTTTGGAATATTACATTGAAATTGTGTCAATGAAAAACTGTAGGTGAGGTAGTAAATTAGCGGGTGGTTGAGTTTAGAGATAACAAAAGTATGAGAATGTGTGGAATAGTATGAAAACTTTTTGATGGATAGCAATACTAAAGAAAAAAGTTCTTACATCGAGAGGCGACTTGGATTTTTTTCAACAAATTTGGATAAATGTTGGATGGAAATCGAATCGCCCGACTGCCTAATACAATAGAGGTAATAGTTTAAGACCATACTTGGATTGATAAATGTAATTAATATTTTGTTGCTTAAACGATTATCTTCAAGCTGGTTGATAGAGAAATCTGATATAGTGTGCATTGAAATCATGTGCATAAAAGTCTGATCCTAAGAACAGAGTAAACAACCATGCATTAGAAATACACATACGTTAAGTCTGGTAACACAATAACTCGTACTGCACATTGATCATCATACTATAATGGGTTATATATTGGTAGTTCCACATGGCAATACAGAAAAACCATTACATACATATACAAAACTTGGGCAATAGCATGGATTGTTATACTTATAAACAAAAAAAGATCTCAGGCTAGTATAGAACAATAGTATCTATTTTGATGCAAGATTGGGGTGTACTATACGGCATTGAGGTGTGTTATACGGCATTGACGTGTGATCAAACCCTATGACATATGAAAATTGGCTTTCTAACAAACTTATATCACCTCAGAATGAGAAATGGACATAGATTGATGAATTTATCAAAGGGTAGCGTACATCGTAAGATATTGTTTCTTTGCAAGAGAATAACACAACTGCCAGCCTAGAATAAATATGGGTAATCCACTAACAGTGAATAAATCTAGGTTCATTTTTCATTGTTAGTTATATGAACTGATTTTAAGAGCAACCAACCAAACAAAACCATAAGCTGTAGAGGAAGATCCCACATATTATTTTGCGATTTTTACCACCCACGAGTTCATATTACCAAATTTTGGGACAAACTCAAGCTTACATATCCGAGAGGGGGTATTGGTCAGTACTCAGTACCCACCATACACCTACTAAAGCATTAAGCAGAAAATATTGACAACACACATACATATATATCCAGCTTTGCAATGAACAACGGAGCATGCTCCAACAGTTTTCATGAGACATTAAGAGGCCAAGATGCGACCAAAGGAAAGCACGCCATGGCGTAAATTAATACAAGAGACCATTTTTTCAGTACCATAATTTCTAAGAGCATTTTGTTAGTGAGAATGGGCATATGTGGGCACGTGGGCACACTTTTCAGATCCAAGAAATTGCATATACCCAAGACTGAAAATTACCTAAACTTACATATAATGTGCATATCTCGTGCACATCTATCAGCACTTATGTCACTGTGTATTGGCAATTACATCGGGATGCACACTGTACTTCCACATATTTATTAACCTAAAAATTGTCTTAACTCTTGGAAGTGTGAACACACAATACTAAGGAAGAAAAGTGCCTTATATAAGCATCTCTAAAGACCCATAGATCATAAGTCGAATATTTGACATCTATAAAGCTTCAGGAGACCTACACCTCACTAAGCCTCGAGTGAGGTGCTAAAAGCATGTATTATAGCCGTTGTATAATAGCTTTTGATTGTGATACGAAGAAACTACAATACAACTGACACCGTTTGGTGACACCACATAGCACAAGAGTTCTTTGGTCTTAGCTGAAAAAGTAAGTCAACTTTTCTATCTGAGAGATCTGCTATCTGATACCAAGGAAACATAAACAACAAGTTCAGTACATAAATGATCATCTTAGGATGTGATGAAATTAAAAATGATTATGTCATCATTGTATGAACCCCTAGGACTCTAACATGGCACCTAATAATTTTTCAGTACTAACAGTAATAGGAAGTGCATTATCTTGTCAAATAAACAATATTTCAGTAAAATAAGATCAAAAGGTCAAATAAAAATTTACTGGCAAATCCAAGTCTGGCTAGAAAATTCAACAAACCATCTACTTACACATCAACAGTACAGAATTTTCGAAGAGAGACAAATAGGCGTAAAAATGAACATAGTAACTACCTCTGTATCAGTCCCTTTTTTGCACATCAATATTGTACTCTAATCATGATGTTGATGTGATTGCCATCTGTCATAGAGATTTCTTGAATTTTAGCATGTGTGTTCTCAACACCCAATTTTTTACCAGTAGAACCACCTTCATCCATGGAATCCATAATGCCATGATATGTTTCAGAACGAAGAGCCGTAGAAGAAGAAGTAGAAGGCACATCTGCCGTAGTAGTAGAAGAAGACTCCTTCAGGGGAGAAGGCCAGTCGTTAAATCGAGGCAACAATACTTTCCCACGAAGGCAACAACCAGAGAAGACTGGCAGGCGTCCCTTGCTGACATAAGATCTTTTACATCGCTCAAGATAACAGAATAAGGCACCACACTTCTCACACTTGTACGCAGGAGGACCATAGAAGGAGCGCCTAGCTGAGAGAGCTCGAAAAGAATAAGCAAAAAACAATTAGTAAGAGCAGCAACGAAAAAAGGAAGGCAAAAAGAGAAAATACACCTGGAACGTAAGGCCTAACCTTTAACCAAGCAATAGGGTTCGCAGAAAAAGGTGGTCCATGGAGAGGAACTGCAAGAAACGGAAACAGCGGTTAGAAATCCATGAAATCCCAAAACAACGGATGTCTGCGAGCAATTTTTTATTTTTAAGCAAATACAACTTTCTAAGAATACATTGTGATTAAATAATCTGAGCCAGCTCACTGCAGCAGAAAGCTGCAGGTTTAATAATATCTCAGTATGCAAGAGAACAGCAGTATTTTCTTAGTAATTGAAAAAAGAACAAAGAGATTTTTTATGGAACAAAGATCTTGGAAAAAAAAGAAACTTCTTCGAATGTACGGCTGGCTGTGACAAAGAAATTTATTCAAATCGGTACTGCTGACTGCTCCTATGCTATGGTTTAGCAGTAAGCAGCGGTAGTAGTAAACCTAGGCCAAAAACATGATGTTACTTCTTATCGTTGAACCGTAAGCAATGGTGACTACCGCTATGTTAGGCTGGTGAACGACATGCAAAAATGGTCTCCAACATGTCGCAGCGTATGGCGTGGTTTAAAAAAACTGATGAACTATATAGCAATTGCAAAACGGTAAAAAACAATGAACCGAGACCTAACAACGGCAGCAGATACACGAACAATGGTTAGCAATAGGGAGCGTTCGAAAGTGAACCAAGTGAGACACCTAAACATGCGTGCCACGAAATTCATAAACATTACTTCACAAAATAGTAAAAACTAAACAGACACAGAACAGGCTTAGCAATTAGCAGTACTGCGAAGCACCAATACTGAAGTACCTTCTGGGTATACGATAATACACTTCAGTATTTACCTACCTCTCTTTGTAAGATAGGTTGACGATAAACTTAAAGTAAATATATGTAGATAACAGGTTAGCAAGTTCAAAAACATCACAAACCTCTAGCTCTTTTCCGCTGGAAAGCATGAATGATCATTCTTTTCCCTGGGATTTGAAAACGCAGACTGTAGCCTGGACAAAGGGCGAAGGAAGCACTGCAACACAAAATTCAGAGAAGAAAGCAAACCGGATAGCGTACGCACAGTAGAAAAGAACAACATGAGAACAAAGGATGTGCACAGACCAGAAGGCGTCAGGTAGCCTGTCAGGGAAGAACAGGCGGGGCCGAACATAAACGGCACATCCGGCATCAGTACTGCCTGAAGGGCAGAATCTACAGCACACCAGGCGAAGAGGTAGGCCGAACTGAAGGCAGCCTAGCAGGGAAGGAAGCAGGCGGCAATGGAGCAGGCCCTGAGGGCAGAGTACGAAACATCAGAGGAGAAGACACGGGCATGGGCACCCTCGCGGAAGAATCCCCTGGTGAAAAGATATATTAATAACGGAACTAAGATTTGGCGAAACGAAAACTAAGATGTAGCGAACAGAGAACGCACCATCTGATAAAAGAGGACGCTTTCCCATTCTAATTTCTCGACGGCGGCCCAATCAGAAGAGGATGCAGACGAATCCAGCGTCACATGATCTACATATTCCAAAATAAAATGCATAAATAACAGAGGAATCAACAGAGGAACAACACAGAAATCAACAGAGAAAAACACGAAGGTAGAAGCAACATTAAAGACTAATAGCACAAGAAGAAGAAGAACCTGTGACAGCGGCAGGCGCCATCGGAATCCGACCAGCAGTTTCGGCACACTCGGGCCGCGGCGGGCGCCGGCGCGCACGAACACGGCCGCCCCGTGGTGAAAGCACAGCATGGGGTCTGCCACGAACAGCCGCCCCACCACCGCGACACCCACCAGCAGCCAAATTACCTATTGTAGTAGGCAGTCGGGCGGACGAATCCAGTGACAAATTACCTACAGGCAATCAATTATCAGCACTTTAATCCGAAACAAAATGAGAGGAATCAAATCAACAGCACCGGGCGATTCGAACCGAAAAACAGATAAATACCAGAGGAAAAAAGATCTGGCCTAGTAACCGGTGCACTGGAAAGATCACATGCCGCAGCAGATACAGGAGAGGACGAAGGGGACTGGCGGCGGCGTGCAGCACGTCGGCATGTGCGCCGCGGCAACCGAGGAGCAAGTCGGCCGCGAACAGCAAGCCGACCACCGCGGCGGCCAGGAACAGCGGGCAACCCCCCATGGACCGCCTCTCCATGAGAACGAACAGAAGCAGAAGGAGAATGACCAGGCCCTCCATTGGCAGGCGAGACGAACGGGTGCGACGGCGGACGGACCATCCGAAAGAAACGGAAACGGAGAAGAAAGGCGAAAATCATGGCGGAGCACAAAAGGAAACACAGCGCTGCTGCAGCACTAATCGAGGAGCCCCAGCGTAACAGCGGTAGGAGACATGCGGGACCCACGGTAACAGAACAAAAAATAGTAGGCACACACAGAACGGACGCAGAAATATAGAAACAGACAGAGACCAAACGAAAAAGAAATGCAAGACAGCCCTAGACGTGCACACGAAATAAACTGGATGCAACATACCACACGTGTCAACCAATGGCTTAATCAACAAAGTAAACCAAAATTCTGAGAAAAATCGGATTTGTTAAGGTTTAGTATAGTAGTTATGATTCCGGAGATAACAATACTTGTCACGTTCCAGATCATTTAACGTACCAACAAATTCCCGTAGCCATTCTCTAATGGACGGGCCGATCGAGAGTTTGTAAGATAGCGCTTATGCTCCGGATTGCTGCAATTCAGGCTGCAATGGCTTGACGTCTGCTTCTGCATTTAGACACTGATCAGTATGTCCCCAGGCTCATAAAACCTGCATCGAAATTCAGTTTGATGCACCCTCGAGCCGGCTTAGCGCATGTTTCTGTGGGTTATTTTCTTTTTCTAGCAAGGATTTCTTGCTGGTAGGAAGCGCTCGTTATCCCTTCACGTCCGCCAGCTGCTTGATTTCTCTAGTATCCTGAGTAGAATCCGGGTAGGTTTGCAAGGAAGAGAGAGGAGTCCTCCACCACATAAAGAACATCGCACGCATGCTCTCGTTCACTTGGCTTAGCAGAATTTTGAGCCCAATTGTTCCTCTATAGTGAAACACATAATATGCCGGAAAATCCCACTCTTTTGTCATATTTTCTCTCGGTGCTCTGCTGACTGCTGTTAGAACACGTGTACATGTAGAAGTTAGAGATAGACTATGACTGTAGGGAAATCCAATTCGGCTCACGGGTGCATATGAATTCGTTGTGTGAAAATATATTTTAAAGTGTCAAAAATTCTAAAATAAATGTTTGCATGTATATCTAGACGTTCTATGTTCGCACACAAGTTTTTGAGAAAAAAGAATATTTTTTCTGTCTCGTGTAAAAAATGATAAATTTTGATGCTCCAACAGACTGACATTTTCTTATCTTTTTTATACATGCCACATAAAATATTTTTTTCCACGAAAACTTGTGTACGGACATAAAATGTCAGCATGTACACCTGCAATTTTATTTCAAATTTTTTGACATTTTTAAATTCAGTTTTTAATTATTTTTAATAATAGATGCATATGCACCTATGAGCCAAAACGCCATCTCCTGACTGTAGAGCTTTTTATACTTCAAGTTTACCTCCTCTTTTATACCTTTATATATATACCCCATAAAGCCTATGAAAAATGGAAATACAAGAAGTAAAATATTGGTTTCGGTATTTTCTACATAGTATGAGAGTGGTTAGTCTCAGGTGCTTATCCTAATTTTTTCACCACTTCCACATCGTGCCGCTCCAGGGGAGATTAATCTCCTCTCCCTGAGACAAGGCAACCGGTTTAATTAAATATCAATCAATTCTTTATGTTAGATTAGATCTAAATTTCGAATTTCCAAATCTATAGGTTAACCTATTAATAAAATCCCTAAAATATGCAAGATCTCTTCCTACTCCAGCAAAATTGGTGCAGAATCATCCTTAGACACGGTGGCGCGGGGCTCGCCCAGTGCAATCCATATACGGAGCTGACTCAGGTTCGGAATCATCACCACACGCACAGGACTCCGATCTGCAGCGCTGCACCGACTCCAACTTCGTGTGATGCGCCTCCTGACGATCTCTGATGAAAATCGGTGCAAGATCTTCCACGATTCCAATCGCAGCAGCTTCATCGCCTGCACAAGGTACAAGGTCGGTCGTGTGAGTAGACCTCCTGCTCGTACAGCGGCGACCATAATCTTTGGCAACGCACACACTCCACCAAGCAGACCGAGGATATGCACAGGGAGGTGACACGTGCTGGCACAACGTCCGTCCAAACGCCACAGCAACACACTGCACTTCCTTCATTTCAAAATAAGTGTCAATTTTAAAATAAGTGTGATAGATTTATCTAGATTTACATATATCTGTATAAAAATATCTAAATACATATGGATCTAGCCAAATCTAAGATATTTGTTTAAAAATAAAAAAATACGATCAAGGAACCAAGAAAAAGTCGATCGTCAGATGCATCCAAAGTTCCAATAAACACATGCACCACGGCGTCATGCAGCAGATGCAATCTGACACAATGCTCTTATGATCCTATTTCCACGCATCTCCACAACCACGCTAGCACGATATCCAGCCGGGCCGCACATCATGCGCCTCCACCGTATCAAGCCGTTTATGTCGAGCCGACCTAAAGGAACATAGATGTACCACCAAGTCAACCATACGAGCCCCAAATCATCGGCGAGTAGAAGTGATACCATCATCCACACGCCAGGCCAATGTGGAATGAGACGATGAAATTCATCACCGAATTCTCACGAGCAAGGCATCAACATCATCGTCACCCGCGAAGGACACCTTTAAGAGACACACCATCGTTTAAATGCGTGCTGCTTCGACATCGTCGACACATCATCGACAAGGTCTACCTCAAGGCGGTCTTCATCGACATCTTTGTTAACACACCGTCGCCGCCACACTATATCGTCCATGTTGGAAATACTTCTCAAGCGCTCACTACTGCAAGGCGACTTGATACTGACAACGACGCCGACTACGTTCGATGGCTCCTCAACTTGTGATGACCCGTTTGAGGGTGGACATGGTTCTCGCAAAACTAATGTGGGCTCGGTGGCACTAGTAGAAAAATGGTCTTTTGCACCGGTTCGAAAGGCTCATATTCACCGGATTGTGAACCGGTGCAAGCCGTCCGGTGCAAAAGACCCCACCTTTTGCACCGGTTCAGTTACAAACCGGTGCAAAAGGGTGCACCACGTGGCGGACACCGGGCGTCCGAGCGGGAGGACCTTTTGCACCGGTTCGTAATACGAACCGGTGTAAAAGGGTCTGCCGCGGCAGAAAAATCCCCAAAACGCTGCCGCGGCAGAAAAATGCCCGTAAATTTTTTTTCGAATTATTTTCCACTCCCTCATTTTTTCCTTTTTTTCAGAATTTCTAATATTTTAGTTATTTCACAAGTTTAGTCTCTAACTACCCTTATCTCTAGTCCAATTACTTACTCGTGCTCAAACTTCCCGCTCGGTCACCCATCCTCCCACTACTCTAGCACTAGCACGTTTAACTTCCAAGTTCCTTTCCATCCCGCATCCAAGTGCTTTGCGCGTATGTATGTGATAATAGTATCATATCAATCCTATTAACATGTGGGTCGATGTCATATTTCTTTATTGTTCGAATTTCAAATAACTATTTTAATAAACAAAAGTAATGTTGTAATAGTAATCTTGAATAAATAAGTAAACATTAACTTTATAATTTGTATTATTTTTAATTATTATCAATTTTTTTAATTTTTAATTTTTTTTTGCCAAACCTAAAACCTGAAAATTTGAAAATCTTATAATTTGCTAAAAGTAATAGTAATCTTTATGCAGGATGCAATTATTAATTTTAATTTTTAAAAAATAAAAAAATATATAAAATCCTAAATTTCTGAAAAAAAACTAAAATCTTCCTGCTTTCATATTTTCATTTGGAATTTTGAGAATCTAAAAATTAGCTAACCGGGTAAACCCTGGTGAATTCGGATGTAACTTTTTCCCAGGATTTTTTTGATATATTATACGTTTTTTTTTCGACGTCGTATGCAAAAGTTGTTGCGGTTTTACCATTTTTTAAACATTTTTTTGCAAAAAAAGTGAAAATTCAAATTTGTTAATTTTCCCTAATAGTAGATTGCATAACATACATGAATCTCAAAAGATTTTATTTTTTGAATTTTCTATCATTTTCTTTTCTATTTTACAGCGTTAAAAAAGGCGATCGGGGGGGTGGAGGTGCGTGGGGAGCAGAAAAACCTTTTGCACCGGTTCGTGTTACGAACCGGTGCTAAAGGTTAGACCTTTTGCACCGGTTCGTAACACGAACCGGTGCAAAAGGGTTCGTGTCAGCCGCGAACCCTTTTGCACCGGTTCGTGTTACGAACCGGTGCAAAAGGTCCCGTACGAACCGGTGCAAAAGGTCCCTGGACGTCCAGACCGCACGAACCGGTGCTAATGACCTCTTTAGCACCGGTTCGTGCCAAATCCGGTGCAAAAGCTATTTTGAGAAAGGTGCAAAAGCCCTTGTTTCTACTAGTGTGGGCTTCTTCTTGTCTTGGCAAAACTGGTAGTCTCATTGTTCTAACACCTACAAGATGCCTAATACGGTACCCCTCAAGGTGAGAAATATCGCCCCGATGGTACCTTTTAAGGTGCAACATGTTGGTTCCGAAATGCACCCTCTCACATTCTCAACGTGCCTCTTCCACGGCTGAGATTCGTCTAAGAGAAAAAAATCATACTACAAAATTTGCACCACGCGACGGTTGCAGCTGCACCGGTTACGACGAGCAGACAAAGGCAAACCACCAGCCGGAGAATCGGCGGAAGAAGTCGCAGCCCATGCAAGGCAATCCAAAGAAGCCACAATGGCTGGACATGAAAAATCAGAAGCTGCAAAGCGGTCGGAGCGGCCAGGTCCACACCCGACACGGCATGGAGAACTACCCCACACTCCAGGCATAGCAAGAGAAGAACCAACATGGCCAGCAGACGGCAGAAGAGTAACATTCTTAAGTCGACAACAACAATTGGCCTCGCCAGCGGCCGAAAGGACCGTGTGCACAGTGCAATCATACTAAAACCTGCAGGAAGAAAATGCACACATTTCAAAACGAAGGGAACATAACCATAAACCAGAGGATCGTAAACTAACAGCATGTGAACCTAAAATAAGAAGAAAACATGAATCAGAACTGACATAAGCTATACCTATGCTTGACAGTCTGACAGAAGATGCTCAAACAACCTGGTAGATGACTCTGTTCTTGTTATTCCACATGGACTGAAAAGTGAATCACTTAAACTGGTTGGTCCTCAAATCAAGAAGCATCTGCTAGCAAGACCAGAAGGTCAGGACATACTATATGTAGTATACAAAATACGGTGAAAGGGGATACATAACATGAAGTCACTATTAGTGAACATCAATTGTATCTCCTGTCCATCATTGCCTAGCCAAATTTACTTCAACATGCAATTCACTCCCAAGAGATCTAGCTTGATGAAATTATGCATGTAACATCAATATTTTGGACAGGGTAGTACATGAAACAATTTGAGTTCAAATTATCTGAAACCGTGTGCTAGAAGTTATACCATGCATTCTGTTCTAATTAGCAGTCAAGCTATTGGTGCATGTGCTGGAAATTATACCTTAGATCGATAAGGTGAATATTTACTCTTGGGTCTTCGATTTTTTTATGGTATGATATTTGTCAGCACATCCACTAAACCAACATCTTGTGACATATGAAAAAATTATTCTGTTAATATATTAGATACAGAGAATTGGCACTTGGCAGTCAAAGGGGCAAAATCATAACAGGATGGAATGAATATTATAAGTAGCATGCGAGGTAAACATAATACCAGATAGAAGAGTGATGTCTACTGCAAGTGCTTGGAGGATCTTAAATGGTTTTGCCTTGTCTGCAAGTAGAGGGAAGTTATTAGGACGTGGGATAATTTATTGGATATTTTAGTGTGTCATTCTGAACAGAAGAAGAAGAAAAGAAAATTCATGCATTTTGAGTAACTATGAGTCTGCAAAATACCATGCACAAAAGTAAAATTTAGGAAACTCACATGTAACTCAAGTACTGTAAATTTATAGTGTCCATGGAGTCTGATAACTCACCTTATGTGTATGGAGAGAGGACCAAGTGATAAGGGGTTGCCCGATCTTCTCAGTAAGCACGGTGGTGATGATGATCACGGGATGAACACAACGGAGATACTTGATGATGAAGTGGAAGATAACTTGTATGACACAACGAGATCTCTCGATTGGTCCCTATCGCCAATGCAACAGCTCTCAACCCTGCAAGATATTCGCAACTCCATACACTTGCGCACATAGCCACCGACCACGAAGCGGTAAGTTGCAACCGTCTAATTCCCAATGGAACAGCAGATCACACAAGACTTTGCAGGGTATACACCAATATCAATGCAATATGGTGTATGAATTCGATAGAGTTGCAAAGCAATCAACTATGAACTAGGGTTTATCTTAAACGTGGTCTAAACCTAATTTCGGAGCGTCCTGGGCACTTATATAGGGGGTTCAGGACGATCAGGGTTCGAGAAAATACAAGAATAACCGACCCAGATCAGAATCTGGTCGAGACAGACTCGGACACGGCCGGCTCAGGAGCCGGCCGACCGGGTCTGGGACCGGGTCTGGCCGGTTGAAACCGGTCCTGGCGCCGGGTGGTGACCGGGCTAGACGTCGGGGCATTCTGGATGGTGCCCGGTTGGCACCGGCTGGGGGTCCAGTTGGCGCCGGGCTCGGCCGGTCGGGCGCCTGGTTGGACCGGGTCTGGGACCGGGCGCGCCGGCGTGGCAGCTGGTCTGGCCGGGCCTGGGGCCGGCCTGGACTTCTTCTTCTTCCCTCGCACATGCCTCCCTCTCCTCCCTCGCGCGTCCATGGGATGTCTTCATGTCCAGCTCCATGTCCAGCTTCTTGTCCAGCTGCTCCTCTCCTCCTCGTGTGATGCTTGCTCCCTCTTCGTACCTGATCATGCATAAGTAATAGGACTTAGGCAGTATAAAGTTCTCATCGATCAAAGTATCACTTAGGAACAAATTCACCTGTTGTTTAAGTAGCTTCGCACGAGCTCGTGTCATTGGTCCAATCCTGACTTGAGCTTCACAACAGCATCATCTTCATCTTGCAATGACGGAGGTAGTAGTGTAGTAGGGATGTCCTCATAATCTCCCCCACTTCAAAAGGCGTCGACCTCGACGCTCCAAGGTCTTCTCCGTCATATGGTGTCAAATCAGCCATATTGAAAGAATTGGTGGCACCAAACTCATCAATTGGAAGATCTATAGAGAGTAAGCATTATCATTGATCTTGGCAAGCACTTTGTAAGGACCAGCACCACGAGGAAGTAACTTGGACTTTCGTAGCTTCGGGAACCTATCCTTGCGAAAATGTACCCATACCATATCACCAGGCTTGAACAATATTGATACGTCCAAAACGTATCTACTTTCCCGAACACTTTTGCTATTGTTTTGCCTCTAATTTGTGTATTTTGGATACAACTAACACGGACTAATGCTGTTTCCAGCAGAATTGCCCTGGTGTCTTATTTTCGTGCAGAAAATCAACTTTCAGGAAAATCCCCGGAAATAATTGCGAAGGGCCTATTTTTACAGAAGACACACGGAGCCAGAAGGGCAGGCCAGGGGGAGGCCCACGACCTCCACACCATAGGCAGGCGCGGCCAAGGAGGGGGGCGCGCCGCCATATGGTGGGGCCGCCTCGGCCAGCCCCCGATGCTCCCCTCTGGACTACTTAAAGCCCTCGACCTAAAAACGCGAGGGGGTTCGACCATATTTCCAGAAGACATCCAGAACTCCGCCGCCATCGCGAAACTCCGTCTCGGGACCAGAAACTCCGTTCTGGCACCCTGCCGGGACGGGGAATTGGAGGAGATCATCGCTATCATCACCACCGACGCCTCTCCATCGACCATCCATGCTTCCCCCATCCATGTGTGAGTAATTCCCCGCTGTAGGCTGAAGGGGATGGTAGGGATTGGATGAGATTGTTCATGTAATAGTCATAAGATTGTTAGGGCATAGTGCCTAGTATCCGTTGTTGGTACTTTTATGATATTGTTGCAACTTGTTATGCTTAATGCTTGTCACTAGGGCCCGAGTGCCATGATTTCAGATCTGAACATGTTATTGATTCATGATGATATTCATTGTTTTATGATCTTACCTGCAAGTTGTATACACATATTGCTGTCCGGAACCCAAGGCCCCAAAGTGACAGAAATTGGGACAACCGGAGGGGAAGACTGTGATATGAGGATCACATGTGTTCACGGAGTGTTAATGCTTTGCTCCGGTACTCTATTAAAAGGAGTAACTTAATTACCAGTAGTTTCCCTAGAGGTCCGGCTGCCACCGGCTGGTAGGACAAAAGATGTTGTGCAAGTTTCTCATTGCGAGCACGTACGACTTTATACGGAACACATGCCTATGGTTGTTTAGCACTTGGATACTGTTTTATTACTATCTGTAAAATGCCCTGCCTTGATTGTTACATTAGTTCTCTTATCCATGCAGCACCCGTTCATCCATCCCTATGCCTACAGTATTTTAATCCTGCTGTTTACTATAATCACTACTGATGTCTTTATTACACTGCTGCTTATATTTCACTACTGCTACTTCTATAAAACTGTTGTTACTGATAAACTCTTGCGAGCAAGTCTGTTTCCAGGTGCAGCTGAATTGACAACTCCGCTGTTAAGACTTACAAATATTCTTTGGCTCCCCTTGTGTCGAATCAATAAATTGGGTTTTACTTCCCTCGAAGACTGTTGCGATCCCCTATACTTGTGGGTCATCAAGACTATTTTCTGGCGCCGTTACCGGGGAGCATAGCTTTATTTGCAAGTTCACCTGGATTGATATTGTTCGCTGCAAATCCTCCATCATGGGTAAACCTCGCGATACTAAAGTCGCCATATTACCATCCACTACAAGAAAATGTACAACTCTGAGTACCTCTGCTGCTCTTGATTCACCATCTGTGATGAGTCAACTTGTTTCACCACCACAAGCTTCACATGTTGGTACTTTTGTTGAAACTGAAAATTCCTCTAATAATTTTGATGATGCTTCTACTGTGCTTGATGATAATGGTTCATTAGGTCCTTTTCTAGATGCTACAATTGCTAGGTCTAGACAAATTGAAAATACTGAAATTCCTAATGAAAACACTGTTACACCTGTTAATTCACCTGAGTCTGTTGAATATACTCTAGCGATGATCTTGATGAAGATTATGTGGAACTTGATGATGATTTTATTGATAAATTTAATGCTACTACTGATGCAAGTAACATTAAAAAGCTTCTTGCACAACGTGCTATTAGATATAAACTGTCTCCTGATCCTAAATTTGCCACATCTCCTATAAATATTAAGGATAAAGATTATGATTTTTATCTTGATTTATCTCATATATCTATTGTTGAGAAAACACCTTTTTGTGGTACTGATACGTCTCCAACGTATCTATAATTTCTTATGTTCCATGCTAGTTTTATGACAATACCTACATGTTTTGTTCACACTTTATGTCATATTTATGTATTTTCCGGAACTAACCTATTGACAAGATGCCGAAGGGCCAGTTCCTGTTTTCTGCTGTTTTTGGTTTCAGAAATCCTAGTAAGGAAATATTCTCGGAATCGGACGAAATCAATGCCTAGCATCCTATTTTTCCACGAAGCTTGCAGAACACCCGAGAGCCAGCAGAGGAGGGCCACAGGGCCACCAGATGATAGTGTATGATAACGTTGCATAGAAAACAAAAATTTTCCTACGGCAAACACGCAATCCAAGCCAAGATGCAATCTAGAAGACGGTAGCAACGAGGGGGTATCGAGTCTCACCCTTGAAGAGATTCCAAAGCCTACAAGAGGAGGCTCTTGTTGCTGCGGTAGACGATCACTTGCCGCTTGCAAAAGCGCGTAGAAGATCTTGATCACGATCGGTTCCGGCGCCACGAACGGGCAGCACCTCCGTACTCGGTCACACGTTCGGTTGTTGATGAAGACGACGTCCACCTCCCCGTTCCAGCGGGCAGCGGAAGTAGTAGCTCCTCTTGAATCCGACAGCACGACGGCGTGGTGTCGGTGGCGGTGTAGAAATCCGGCGGAGCTTCGCTAAGCTACGCGGGCAATATGAAGTGGAGGAGCAAAGCTAGGGTTTGGGAGGGGGTGGCCGGCCACTCAAGGGGGGCGGCCAAGCTATGGTCTTGGGTTGGCCGGCCCCCTCCCTTGGCCCCTCATTATATAGGTGGATCCCAAGTGTTGGTGTCCAAGTCTTCGAATAAGACCCGAAACCAAAACCTTCCATAGGAGGGGGAAACCTAGCCCAACTAGGACTCCCACCCAAAGGTGGGATTCCCACCTCCCATGTGGGGGGGTGGCCGGCCCCCTATGGTGGAGTCCACTTGGGACTCCACCCCATCTAGGGCTGGCCGGCCATGGAGGTGGAGTCCCTTGTGGACTCCACCTTCCTTGGTGGTTTCTTCCGGACTTTTCTAGAACCTTCTAGAACCTTCCATAGAACCTTCCGCGACATTTTATTTCACATAAAATGACATCCTATATATGAATCTTATTCTCCGGACCATTCCGGAACTCCTCGTGATGTCCGGGATCTCATCCGGGACTCCGAACAAATATTCGAACTCCATTCCATAATTCAAGTGCTACTATTTCAACATCCAACTTTAAGTGTGTCACCCTACGGTTCGAGAACTATGCGGACATGGTTGAGTACTCACTCCGACCAATAACCAATAGCGGGATCTGGAGATCCATAATGGCTCCCACATATTCAACGATGACTTTAGTGATCGAATGAACCATACACATATATTACCAATTCCCTTTGTCTCGCGATATTTTACTTGTCCGAGGTTTGATCTTCGGTATCACTCTATACCTTGTTCAACCTCGTCTCACGACAAGTACTCTTTACTCGTACCGTGGTATGTGGTCTCTTATGAACTCATTCATATGCTTGCAAGACATTAGACGACATTCCACCGAGAGGGCCCAGAGTATATCTATCCGTCATCGGGATGGACAAATCCCACTGTTGATCCATATGCCTCAACTCATACTTTCCGGATACTTAATCCCACCTTTATAGCCACCCATTTACGCAGCGGTGTTTGGTGTAATCAAAGTACCTTTCCGGTATAAATGATTTACATGATCTCATGGTCATAAGGACTAGGTAACTATGTATCGAAAGCTTATAGCAAATAACTTAATGACGAGATCTTATGCTACGCTTAATTGGTTGTGTCCATTATATCATTCACACAATGACATAACCTTGTTATTAATAACATCCAATGTTCATGATTATGAAACTAATCATCCATTAATCAACAAGCTAGTTTAAGAGGCATACTAGGGACTTCTTGTTTGTCTACATATCACACATGTACTAATGTTTCGGTTAATACAATTCTAGCATGATATATAAAAATTTATCATAAACATAAAGATATAAATAATAACCACTTTATTATTGCCTCTAGGGCATATCTCCTTCAGTCTCCCACTTGCACTAGAGTCAATAATCTAGATTACATTGTAATGTACCTAACACCCATGGCATTCTGGTGTTGGTCATACTTTGCCCTAGGGAGAGCTTTAGTCAACGGTTCTGACACACTCAAAAACGTATGTATTTTGCAATTCATTTGCGTCTTCACGCATCACTCATTTTCCAAATGAGTCGGCATTAAATATGTTTGGTCTTCTGGTGGAACCTTAATTCCGCGGTCTGAAATATGTCACTAATATTGTCATACACAATATAGCTTCAAAGTTCTGACACTATCGGAACTACACCAAGTTCTCAAAGAACCTCTTGACTTTAACATCCTCAGTCATTGTCAAAACAATGACATATTCTGCCTTCGTTTGTAGAATCCGTCACAATATTTAGAACTCTTCTAAATCTAGCATTGTGCTACCTTTTAATCAACACTTAGCCTAATTTTGAGATTGAAATTTTATTTTTATATGTGACAAAACCAATATCGGTGCAACACCTTACAGCGATTTGTTTGTCATTTCTTCATACAAAACTATTTATATATCCTTGGTTCTTCTAAAGTACACAGGGATATTCTTACTGTTTGTCCAATGATCATCACATGAATCATTCTGGTATATGCTCCTAACATTTTAGAGCACATGATATCTGATTGTGTACATATTATTCGTGATCTATAATCACTCATGTGTTTTTACTCATTGAGTGTCAGATACACTCAAGTCTTGTTAAAACTTTAACATGACAAGAACATTTTCTTAATATTTCTATATTGAACTATTTCAATATCCATTCTATGTACTTTGACTTAAACTTATTTTGTGTTTCAATCTATCTTCATAGATCTTGACACTAGATATGTTTCAGTCCATATCCTTTCATTGAAATTAATTTCTCAATGAAACCTTTTTAATCAAGTATATAATTACATCATTTATAACCAACTATATGTCACCTACATAAAGTGTAATAAATGTGTCTTAGCGCTCCCACTTAATTTCTTGCAAATGCAAGCCTCTTCATCGTCTCTGATGAAATCAAAAAACTCTTTGACTATTTCATCTGGTGAAGATTCCAACTCCATGATACTTACTTCATCTAATTTGAAGTCGTATACCTATCTAGTATTCCACGGACCAGCAAAACTCTTGGTTGTATCTTGTATACACCTTTAATACACACTTCTGATAAGTAATGTATTTTGCCATCCTACTAACATATCTCATAAAGGAAATATGTAGTGTTTACTAGAATAATCCATATAGACTTTAAGCATTGCTACGGAAGATCTAATCTTGTCGTAGTCAACTCTTTGAACTTTGTCATAAACAACTTTTCGACAAGTCAAGCTTCTTCAAGGATATTCCATCCAAGTCCATCAATTTTATAGATCCATTCACTTTCAAAAAGTTTTTATCTATCTTGGATTTCATGGCATATAGCCATTTTAACAGAGTCAGGGCCCATCATAACTTCTTTGTTTATAGTTGGTTTATCATTGTTCAAAATCAATCCTTTGTCCACAAATCATTTATTTGATCACAAAGTAAACCATACCTACAAGGTTCAATATGTACTTCGATCTTCATGGCTAAAACACTTTGTAGTCATGGGAGCCATGATCATTGTGGCCGCTTCCGAAACCAATTCCGATGCTGCGCTACTCTGATCATTATGCTCAGGTTCATAAACCTTATCAAATTATATTGTCCTCCCACTCAAATACTTCACTAGAAACAATTTCTCGGAAATAAGAAACATTGACAAACACTTTTGTCTTTGTCTCGTGGGAAGAATTCCCAACTAAATCTCTGGGATAACCAACAAAGACATTCATCCGATTTTGGTTGTAAACTGTTAGACCAAAATTTAAAGAAAATACTATTAGGGTTTATACCCATACCATAACTTGTATGGTGTCATTTCAATGGATCATGATGATGCTCTATTCATTGTAAAAGCGGTAGTCACTAAAGCATAATCCACAAAAATATAATGGCATCAATATTTTATCTCATCATTAATCCAACAAGGTTTGGATATATCTCTTGGATACTTCATCATCACTATGATACTCCAAGAAACGTGAGTTGTAGAACAATTTCATAACTCTCTTAGATGTTCGCTAAAACTCGTAATTCAAATATTTCCACCATGATCCAATCATAGATATTTGACTTTCTATTACGATGATTTCCACTTCATACTGAAATTTATTTGAATCCATTCAAATGTTTCAAACTTCTTACTTATTGAGTATATCATATATATATACTCAATTCATTGTTGGAAGTTTTTATGAAGTAGAAGAATCTCCCGCACACAACTATGCTCGATGAACCACATACATCAACATGTATGTTTCCACTAAGTTAGTTGCCCGTTCAACTCTTGGCCTATGAACGGTATTTTAGTCATTCTCTTTTAGAAAAGATTTGCAAGCGCCAAATGATTCAAAAATCAAATGACTCCAAAAATCCATTTGCATGGAGTTCCTTCATGCATTCCTTTCTAACATGACCTAAATGGCGGTTCCATAAATAAGTGGAATTCAAATCATTTGCCTTATGGCATTTTAGCGTCAGTGTTATGTATGTGTGTTTCACCATTAAGATTTATAATAACTTATCCATCGTATATGGAGTAATGTCACAATTTGAACAACTCATTGTTTTCATTAGACCAGAGCAAAATA
>NC_061510.1:326812631-326833319 GCF_022539505.1 Lolium rigidum
ACATATTGCAGCGACTGAATATAAATAGATATACATGAGGCGTGTTTTCTTCTCATCGGTGTTGGCGTTGCAATGTTGTAGTGGGCATGTATGTTGATCCAAATGAATTACCTAAACATGCAACTACTCTAGGGTGGTTAAGTTGGTAAGTTTCAATGTACAATTATTATTATTTTAATAATTTGATCATATCTGATGTATAATTTACATAAGGCATTGAACTCGGTCCATCACCATATTTTTTCCCTATTAATGTCATATTAGACTCTCTCATCCACCCACAAGCAATGATCAGTGCCCTTATTCCTCGGTCGCCGGTCACCATCGGTATAATTGTTTTTCTTTGAATATCTCTAATTCACTGCAATTATTTATATTTTACGCAATAAAAAATATTCAAAAAGTAAGTCGGAGGAATTTCTGCAAACCAACAAGGTACATGGTATCCTATTAGAACTAGGGATATAAAATCAAGTGTGTATTAGTGACACACATATTAACATTGCTACACATATGCGTTAATCGATGCTCCATGAAATTTCCTTTTGTTTAAAGCATGTACTTCCGCAGCAACGCGCGGGGCATCATCTAGTTGCCCTAACACCGGGGTCCTATTTACAGAAGGCTCGAGGTGAGCCTGGAATCAAATTAATAAGACCACAAACGGGACAGAGTACAACATAACAAACATACTATACTTCAAGCACATTATAGACCATGGATCAAAGATCCCAAATGAACGGCTGCCTAGGCTGGCGGCTGCCTAGAAGATGGAGCGGAAGCGGAACCAGGGTCAGGCATAGTGCTCAGCACCACAACAGTTCGCAGGCACCCAAAAGGATAGTTGCATGTGCTCTTTTACTTTTGATCCGAAGAGATGATAGAATCGAATATTGTGTATCCCCGCGATTAAAAAGTCGCACGTTCTTTCCAAGATGAGGGGATGAGAGATAGTGTGCGTGTGTAATGTAATGTATGTGTGTCACTGCATTTTGTAGTGACAGTATGGTGCATGTATTTTTTAGCTAAAGCAGGAGATGGATAGCTCAGGTAGCCATGTCACTGTCTGCCATGACACATCTCCCTCTTTCGAAGCAATGGTGCCTTTTCTCCAACAGTTAGGTTTGCCATTTTAATTTTAGATCATCATCGCTCCATTTCAGTTTTAGAAGTTAAAGATTCCTTTGATTCTGTTGACAAATTATAATATGTGGACATGACATCTTTTTACATTTGAAATCAAGGAGAAGACACACAACTTTGCAAAGACAATCAACAAGCATGGGCACAGCTACGGAGCGGTTAATTATGTCGTAGGAACAGAGTAGAAGGTTAAGACAAAGACATGTGACGAAAAATTGCAATGTTGCTCCATGTAGCTAGAATCCAAAAGACGCTCCACCTGCACCACATGGCCACCCAAGCTCCTAGACTAATTAATTCATCCTCTCTCTTAATCAATACTACTACCTCCGTACCGGATTAATGGGCAATTACGCATTTCGAGAAACAAGTTTAACTATAAATTTGGTCAACAAAATATGAGTTATATGCCACAAAAATTATACCGTTGGATTCGTATTCAAAA
Organism: Lolium rigidum; assembly: GCF_022539505.1. Classification (NCBI taxonomy): domain Eukaryota; kingdom Viridiplantae; phylum Streptophyta; class Magnoliopsida; order Poales; family Poaceae; genus Lolium; species Lolium rigidum. Next base: position 326,814,220 of record NC_061510.1, read on the forward strand.
ACTGTTTTCAATAATATAATTTTTTTAATATATATCTTATATTTTATCGATCAAATTAGTAGTCAAACTTATTTTTCGAAGTGCGTAATTGCCCATCAATCCGGTATGGATGTAGTATCTGATTTAAAGCCTTTCACAATGCATGGTTTTTTTAGCGCGTTATCCAGGCAGCAGAGATGTCTAAGACAACCACCACAGTGCATTGTTTGTTAGGGTTGTATCTTAATTTAATGATTGTATCCTCATGCAGCATATAAGAGCAAGAACAATAGTGTAGCCGGTAGTCGGCTATAACAATTTGCCACATCATCTATAGTTAACTTATAGCTAATATGTACAATAGTAAGCTATAAAAGTGTAGTATTTTTACAATACATGACCCACCTTTTAGTCTCACATAGTGCCTAGGAGCACGTGTTAGAGCTGGCTATTAGATAGTAGCCCACTTCTCTTCTCTCTCCTAATCTCTCTCCTCCAACTAAGCAAACTTATAATATTTTATCTCTTATAGCCAGCTGACTGTACCTTATTGTACTTGCTCTAATTGGTCTAGAAATTGCTTTTCCATATGACTCCGTGCAAGAGTTGTATCTTAGCTAAGATACGTACAACACCACTCTCTCACCTCATTAAATATGGTGTCACATAGACATTTTATCTATAATCCGTTCTAAGAGATTTCCATAGTAATAATGAAATAGTGAAAGCTGAAACCACGTGGTACTCTCCACTTTTCAATGAGACATTGAGATGATGTTTTGCGGAAACCCCGAAAAACATCGCGTGCTACAAGAGCTCTAGTTTTGAAAATTTCGAAAACTTTATATATTCCCGAAACACTTGGAAACGATGCATAGCCTTTAGAGATGTCCCTATTTCGAGGAAAAAAAGACACATGGATATGTATGTATTTTTCGATAATATATTAATATTGCAAATATACCAATTACACCTGGCCTCTACCATAATGCAATATCCTAATGGCAATACGGACGCACACAACCTTAGAAAGGAAGAATTACACACACAAAATCCTGTTATAATGACCTATTTTTTTGTAACAAGGAGATCAAACACCACCAAAACAATATCAGAAATCCATGATTCACTAGTAAAAAACAGGCCTTTGGTCAGGTCCCTTTAGTCCTGGCCGTGTCCTGGGCCGGGATTAAAGGCCTGGCCACGTCACCCCGAATCCGCCTGAGCGTACGACATCAATTGGCCCCGGTTCGTTAGGAACCTTTTATCCCGGTGAGAGATACAAACCGGAACTAAAGGGGTGGCGGTAGGCCAAAAGCCTTTAGTCTCGGTTGGTATTACCAATCAGGACTAAAGGTCTACCCTTTAGTCTCGGTTCACTTTACCAACCGGGACTAAATGTTTTTTAGGTTTTTTGGCTCCCCACGCACCTCCACCCCCTAGATCGTCTTTTTTAGCTCTATAAAATATTAAAAAAAGATAGAAATTCAAAAAATAAAACCTTTTGAGATTCATGTATGTTACGGAACCTACTATTAGGGAAAATTAACAAATTTGAATTTTGACTTTTTTCCAAGAAAAGTTTAGAAAAAGGTAAAATGGCATTAACTTTTGCATACGACGTCGGGAAAAACGTATAGTATATCAAAATGATCGTGGGACAAAGTTATTTGAATTCAATTGAAAATATGAAAGCAGGAAGCTTTTAATTTTTGCTAGAAATTCAGGATTTTATATTTTTAAAAATTTTAAATTAATATTTTCATCCTGTATAAAGATTACTACTACCTCCATTTCAAGGAATAAGGCGTCCTCGTTTTACGAGCTTTTTGTTTGACCAAGAATTACTTTAAATAGATAAAGATTATTTGTATGAAATTAATATTATTAAAAAGTGCTTTTCAATACGAATCCAACGATACTAATTACATATAATATAATCAAGATTTTGTTGCTCAATTTTTATGGTCAAAGTTCGTGTTGGAATACGCGTGCGCCTTATTCCTTGAAACGGAGGTAGTATTACTTAACCACAAAGTTAGCCAATATTTAGATTTTCAAATTTGCAGGTTTGGTAAAAAAATATTTAAAATTTTAAAATTAAAAAAATTAATTATATTTTAAATTAAAAAGTTAATATTTACTTATTTATTCAAGATTATCATTACATTCATTACTTTTGTTTATTAAAAGAATTATTTGGTATTCAAACAATAAAGAAGTGTCACATCGATCAACATGTTAATAGGGTTGATATGATACTACTATCAACAACATGCGCGCGAAGCACTTGGAAGCGGGACGAAAAGGAACTCGAAAGTTAAGCATGCTAGTGATTGACTGATTGAGTAGTAGGAGGATGGGTGACCGAGCGGGAAGTTTGACCACGGGTAAGTAATTTGACTAGAGATTATTTGTAGTTAGAGAATAACTTGTCAAATAATCGAAATACTAGAAATTCTGAAAAAATAGAAAAAAAGAGGGAGTGAAAAATAATTAGAAAAAAATGATTAAAGGGTTCGCCTTTAGTCCTGCCTGAGTAGTCCCGGTTAGCCAACCGAGATTAAAGGCCCTTACGGGCCGGGACTGAATGCGCTGTCTCCACTAGTGATCTCCAAAAATGATGCCTCCAAGAAGGAAACAACATACGAGAGACGTCATCGCCCTGATCAATGACCATAGGTTTTCACCCGAGAGAAAGTCTGCACTCATAAAACAATGCCTTCTTGTTGCGGTCAGAAACCCACCGGCGAGCAGCGACGGGCAACACAGGAGAGCCGGGAGCAACTTAGGGCTGCGGCTGGCCCTGGTCCCTCCGAGCGACGGCCCGCAAAGACTCCGGCACGCACGTCCGATGCTGGTGCAAGGGCGTGCCACCCGACCTATACCCGGTCAGGAAGGTGATGGAGATGCCTCGCTTAGTTTCCTGCATGGCATACACGTAAACATTAAATACGAGCCTCGATCGGCTCTCAGGTTGTCCTGTGAATCGGCTCAAGGAGCCGATCCACCCATGATTCGCACAAGGTGTACGAATATATGGTGGTCCTGCTTGATCAGAATAAAGCTAAAGCTATCTACTATGATTTAGGGTTTTCACCGCATAATCGGAACATCCTACTCACGATTGGGCCTCGCGGCCGCGCACGGTGATCGTAAGCCGATCCTAGATAGGGCCTAAAAACCAACACGAGGTTGATCCCCGGAACATCCTGTCTAGGGCTAGCAAACTACACCCTACGCGCCGTTGGATCCTCCAACCCTTTGTAAAGCCTAACTATTGCAGATATTAAACTAATCCTTGAAGAACAAGGAGCAACCGTAACGGATCGGATCTACTAAATAATGATCAAGCGGGTGCCGCCCCTACACCTAAGATAGGTGTAAGGGCGGCTAGATGTCTAAGGGTTGCACTACGACAGCATATGATACGAAGAACAATGCTAACCCTAACACATCTAAGATAACTACGTTGTTCGCCATCAAAAAGGCTTCAGTACGAGCAACGCATGAACGACGAATAAACTTGTACTATGCGATCTAGGCAGCATGATGCTTACCCGGAAGAAACCCTCAAGACGAAGGAGTTGGCGATGCGCCTAGATTGATTTGTGGTGAACGTTGGTTGTTGTTTATTTCATAAATCCTAGATACATATTTATAGTCCGTAGACTTTCTAACGTGGGAATAATCCCAACCGTGCACGAGCCAAACTCTAACTAACCGACACGTATCCTACTATATTACAGATACACGGGCAAACTAGCCCAAGCTTTACGTAACAGGCCGATTCACGTATTTCTTCTATGTATATTCTTCAAGTCCATCTTGATCGCGGCCCACCTCTGACTCGGTCAAATTCTGGTGATAACACATGCCCCCCTGGTTTTGGAATTGATAATTCCAAAATCACTCTGCTTTTCTTCGTCGGGTCATGTCGTGGCAGAGCAGAACCGTCGCAGTATCCTTCATCATGATGCCTTGTCTTCTCAACTTCTCTGCAAAATTTGATAGCTTTAGCATCACTTTCTCGGAAACTGCAATGGCATTAAATCTCCACTAGGCTCCTCCTTATTTAACCGTGCCGATTGATTAGCCCTCTTCATCCCCTTTCTCTGTTCTAGCTATCGGCACCGAAAAACCCCCTTTCCCTGTAGCAATGTCTTCCTCTTCCTCCGTCTCCTCCGGCCTCTCCCTCCAGTCTTCCTCCTCGAGCGAGCCGGAGTGGAACTTTGACCATGTGCCAGACGGCCCGCCCGAAGCACTCATCGGGTCAGATGGCGACCTGCCTCTGACCGATGGGGAAGACGACCTCAAGTTCCTCATCGAAGGGGAGCTGATAAGCGAAAGCGAAGACGACCTCCATCCCTGGGTGAAACCCACTTCCTCCGACGGGAAGGAGGAAGAAGAAGAAGTAGAGGAAGAAGAGGAAAAGGAGAAGGATGATTCCTCCTCCTCCGCTAAGCATCCACCGGCAAAGCGATTCCGCGCTTGGGCGGACAGCGAGGACGATGATGATGACAAGGAGGAAGAGGAAAAGGAGGAGGATGAATCCTCCTCCTCCGCCGGATATCCGCCGGCAAAGCGCTTCCGCTCTTGGGCGGACAGCGAGGATGATGATGATGACGAGGAAGAAGAAGCTCCGGCCGAGGGCTGGGGCAGCAGCGACGAGGAACTCCCTGGAAGCAGCGCCGACGGCAGCTACAACGGCGGCGATGAGGACAGCGACGACTAGTAGAGTAGGACTAGTAGTGGCAGTGCACTAGGCATCAGATCCCCCTTTTGAGAGCCATCGGCTCTTTCCTGTAAAGCCGCTCCTTTGGATCAATAAGAATTGTTCTTCCAATTTATGTTTCAATTAATCCAATTTCAAGCCTTCCGCTCGCCACACCAAGACCGATAGCAACGTATCGGATTTTTTCTTTAGACGCCCATGAAGCCAGACTCAGATATCGATTAGACCGTCAGTCAAGCACTTCTCAAATTCAGACTGTGATTTGATATCTGACCATAATATTCCGCAATCCTATAGCCGATGGCTGTTCATCGGCTATTTTGAGAATCCAGTCTCCTTCATTTTCTTGCAGCAACAGGACGGTCCAAACCCCGTAAATGACGACGGCTTCCCTTTCCGGCTCCTCTCTGTAGCTCTGTCGCAACAACTCACCGCTTTCGGAGAAGGTTATGATGCAGGGTCAGCCGATGCAACTCCAATCGGCTCCCAAAAACAGAGTGTTTACCAAATCAGCTGCCCCCCGAGCCTCAGTTAAAGTGAGAACAGTGGCGAGGATGCACAGTTCAGTCCAAGGGCCCTGAACTCAGGCAAATTGAGACAGCCGCCATGCAGAGGTCCTAACCACGCCTACGAGCGCAGCTGGGAAAGTGGCCAACTTAGCCAGGTCGACGGTAGACGCACCAGAGCCGATCACCCTTCTTCCTTCGAAAGCCGATATTGCAGATGAAGTACCAACGGCTTAATGAGCAAAGAGCTGCCTTGTGCCAAAACTGACATTTCTGCTAGTACTGCTGAACTGGTGCAAAGGGTTTGGAAGCCCTCGACGAGAAGGCTCAGGCACCAACATCGGCTCATTGCAGCTGAGGAAGCTCTCGTTGTTCACTCCCTCGAGGCCGCAGAAGGCCTCACGGCTGAACTGGACTTGGTGAAGATCCGTGTCTTGAACAAGCCGCAAGTAGATCATTGTAGCCGCGTCTTGAACTAGAGTCGATGGCTGTGCATCGGCTTTGTTTCTTAGCTCTAAAGTCGATATCCTTGCATCGGCTGTATACCCACTGTGAGAAAATTTTTTTTACTGGCCGATTTTTTCTATCGGCCCCCAATATTTCGCTGCAAACATGTTCATCTGCACCTGTTCATCTGACTAAATGCCCCCCCGAGCCGAATCTGCCAGGTAACTGCGGATATCGGCTCTGTAGTTAGCCAAGGCACTGTATTCGAACGTCGGCTCCGTTAGGACTAATGTTGGTTCTCATCAGCCGACGTAAAAACGCTGCCCATCAGATCGATGTTGAACACGGGCAGAATGTGTGGTGAAGATAATTTTGGCCGATTGCTGGAATCGGCCTCCATATTGATCGAAGCGCTCAATGAAGGTTTTGTAATGTTCCTTCATAGATCTTTGGGGCCGATCCCAAGGATCGGCCTCACCACGTTTGCTCATCAGTTTGTTCTTGCTACACGGTCAGGCCGGTGGATAAGACCAGCCTAACCCCATCCTTTGTCACGTCGATGCGCTCGCCGTCGTCCAAATTGAGTGCATCGTTTAATCCTGGAGCACTAAACTCCGTTGGAAGGATGAGCACCATGTTTGTGCCAGCCGATGTTTCATCATCGGCTTTCCTTTGCTTGGGGCGCCACTCCATTTTTTGTGGTCGACCCTCTTCATCCAGGGTTCGCTGGACCTTCGCGGCCAGATCAGGCCGCGCTTTCCTTAGCGTGTGCAGATATAACCTTTCGGCTTCCTCCAAGCCGCGCAATCGCTGAACCCTACGCTTTTGGGAATGGCTGAGTCCATCAGGGCACCACCTTGGCCGGTGGTACCTGTCTTCTTCTTCTTCTTCTTCTTCTTCATCGTCTTCCAAATCCTCGAGATCTTCCACCCGAGGGGACTCAGCGTACTTGCTTCGAGGTGGGAGAGGCCCTAGCCGTTTGAACACGGACACGTTAGCTGTATCCTTCCTCTTTTGTTTACATTCTGGGCAGTTGCCGATTGTAGGCAATCGGCTCATTCCTGAATCCCAGCAGTGTCTGAAGAAGGGGCAGTCCCAGTGCCTATCCTCGTCGTCTTGCTCCCTCGATCTTTCCTTGGCACGGCGCTCGTACTCCTCCTCATCGCGATCATGCCGACGATGTCTCCTGGCGTCCCTAGCCAGACGGTCTCTATCATCATCGTCGCTGGATCGTCGGCGTTGGCTATACTGACTCACATACTTATTGAGGAGGTGATCGAGAGAGAGGTCGCCGATATCTTACATTCCTCACTTCTCCCTCTCGTGATGTAGCGCTTGCCATCGTGCCGGAGCCGATCGCGTGGAGCGGCCTCCTCCGTGTCCTTGCTACGAGAGCAGCTGCCCTCGTCTCCGTCCTTGCCGCGCGTGGTGTCCAGGTCCTACCATGTTGATGCTGAACGAGGATCCTGGCTGGCAACCTTCGAGGTAAGTGCACTCCACCATGTTAACGGCGGGGAAGGGGTGGGTGTCGACCTTCATGGCGTACTCGGTTGAAAATCAGACGTCCTTGTTCTATCGCCATTTGGATCCGCTGACGCCACACCCTGCAGTCGTTGGTGGTATGGGAGAACGAGTTATGCCATTTGCAGTATGGCTTTCCGTTCAGCTCCTGTACCGTGGGGATTTTGAGGCCTTCGGGTAACTTCAACTGCTTCTCCTTGAGTAGGAGGTCGAAGATTTGCTCAGTTTTAGTCACGTCAAAATCGAACCCTCTGGGCGGACCTGGTGGCTTCACCCATTTGCAGGACACGGGGGTTGCCCCCGAGTCCATTCAGCCACTGCTACCTCTTGATCTCCCGCAGAGCCTTCGTCTTCATCTGCCTCAACCAGGACTACCGCACGCTTGAATTTGTCCTCGGTACAAGTCCGGGTGGCGCCTGTTCATATGCCGACAGCTTCGAACCATGTGCGCCAGTGAAGGGTAGTCTGCTTGGGAGGCCATGTCCTTGATTGGTGATGCAAGGCCCACCACTGCCAACTCGACTGCCTCCTTTTCAGTTACACGAGCCGAATAACATCGGTTCCTTAGATTTCTGAAGCGCTGGACGTATTCTGCCACAGTTTCTCCACGCTTCTGACGTATTTGTGAATCGGCAAGGCCAGACTCGGAAGCCTCTGAGTGATACTGCATGTGGAACTGTTCTTCCAACTGCTTCCAAGTCCGGATCGAGTCCGGTGGCAACGAAGTGTACCACCCGAAAGCCGATCCCGTGAGGGACTCGTGCGAAGAACCTCACGCGTAGTGGATCCGACGCCGAGGCCGTTCCTAGCTGTGCCAAATATCGGCTCACATGCTCGATGGAGCTGGAACCATCTGATCCACTAAATTTGGAGAAATCAGGGAGCCGATATTTGGGTGGTAGCGGGACCAACTCGTACTCGTTGGGGTACGGCTTGGAATAGCCGATTGTCCTCCTTTTCGGCACCATGCCGAACTGGTCTCTCAGGATCGTACTGATTTGATCCGCGGTGCTGGCTGCAGGAGTCGAACTCTGAAGATTCGCCGGAGTGGCATACTTAGCCAGCCATGCTTGTTTTTCCAACTCTGAGCCAACTGCAGGAGCTGAGCTCTGGAGGTTTGTCGGAGTGGCATACTTAGCTAGCCACGTCTGCTTCTCAAGATCCGTTCCCGACGTTCCTCCTGTTGTTCCGAAGTCCCCGCTGTTGCGGCCTGGTTTGTGAGCGCCCAGTTACCGCAGTCTGGCACGTATGTGCACGTGTACCCGTGAGGGATCTCCTTAGGCGCCTCATGCAAGAACTGGCAGTCACTAGGGTCGCCACCGATCTTGTAGACGATGAATGCCAGTGAATTCGGCACTTCTGGTGCTGCCAACGCGAATGGCAGCGGTGGACGTGACTGGAGTGGCATCTCTCCTTGGTATGTCCCGAGAGCTGGTCCTGACGGAGAGTACTGGTGCCTCATGATCTCCTGGATCACCCGAAGAGCGACACGCTCCAAAGTGTTCACCGGGTTCTCAAAGTGGCGGTGTAGCGAATGAGCTACCATGAAGTTTATCTCCTGACGCAGGGACCTGGTGCGTTCTTCTGACGGGGCGGACAGGTCTATTCCATCGAGCGCACCTTCAGGCGAGAACCCTTTCCACCTGATGCCATGTGAGCGGGTTCTGTGAAAGGAGCCGATGAGGTCGGCTTCGAGGACCGCTTTGACCTCGTCATACTTCTTCTTGAGCTCCTCGGTCAGATCCTCGTACGTGACTGGAGTGCCGTCCGCCATCTCAGATGTAGATGGCGATGCGGTTGATGACGAAGATTGTCCCACCGGGCATGCCAGAATGTGTTGCGGTCAGAAACCCACCGGCGAGCAGCGACGGGCAACACAGGAGAGCCGGGAGCAACTTAGGGCTGCGGCTGGCCCTGGTCCCTCCGAGCGACGGCCCGCAAAGACTCCGGCACGCACGTCCGATGCTGGTGCAAGGGCGTGCCACCCGACCTATACCTGGTCGGGAAGGTGATGGAGATGCCTCGCTAGTTTCCTGCATGGCATACATGTAAACATTAAATACGAGCCTCGATCGGCTCTCGAGGTTGTCCTGTGAATCGGCTCAAGGAGCCGATCCACCCATGATTCGCACAAGGTGTACGAATATATGGTGGTCCTGCTTGATCAGAATAAAGCTAAAGCTATCTACTACGATTTAGGGTTTTCACCGCATAATCGGAACATCCTACTCACGATTGGGCCTCGCGGCCGCGCACGGTGATCGTAAGCCGATCCTAGATAGGGCCTAAAAACCAACACGAGGTTGATCCCCGAACATCCTGTCTAGGGCTAGCAAACTACACCCTACGCGCCGCTGGATCCTCCAACCCTTTGTAAGGCCTAACTATTGCAGATATTAAACTAATCCTTGAAGAACAAGGAGCAACCGTAACGGATCGGATCTACTAAATAATGATCAAGCGGGTGCCGCCCCTACACCTAAGATAGGTGTAAGGGCGGCTAGATGTCTAAGGGTTGCACTATGACAGCATATGATACGAAGAACAATGCTAACCCTAACACATCTAAGATAACTACGTTGCTCGCCATCAAAAAGGCTTCAGTACGAGCAACGCATGAACGACGAATAAACTTGTACTGCCTAGATCGCAAGATGCGATCTAGGCAGCATGATGCTTACCCGGAAGAAACCCTCAAGACGAAGGAGTTGGCGATGCGCCTAGATTGATTTGTGGTGAACGTTGGTTGTTGTTTATTTCATAAACCCTAGATACATATTTATAGTCCGTAGACTTTCTAACGTGGGAATAATCCCAACCGTGCACGAGCCAAACTCTAACTAACCGACACGTATCCTACTATATTACAGATACACGGGCAAACTAGCCCAAGCTTTACGTAACAGGCCGATTCACGTATTTCTTCTACGTATATTCTTCAAGTCCATCTTGATCGCGGCCCACCTCTGACTCGGTCAAATTCTGGTGATAACACTTCCATAAAGCCGTTGTCACGTGCTACCAATTAAAGACAGACCTTGGGTTTTCACCTTGCAAGTTTTTTGTTGTCGCCCCACTTGCCAATACCGATGCTCTAAGTCACGAATCACCACGCTAGAGTCTTATCACCACCAGGTCTCAAACCTCCATTGCTTGTCCTTAGTTCTCGGCTTCCATGCAAATCTCTGCGTCTGACTTCACCACAGAACTAAGAAATGTCCCACGATGGCAGCAAACCGCAGAGCTTCGTAGCACCCCCTCTGAAACCAAACTGTCAGAAAAAACACGGTTGCGCGTGACCAAAACCATCCGCTCCGGGAAACTCCAGACATGTCGTCCATTTGAAATTCCCTGGTGGAGCCTTTCAGAGCTCGACAGTCCATCCAAGATCAATGATGACATGTGTGAGGCAGTTCTTCATCACGACGTGAGAGGAATCCAAGGACTGCCTCCATTATTTAGGCCAGGCCCACACCACCGACCATCCCAGGCGGGCCGAAGAAATGCCAGGAGACTGCACCAAGGCGCAAAATGCGATTGCGAGGGACTCCAAGTCCACGCATGTGTAGCGCCCTGCAGCACAGCGGACCCTCCACTGACGGCAGCCGATAAAGCATAGAGGGTAAGCGGGGATATACCGATCTAGGGTTTCATCCCATCATCGGCCCAGTCTACACCCCACACCTCTGCCGCTAGAACTCATGATGCAGCACTGGAGGCAAGCCTCCACCACCACCTGACGTAGGGACCCGGCCTAGGTCGCTGATCTTCAGGGCACCAGCCGTCGCTGCCACAACAGCTTAAGCAGGCATCTCTATCGTCTACCGACCCCAGACTATGTTCGATGTGGGATGGAGTTGGGTAACTCTGTTGGCAGCGCGGGCATCGCCCCCGGAGTCGCCCTGGGGTGCGACTTGGGGGTACCGGTTCCGAACATAAATAAAAAAGAAAACGCAAAGACCAAAAACAAAACTTTAATGCCTATTTAGAGCCATGCTTCACCTTTTCTTAGACATGTTGTCGTGTCCGTGCATATTAATGTTGTCGGAAAGCATCCTTCTTGATGGCAGGGTCTCGCCACCAGTCGTTGGAATGGTCACCCATCTGGACTTACCATGTTGGTGTCCCACCTCGCTCTCTTTGAAATCATCCATCTATTTAATTGGGAACAACTTGTTGTTATTTTGTTTGATCTGAATGGCTCATCTATTTAATCATGGTCAGTTCTATGAATTATGTTATCATGAAGAATTTTGGGTACGCTTGTCACTCTACTTTGAACAATTCTTTATCAAATATCGAATAGCATATTTGTGAGGCTGGTCTCTAAGTGCAAAGTTTCATGTGACTGAACAACGAAACTCTATTTTTCAAACACAACCCTGAGCCCAAGGATGGAACATTTTGAAATTTCATCCCCGAAAGTTTTTAAAATTATTAAATAATGAAGGATCCTGAATACTTTGCACAATCCTATTTTTTCGAATTGTTTCTGTACACTGCCACCCACGTAGTCCACTATTATTGGAAAATATATGGCATTATGTACCAGCAAAACTGTAAATTCCAGGCAGCCTGCACGTTGTATTTGAATGATGGCCAAAACTTCGACACCCACTAAGAACTCCTTTGATTCAGAGGATTTGTAAAGGAATTGTGTAGGATTTAGATTCTATAGAAAATTTTCGTATACAAGTTGTTCGATTAATAGGAACACATCCGCGGCGAAGTCGGCCTCAGACTGGAGCTCCACCTCCACATGCGCATCCCGGCAGCCACCAGCGCATCCCTGGCCAGGCCAGTGCAGACTAGGAGATTGACCTCCGCAGGCGTTTCCTCCACGGGCAACAGCAAGCCCCTCCTTCACCGCCAGCACGTACGCATCGACGACGACGCACGCGGCAGCACAAACGGCTGGGCCAGGAGATGCTGTCTCTTTTGCCGATGCGTGTCCTCCGGCCCTGCCAGTTTGTAAGTCTCAACTCCCTCTTGCTCTCTCTCTACTCATTTCTCTCTTTTTCTCAGACGGGAGCAGCTATGAGGTGCAGGCAGCCAAGCAGCACAAGGAGCACGACCGTGGTGCTACAGATCCTCACATGTTTGATGGATGTCCCACAAGTACTAAGGTTCAGTTTTTTTGATTACTCTGTTTTCTTCTCTTTTTTGTTCTAGCTAATTTACTCATCTTTTGGTTCAACAGCTGACGAGATTGGTGGAGTGCTTAGTCCGAGAAGAGTGGTGTTACTATTACCAAGAATTTGACGTTCTTCCAATTTTACTTGAGGTCTACTTTAAATGGGGATCCTTGGTGATGAGGGCATCCCTACTACACTACTACCTCCGTCATTCCAAGATGAAGACGATGCTGCTGTGAAGCTCAAAAGTCCAATGAAGTCAGGATTGGACCAATGACACGAGCTCGTGCGAAGCTACTTAAACAACAGGTGAATTTGTTCCTAAGTGATACTTTGATCGATGAGAACTTTATACTGCCTAAGTCCTATTACTTATGTATGAAGGTACGAAGAGGGAGCAAGCATCGCACGAGGAGGAGAGGAGCAGCTGGACAAGAAGCTGGACATGGAGCTGGACATGAAGACATCCCATGGACGCGCGAGGGAGGAGCGGGAGGCATGCGCGAGGGAAGAAGAAGAAGTCCAGGCCGGCCCCAGGCCCGGTCAGACCGGCCGCCACGCCGGCGTGCCCGGTCCCACGCCCGGTCCAACCGGGCGCCCGACCGGCCGAGCCCGGCGCCAACCGGACCCACAACCGGTGCCAACCGGGCACCGTCCAGAATGCCCCGACGTCTAGCCCGGTCACCACCCGGCGCCAGGCCCGGTTTCAACCGGCCTGATCCGGTCCCAGACCCGGTCGACCGGCTCCTGAGCCGGCCGTGTCCGAGTCTGTCTCGGCCAGATCCCGATCTGGGTCGGTTATTCTTGTATTTTCTCGAACCCTGGTCGTCCTGAACCCCTATATAAGTACCCAGGACGCCCCCAAATTAGGTTTAGACCACGTTTAATATAAACCCTAGTTCATAGTTGATTGCTTTGCAACTCTATCGAATTCATATACCATATTGCATTGATATTGGTGTATACCCTGCAAAGTCTTGTGTGATCTGTTGTTCCATTGGGAATTAGACGGTTGCAACTTAGCGCTTCGTGGTCGGCGGCTACGTGCGCAAGTGTGTGGAGTTGCGAATATCTTGCAGGGTTGAGAGCTGTTGCATTGGCGACAGAGACCAATCGAGAGATCTCGTTGCGTCATACAATTTATCTTCCACTTCATCATAAAGTATCTCCGCTGTGTTCATCTTGCGATCATCATCACCACCGTGCTTACTGAGAAGATCGGGCAACCCCTTATCATCTTGGTATCAGATTTCGGCGTTTCCTCGGTAAGCCATCCACAATCCACCCCATAGTTGAGTTGTGAGTGTTTTCCTATCCAGAAAAAGCCAAAAATATTAGGGTTAGGATTTGCCATAGCCTTAGATTGCACTAATTTCGAGTTTTAGTTGCTTTTCGTAGTTGTTTTTGCGTACCTTTTTCTTCCATCTAGTTTTGTTAGGGTTTGTGTCTCCGCTATCATTTAGTTTCAGTTTTTGTTACTCCGAGTCCACAACGCGTACAGGTGCTTGTCCCAACTATAGATACAGTCTTTTGATATACGTGACTAGGAACTTCCCCAGAAGAGACTAGTTTTACCGCTCGACAGGCTGCTCATTAGGGTTTTGGTGCTTTGCAATTTCTGTTGGCCGTGTTATCAAGGAGTTGAGTCATAAAATCAGAAAAAAAAGAAAATAGAAAAGACGCAAAAAGAGCTACATAGCTGCGTGTGTTTAAAAAAATAGAAAATCCAAAAAGAAAAAGTGTGAAGTGCTAGTAAGTTTCAAGTGAAGGCCTAGTTTCCTTTTCTGCACCAGTAGTTGAGCAATCTTGTGCCTGTTTCGTTGAGCTTTGCTAGTGTCTCTCGAGTGCATTGCAACCTTTCATCCATATAGTTGCATTGCCACATTTATCGTCTTGTGTGAGTATCATTGGTTGTCTACGCTCAGCGCTAGAGCTTGTTATTGGTGCAAATAGATAGCCTTACAGCCCCACATATATCCTGCTTTGCCGTGTGATTTGTTCTTATACCCTTGATATTCTCTTCGCTACATCCGTGCACTAGTTGTTACTACAAGTGGTAAGCAACACTAATTCACTTTGGAGCGGTAAGATTTCCTTTTTTTATCAATTTTGAGTGAGTTGTGAGAGTACCACCATATATATTTGTTTTAGTGCACTAACCTACTAACCATGTATGCTAGTGATGAAAAAATTGTTAACCAGAAAAACAAGAATTCTGCGGATGTGATGACATGGAGGGAGTATGAAGCTCTTCGTAATGAGATGCGACGTGAATTCCGCACTCAGGACGATGAACTTAAGGGGACTGTTCAGGGGATTTCCCAGAAGCTGGATGCTACTAGTGAGACCGTCACTACAATGAAAGATCAAATGACGGATATCCAGCGTAGTCTTCAAGTTTTGCAACTCGCTGTTGATAATCTTATACAACAACAGCAACAAGAAGAAGCAAACCCTGATCTTCAGGATGAAGCACCTGGTGTTGGTCGTGGTGCTGGACGTGGTAACCGTGGTCGTGGCTTTGTTGAACTCGGACATCATGGTCGTGGGTTTGATGAAGAAGATGGTTTGGGTAAGCCCAAGTTCCCCATACCCAAGTTTGAAGGAGGAGTTGATGTTGAAGAATACCTCACTTGGGAGCTGAAGATTGAGAAGTTATGGCGCTTACATGATTATACTGAAGATAGGAAGATCAAGCTTGCTTCCTCAGAATTTGATGGCTATGCATTGCGTTGGTGGGATGGACTTACACGTACTCGTCAAGAAGATAACGAGCTACCAGTTCGTACATGGCGTGAGATGAAGACCGTTATGCAAGCTTGTTTTGTGCCCACTAATTATTTGCGTACAATATATGATAAATTGACCCTATTGAGGCAAGGTGTGAAGACTGTTGATGAATATTTCATGGAGATGGATATGCTTATGCAGCGTGGCCGTGTTCGTGAGTCACTTCAGATGACAATGCAGCGTTTTCTACATGGTTTGAAGTATGATATCAAAGGTATTGTTCGTCATCACAGTTACACTACTATGAATGAGTTGCTACATCATGCAAGAGAAGTTGAAGCATAGTTGGCTGAAGAAGCGCAAATCAAAGGTCGTGCTATGGGAGCTGGGCGCTACACTCCTAGGGCGCCCCCATCTACGGCGCTAGTGTCATCTTCGCGCTCCGCACCTTATTCTACTCCGTCTAGCAAGCCGGTATCCAATGTGTCTAACACAAAGAAGTCCGAACCTGCTGCAAGTACGAGTGGTTCTAGCATCTCTACTGCACGCAACCGTGATATGAATTGCCATACATGTGGTGGCAAGGGTCACTTCAAGAGAGATTGTCCTAACCGCAAGGTCATGATTATCAATGAGGACAATGAGTATGAGACTAGAGATGATGTTGATCCATATGCTCCAGAAGATGATGACTATGACACTGATGGTGTAGATGTATATCCATCCGATGCTCGCACTATTGTTGTGTCTCAGCGTGCTCTTAATGTGTTGCCAAGTGCATCTACTCAACGCTGCAATTTGTTCCAAAAAAAGGCTTTAGTTGGTCCTGACAGGGCTTGCAAGGTCATTATTGTTGGCGGGAGTTGCCGCAATTTAGCAAACAAGGAGTTGTGTACCAAGATGAAGTTGAAGTATCTACCGCACCCGCATCCATACTATATTCAGTGGTTGAGCGACAATGGTGAGATGAAGGTAAACCACATGGTGCGTGTTGAGTTTGAGATTGGACCGTATAAAGATTCTATTGATTTTGATGTGGTTCCTATGATGGTGTGTCACCTACTATTGGGTCGGCCTTGGCTCTATGACCGTTGGGTGCAACACAATGGCCGCGCCAATACATATCACTTGGAGTTCAAGGGCAAGAAAATCAACTTGCAGCCTATGTCACCACAGCAAATTGTCAATGAATCTAGTCAGAAAGTTGAAGTAAAATTGGAGGATGCACCTATAGATAGGCGAGAGAATTGTAATGTCGTGAGTGATATAATGAAAAGTGAGAGACTGAATTCCTTAGTCTTATTAGCAACCAAAGAGGACATGAGAGAATTTAGTGAGGATCCTACATCCATGCCTCTTGTGCTCATGTACAAGGGTGAGGTTTTGGTTTCTAATGACATGACCCCTATTTCTCTTGGTATTTCTAATGTGTTGCAGGAATTCAGCGACGTGTTTTTGGAGGAGGTGCCCGCAGGATTGCCACCATTGCGTGGTATTGAGCATCAAATTGACTTGATCCCCGGAGCTTCGCTGCCCAATAGGGCACCATATAGGACGAATCCCGAAGAGACAAAGGAGATACAAAAGCAAGTACAAGCGCTACTCGACAACGGTTATATCCGCATAAGCCTTAGTCCTTGTGTTGTTCCTGTTATTCTAGTTCCTAAGAAAGATGGTACATGGAGTATGTTCGTAGATTGTAGAACGATTAACAACATTACTATTCGATACCATCATCCTATTCCCCGTTTAGAGGATATGCTAGATGAATTGAGTGGTGCTGCTGTTTTCTCTAAAATTGATTTGCGTAGTGGTTATCATCAAATTAGGATGAAAGAAGAGGATGAACGAAAAAAGCCTTTAAAACAAAATTTGGTTTATATGAGTGGTTAGTAATGCCTTTTGGTTTAACTAATGCACCTAGCACTTTCATGAGACTAATGAACCATGTTTTACGTGATTTTATTGGCAAGTTTGTGGTTGTGTATTTTGATGACATATTAATCTACAGCCGCAATGAATCTGATCATACTATACATATTCGACATGTTTTGGAAGTGTTGCGTGATAATAAACTCTATGGTAATCTTGAGAAGTGCACATTTTGCAAAGATAAGGTCATATTTCTGGAATATGTTGTCTCTAAGCATGGAGTAGAAGTAGATGTGTCTAAAATTGAAGCTATTCAAAATTGTCCTACTCCCATGAATGTGAGTCAAGTAATAAGTTTTCATGGTCTTGCTGGGTTTTATAGAAGATTTGTGCCCAATTTTAGTACTATTGCTGCACCTTTGAATGAATTGACTAAAAAGGGTGATGTCTTTGAGTGGGGCACAGTCCAAGATCATGCTTTTGATGAACTTAAGAGATTGTTAACTTCTGCACCGTTGCTTGCACTTCCTGATTTCAATAAGCAATTTGAGATTGAATGTGATGCTAGTGGTATTGGAATTGGTGGTGTGTTGATGCAAGAGGGTCGCCCAATTGCATATTTTTCTCAGAAACTTTCTGGTGCTAAGTTGAACTATCCTATATATGATAAAGAATTGTATGCTTCAATTAGAGTTCTTGAGGTTTGGCAACATTATTTGTGGCCAAAAGAATTTATCATACATTCTGATCATGAAGCTTTAAAATATCTGAAAGCTCAATCTAACTTGCATAGGCGTCTTGCTAAGTGGGTTGAGTTCATTGAGTCTTATCCATACATTATTAAGTATAAGAAGGGAAAAGATAATATTGTTGATGATGCTCTATCTAGGAAGAATATACTATTAACTCAACATGATGTTAAAATTCCTGGATTAGAAATACTATGTGATTTATATGCTACTGATCATGATTTTGCTGAACCATATCGCTTGTGTGCTATTGGTAAAGCATGGGAAAAATATCACATACATGATCGTTTCTTGTTTAGAGCTAACAAACTATGTGTTCCAGAATCGTCTGTGTGTTTGCTCTTATTGCAGGAATCTCATGCTGGAGGTTTGATGGGTCACTTTGGGCGTGAGAAGACGCTACTCATGCTAGATGACCACTTTTATTGGCCAAAGATGAGGCGGTATGTGGACAGATATGTGAAGAGGTGCATTACTTGCAACAAGTCCAAGTCCAAGATGAAGCCTCACGGTTTGTATACTCCTTTACCGGCACCTACTACACCATGGGAAGACATTAGTATGGATTTTGTGTTGGGTTTGTCGTGTACTAAAAGAGGCCATGATTCTATATTTGTGGTAGTGGATAGATTCTCTAAGATGTCACACTTTATTGCCTGCCACAAGAGCGACGATGCGTCGCATATTGCTAACCTGTTTTTCAGGGAGATTGTACATCTACATGGAGTCCTGAAGACTATTGTTTCTGATCGTGACGTGAAGTTTATGAGCTACTTCTGGAAGACGCTTTGGAGAAAGTTGGGGACGAAGCTACTTTTCAATACTACTTGTCATCCCCAAACTGATGGTCAAACTGAAGTGGTGAATAGAACATTGTCACAACTGTTGAGATCCATGATCAAGAAGAACCTGAAGGAGTGGGAAGATTGTTTGCCGCATGTGGAGTTTGCTTATAACAGGGCGGTACATTCTACCACAGAGTTGTGTCCCTTTGAGGTGGTGTATGGGTTCAAACCCATTACTCCAGTTGATTTGTTGCCTTTGCTCATACATGAGAGAGTCAATATGGAGGCATCGAAGATGGCAGATTTTGTGCGCAAGATTCATGTGAAGACTAAAGAGTTGATAGAGAAGAAAGGCAAGAGCAATGCTGCAAGGGTGAACAAGAAGCGCAAGGAGATATTTGATGACCCACAAGTATAGGAGATCGCAACAGTCTTCAAGGGAAGTAAAACCACATTTATTGATTCGACACAAGGGGAGCCAAAGAATATTTATAAGCCTTAACAACGGAGTTGTCAATTCAGCTGCACCTGGAAACAGATTTGCTCGCAAGAGTTTATCAGTAGCAATAGTTTTATAGCAGTAGCAGTAGTGAAATATAAGAAGCAGTGTAATAAAGACAGCAGTAGTGATTATAGTAAAC